>NC_047511.1:16058721-16373695 GCF_902827115.2 Pseudochaenichthys georgianus | reverse complement strand
AAAAAGTGAAGAACATTCAAGTTAAACAATACTAAGTAAACAATTAACACAGTAAATTATGTGGATTAAATCACATTTATTTCGTTAAAAATAAACGAAATGACTCGGTTTGCATTCATAAAGAATGCACAAACGTGTTTAATCGTTCATGTCAGATATGTAGGCCTACTAAGTAAATAGCCTACATTAGTTCCTGCTCAAGATTAGATTCAACTTTATTGTTATTGCACAGATTACAGGTACTGAGACAACGAAATGCAGTTTAGCTTCTAACCAGGTGCAACAAGCAGTAAAGTGAAAAGTAATGTTCACAATCTACAGAATAAAATATATAATGAATTGAATGATGAATAAACAGTGAGGGGTATGAATACACTAGATATCAGCCTGTGAGCAGTATGAACAGTGTGTTAATCGTTAATGTCAGATATGTACTAAGTAAATAGCCTACATTAATTTCATGATGGATTAAACCACATTTATTTCGTTAAAAATAAACAAAATGATTAAATGCAGGGTGAATTGCCCTAATGTGGAACATTTTTGCATTTCAGACTTCGGGAATATATTGTGACATGAAGCCGATACAATAAATCAAAATCCAGTAACATTCTGAAATCCCCAGGATGTGTCCTAATCAAACCAAAAGAGAACATGCAGATATTAAACTCATAAAAGAAATGGTAGACATATTAGTACTCTTAGTGCCAAGTTGTCTCAGACAATCTGTTTTCCTAATGTGGGACAGTTCTGTGCAAAATGTGGGACACTGAAAAGTCTATATTAAAAAGCCTCAGTCACCTTCATTCATGTAATAAAAAAATCTCAGGCCAGTAACACTCAAAGCTACAGTAAATGTGCAATACCATGCTATGTTACTATTTATAATGTTATTGTTGTTACAACAGAAGATGTTTTTATTTCAATTGAAGTTAAATGCATCAATCTGGTGCACAAAATTAGTAGATTTGTGGATACGGCTCTCAACACTATGAAACAGAACTGTTCTTACAATGTGTGTTGGAAGGTATTAAATTACTATGCATATGTTATTGTGTAAACACACAGCTGATCACCTGAGAGCTGCCGTTTCATTCAGAGCGTTTAAAAAAAACGACGGTCTGATTTCAACAACTCAATGTGTGATTATTATAGCAGTAATATTAGACACTAATAATACAGTAAACTATGAACACTGTACATATTATTGTTTGCCCGTGGGATTAGGATGATCGGTAGAGAGCTGCTGCGTCGGATGTGATATAAAAACAAAGCGATTATTGTCGTTGTTGTAAACTCACGTGGATTAAATGTAGTGCATTCATTTCAACTCGCGAAATATGATACATTAAATGATCGCGAGGATCACGATCGAACATCGTTTGTTTGACCCTGGATGCATTTCCTGATCTAAAAACATAGCGATGGTTTTGTACTTATGCGGCGTAAATTACGCCAACGTGAATTAAACATTATTTTGTTAAATAAAAACATGGTGATGTTTAGTAAATGATTACATGTCTCTTACTTAAGTACAGAATGTGATCCTATCCGTGACATATATGGATCTTAACAAATATCCGCTATATCAGATCCCTGTAGATCAGCTGTTTATTTCACATGAGTTCCAGTGTGGCAGCTTTTCACGGCTCCCCTGGTGGATCCATGATCCATTGCTGCTGGTTTCATTATAATTAAATGTATTTATCAAGGGGGCGTTTCAAGTCCTGCGGGGGGGTTTTCCTTTTCAGCAGGGGCCCACCCCGTGCCGATCACGGACCCGCCCGGGTAGGCGTCTGAAACGAAGCGCTACATCTGTACGTTGCGGGCTAGGGTGGAAACATCAGAGTAAGTGTGTGGTGTTGCTCCTTCACTCTGGCCAGAGTTGGGGGTAACAGAGCCAGGGGTGGGAACGCGTACAGAGGACCCGGAGGTCAATCGTTTACGAGTGCGTCCCCGCCTAACAGTGCGTTTAAATCGTGCATTAAAGAGAACAGCTGCCATTGAGCATTTTTACTTTATGCGAACAGATTTAACGCGGCTCCGCCGTAACGCAGCCACAGCGGACTCACGATCCTTGGATGTGGAGTCCAGTCTGCATAGAGTGGTGCACCTCTGGACAGTAGTTCTGTCCCGAGGTGCATCACTCCCGGAACCTTCTTACATACACTTTCCCAGACACCCTGACACACACACACAATACACTCCCTGACCAAGAAGATACCAACACACACACACACACACACACACACACACACACACACACACACACACACACACACACACACACACACACACACACACACACACACACACACACACACACACACACACACACACACACACACACACACACACACACACACCCACACACACACACACACACACACACACACACACACACACACACACACACACACACACACACACACACACACACACACACACACACACACACACACACACACACTTTCCCAGATACCCTGACACACATACACTCCCTGTCCAAGATATCAACACACACACACATACACTTCCTCTTTACCAAACGCACACACATGTCCTTTTCAAGGTTCTTTTTGGGGCCAATACAATGTTTGATACTAATATATCTGTGTACAATGTTTGATTGTTTGAGAAAGAATAGTTTGTGTGAAACATTCCCTGGGAAATTAATAATTTGTGTGAAACCTTTCCTAGGAAATTAAAGGAGTACAGTCCGGTGGAAGATAAGCAGTGACTCTCCGCTCTAAAAATGTCCATATATACTGTTGTTTATTCATGCACAGTGCCCCCTGTTGCTGACTGGCCGGTCCCGATACCTGTATCGCACGGCAGTGGAGCGGGGAGCCCGGAGTGCTCTGTTACAGGGCACTCTGAATTTTCGTATTGTGTAATTTTACCATTAAAATCAGATTATTGTTGTAACTTGTATGCCGGTGTTTTGAACTCCTTTTCTTATTAATCTGACCAGGCTCATCTAACGGACGGCGCGGAGCAGAGCTGGGCTTTAAGCCACCACAACTGTGTCTGCTCCTACAATTTGGTGACCTGCGACGTGATGAGTGCTGGTCTATAGGAGGACAACCGACAGCTAGCGGACAAATTCAGTCCAGGGGAGGACACCTGGACACCACTGACAACTACACCAGGGCGTCCTACATGATACAAAGGTAAAACAGATACCTGTTGATTACCAAAATCTGTGATTGGCTTTACTACAAAAATGTTAGAGTTGTCAGCGGCGTTCTCAGTGTTCTTAGTCACGGTAAAGAAATACAGTACTGATAAGTGTGTCTATAAGAGCCAGGTAGAGCAGTCCTGACCTATGGAGCACTAGGTGGCTATAAGAGTCGGGTAGAGCAGTCCGGACCTATAGTGCACTAAGTGTGTGTGTGAAAATACAGTATACTGTAGATAAGTGTGTCTATAAGAGCCAGGTAGAGCAGTCCTGACCTATGGAGCACTAGGTGGCTATAAGAGTCGGGTAGAGCAGTCCGGACCTATAGTGCACTAAGTGTGTGTGTGAAAATACAGTATACTGTAGATAAGTGTGTCTATAAGAGCCAGGTAGAGCAGTCCTGACCTATGGAGCACTAGGTGGCTATAAGAGTCGGGTAGAGCAGTCTGGACCTATAGTGCACTGTGTGTGAAAATACAGTATACTGTAGATAAGTGTGTCTATAAGAGCCAGGTAGAGCAGTCCTGACCTATGGAGCACTAGGTGGCTATAACGGCCCGTCTACACTACAGCGTCGACAGCGTCGAAAGCTCCAATGTGCCCATTCTCTTTCAATGGGGTGACGTCACGTAGCCGCGCTTTTTCGCCAAACTGAATTGTGGGTAGCAGAGCGGTCCGTCTCAGGCGTCTCCGGCGACAGAAGTTGAACAATAATGTTCAACTTCTGACGCCGGAGACGCCGGAGTAGCCAGCGCCAGCCAATCAAATCCCGTTTCCCAAAATCTGACAGCTGAAGCCGTAGCCAATCAAACCGCGTATAAACTGGGAGAGATATCCCGCCGTTCATTTCTATATTTCAAAAAAAGTCGGAGGAGAAACTAACTATCGCCGTAGCAAATCACCCGGTTTTGTATGACCAGACCCTCTTCACCTACCGGGATACAAACCGGAGGAACCAGGCATGGAGGGAGGTGGCAGAGACAGTGGGGGAAACTGGTAGGTTTTCGCCTGTTTGGGGAGTTTATATATATATTGCTCGCATAAAATCCCCGGGGGTTTTTGCTTTGTATGTCGGGGGCGGGAGATTCATGTGATTGGTTGTTGGTCGTGTTGCTTGAATAAAATCCCCAAGCTCCAGACACGCCCAGCTCCAAGCTATTTTTGAAGCTGACGAGACGAGACGAATCTCAGCTAACTGACAATATGAACCGTTTTTACAGAAACAAAACACAAGTCTCACAAGAAGTGTTAGCATTAGCCCTTAGCTAAAACGGGCAGATGCTACTTCCGGTGCTAACTAACAAAAACGATCTTTAAAACTTAATATTTTCTGCACAAACTACATATCATCTGAAAGCTGATACTCCACAGATTATTTGGTTATCAGTATTATCACTGTAGGACACAAACTTACTGAGCTAGCAGCCAGAACAGAGAAGAACAAAAACAATAGTTTTCAAAACCATAACAATAATTTTGTCTTACCGTTGCTGTTTTCTGATCAAAGCTCGTGTTCAAAGGAATAAAAACGCTGTTTAAAGTTAATCCAATGTCTCTTAGTCACTTTAGAATTGTTCCTGATAATCTATCATTACATTCATGACAGCAGAGTTGGTATAAAGTTTCGCAGTCCTGAGCTAATGCTGTCATACGTGCTGTTTACGCAAACCTCTCTCTACTTGACGTAAGTGTTTAGTGGGACTTACTAACTGTCACTCGATTCTATTGGCTCTAACGGTTCAGAAAAGGTGTCAATCACCCAAATCGACCAATGGGTTCCAAAGATATGATCCTGCGTAGTATAAACTACGCCCGCTCCGGCTCCATTACGCATTACGCAGCAGGATCCTACCGCAGCAGGACCCTACCGCAGCACCGCAGCACCACAGCACCACAGCAGGACTGCACCACAGCACGCAGCGACGATAGCAGGTAACAGAGCACATTTCAAGGACGTTGATTTCTTTGCTTTTAGATCTTTTTCTTGTGTATCCTCTTTCCATTTTAGCAAATAATGGCAGCCAGAAGGGAGAGGTTCACCACCGAGCAGGTGCTAGAGATGCTAGCTGACGATAGCGGGGCTATGATCATACCAGATGACTCTTCGTCGGATGATGAAGATCTCTTCCAGCCAGACCTGGATCCGGACAGTAGTGACTCGGATGTTGAACTTCCACCACGGGAAAGGTATCTAATCTCTCTGTTTTTATATATGATGTGTTTGGTGGAACTGCGTCACAGTGCTAGCTTAGCCAAGAAGCTACAGGAATGATTAGCCAAAATGCTAAATAGTGTTACTTGTCTTTTTGGAGTTACATTTTCTAAATGAATGGCCAGTGAATGAATATATATATATATATATATATATATATATATGTGTTTATTTATTTGGTGTAATATTATTCATTTATAGTCCAATATTATCCTTTTTATATATTACTTTTGTGTTTGGTGACACTGCGTCACAGTGCTAGCTTAGCCAAGAAGCTCCAGGAATGATTAGGCAAAATACTAAATGGTGTTACTTGTCTTTTTGGAGTTACATTTTCTAAATGAATGGCCAGTGAATGAATATACATGTGTTAACTTATCTATTTGGTGTAATATTATTCATTTATAGTCCAATATTATCCTATAAGTATAAGCCAGTGAATTAATCTAATCTCTTTGTTTTTCCACATTTGTTTTCAGTGATGCAGTTGATGCCACTCAGCCTGTCTCAACAACACCACGACCATCCACCCAGCTATCCCCACCCTCACATCCACAGCCGTCTACTTCCACTCAGCCTGCCTCAACAAAGCCACGACCATCCACTCAGCCATCCCCACCCTCACATCCATCAACGTCTGCTTCCACTCAGCTAGGCCGTTCCACTCGAATGGTTTCTGCTCCCCCTCAGCCATCATCTTCTGATTCTGAGACACCCAAAGAGCTGCCATACAAAAGGAAAGGAAAAACATCTCTAAAACCCAGGAAGCGTGGCCGAGGTGGGTCTTCCTCTTCCAGAACAACCGAGGAAGAACTTAGGTGGCACAACAGAGAGGATAAAGACCGAAGACCAGAGCCATTGAGGTTCATACCAGCCAGGATCCCAGGCCCAACCGTTGACAGCACTGCAGCATGGTCTCCCCTCTCCATTTTCAGGCTTTTTTTTAGCACTGCCGTGGTTAATATAATCATTGCGAACACGAACGCCCACGCCCCAAGGAGATTACAGGCAGGAAAGAAATATCTTTGGAAAGTGCTGACTGCAAGGGATTTTTACACTTTCCTGGCCATTATCATTTTCACAGGCCTCGTCCACGTTCACCAACGATCGGACTACTGGAGGAAGAAATGGCCGTACTACTTCTCATTCCCAACTGATAGGATGTCCCGGCAACGCTTTGAAGCCATCATGTGGTCTTTGCACCTGAGCAACCCTGAAGAAGACGAGGAAAACGATCGCAAAAGGAACACCGCAGAGTACGACAGACTTTTCAAAATCAAGCCCCTGTACACTGACATCATTGCTGCCTGCAAAGCCCACTTCCAGCCCTATCGGAACATTTCCATCGATGAAAGGATGGTTGCTTCCAAGGCCCGCATCAGCATGAAGCAGTACGCGAAAGACAAGCCAACAAAGTGGGGATACAAACTGTTTGTGCTGGCGGATTCCTCAACGGCATACACCTGGAATTTTTTTGTGTACACAGGGAAGAGTGAGTTCACCGAAGGCAAGGGACTCAGCTACTCCTCCGTGATGGACCTCCTGCCACTCCGTCTGCTCGGTGGGGGCTACACACACTTTGTGGACAACTTTTACGCCAGCCCCACCCTCTTTGGGGATTTGTCCACTAAAAACATTGGCTGTTGTGGGACCATTCGTAAAAATCGAGTTGGTTTTCCAAAAACTCAGTTGAACGCCCTTCCGAAGAAGGCTGAAAGGGGAGATTTGCGGTGGATAAGGAAAGGCAAACTCCTGTTTGTGAAGTCGAAGGACACCCGTGAAGTGTCCATGTGTTCCACCGTGCACGAGGCCTTCAGCGGTCAGACGGTCCAGCGGAAAGTGAAACGGGCTGGCATGTGGCAAACCAAGAACGTTCCCGTTCCTGACGCTGTGGTGGACTACAACCAAAGCATGGGCGGCGTGGATGTCTCCGACGCTTTGATCGGGTACTACAGCGTTCTCCACAAAACCATGAAATGGTACAAGACTTTTTTTTTCCATTTCATGGACATTGCAGTGGTGAACAGCTTCCTTCTCCACAAGGAGCTGTTCAAGATGAGGAGTGACCCCAGCAGGACAAAGCCACACACCCAGAAGTCCTTCAGGGAGCAGCTTGCTGCAGAATTGTTGGAGTTTGCTGAAGGCCCTGCACCTCCACCACCCCATCCTCCACCACTCACATGCATGCCCGAGTATTATTGGGAAGATGCCACCAAGGTCAGGAAGAACTGCAGGAGGTGCCTAGATGCTGGACTCAAAAGGGTGAAGACACCTGTGTACTGCAGGAAGTGCCAGGTCCCTCTGTGCTTCACTGTCAAAAGGAACTGTTTCAGGGAGTGGCACGACCTAAATACTGGAACATTCAGGTAGGTATAAAGTTCAGGTAGGTATAACGTTTTGCGAGTGTTTATTTAAAAAAAAAAAAAAATACTTTTTATATACCTAGTGTGATTTTATTGTATAGTACGTTGGTAAAATGTTTGTTTTTACATGCCTATAGTGTGTTGGTAAAATGTTTGAAATAAATCTGCCCCAGTTGGAGTCAAATGTTTCCTAATTTTTATTGTGCAAGTACACACACACACACACACACACACACACACACACACACACACACACACACACACACACCTAAACACACTGACCTACTGTGTGGTTTTATAGTATAGTGTGTTAAAATATTTGTTTTTACAAACCTACAGTGTGGTTTTATTGTATAGTACGTTGGTAAAATGTTTGTTTTTACATCCCTATAGTGTGTTGGTAAAATGTTTGAAATAAATCTGCCCCAGTTGGAGTCAAATGTTACCTATGTTTCCGTTTTTTTTTATTGTGCAAGTACACCTACACGCAATGAACTACAGTGTAGTTTTATTGTATAGTGCGTTGGTACAGTTACACACCTACACATACCCACACAACTACACCTACACACCCACACAACTACACCTACACACACACACACACACACACACACACACACACACACACACACACACACACACACACACACACTTACAAAAATATTTTTAACATTTTAATTTTTTTAAGAATTTTTTTTTGTTTGGGTGGAATGAATACCTATAGTGATTATTCAATGTAATACAATGATTTGTATAGTCTGGTACCTGAAAAAGGTCAAATGGAACCAAATGTGCCCAAAGCTTATTCCGCCTGGACTTTATTTTCATAAACCTCTCTAAAAAGGTAAAATGTTACTTATTTTGCCTCAATCTTGATACAGGGTACTTATTATGTTATACTTTAGATTTCTAAAGCTTTTAGGCTACTAACCCATCATTCAAGGTTGGTCTTCACTATAAGTAATGGGTTTTCTTTAGGCGGAGACAGGAATTTACATTTTTTTGCTATGTTCCATCTGAATTTATTCTGACACAGAAAAATATATATTGATTCTGACACTTCTACATCCATCTCACAGATGTAACCTTGCTTTGATAACAAAGAATATTCATATACACCTTTTAGAAGTGAAGTTATAGTCATTTGTTCTGGGCATGTCATTTTCGAGCCTGAAACCTGAAAAACAGGCTCGGGGCTTACCAGGTTAAGTGCACCAGAATTGAAGATAAATTAATATCATGAGTTATAAAATACATAGCAGAGCTTTACAGATCCTGATAATGTTTTGACTCAAGAAAATAATTATATGCACAAGTTTCTGAAATAGATCTATTAGACATTTTAATTTAGATTAGGTGTTAATGAACTGCAGTAGTAGTGTACAATAAGGAAGTGACATTTTTTGGCTAACACTTTTCAGGGAATGTGGGAAACAGCTGTCCCAATGAAAAGTTAGAGATATCTTGAAAAGTATAGTTGTTATCGTGAATTAATTAATGATGGCGCTCCATATATGACAGATTTTTGTAGACAAAGGATACTGGCCTATGCTGACATGTCAAAGTCTCTGCAGAGCACGAACATGGCCAAAAAGACTGAGACCAACTGACCTTTGACCCTGACCGACAGTGTAACTTGAGAAGGCACTGACAATGACTGACTCTGGGGTGAACCTGACCAAACTTGACTTTACAACCTGACAGTGTGAGTGTATGTCTGCATGTGATCAGTGCAACTGCATGATTTAAAATAATGACTAATCAAGCATGCTTTTGGACTAACACATTATTTCTGGGGCTCTGTGGGAAATGAGAGGTTTCCTAACATTCCACAGAATTGGAAAACCGCACTTGTGACCCGTTTCTAATCTACTTGATGATATTTTACTCCCACAGGAGGTGGCAGTTTGCAGAATGTGAAACTCAAACTAAAACATGAAGATTCTGTTTCTTTTAGGACTGAAAGATGGAGAGAAACACTTCATTTCACTGGAGTGTTTACTGTGGAAATGATGGATGTACATTTGTGAATAATGTTTGGTATTTTCTTATAATCCATTATTACCTGAACGTTTTCTTCCCATACAGGATTTTGTTACACATGAGTTCATGTGTAAAAAGGGGGAGTGTAAACTTCACAATCTACATTTTTCAATCTGACCATTGATTGACAGTTTTAGAATGAACCTGCTCCATATCTGGGGATAAGATACTGTTTGATGGATGTTGACATGTTTCTAATATTGATTGAGTTATAGCAGGTAACACAGATGCAGAATCAGTGGCCAAGGGGCTACCAGAGAGATGTAATTCCAGAATGGAATACTGAAGAAGTTGACCTGTGATAATGAAACCATTTTGTAATATTTCAACAGGTATTAAAGTAACTGAGGTTTGAAATGTAGAAAGAACAGATTACAGTTAAAGCTAAAACATAGTAATGTAATGACACAGAATTTAATTTAAACAACATCATGTAACTAGCCTGGTAAAGAAGTAAAAGCCATAGACTTTATTGTTTAGGTCATGATGGGGATATACATTTCATCTAAATTCATAATAGAAAGACATTTGATGATAGTTTGTTGGAATTCTGTATTCATACGCAGTGGGGGATCAAAAAGCTGAGGGCCCAGGAGCCCTGAGCGTAGGCTTGAGGGATTTGTATCAGATTTCTCCACACAGGTTGCTGGAGCCAAAAGGAGGACCCAGGAGGCCGACACAGCGGAGTTCGTCTGGCTGAAGGTCATCAGGACAAAGTGGCTCTCCGGCCCCGACCGAGTGACCCAGCGGACCTCTCATGCCGTCCGCATAGGAGGAAAGGGGGACAGCTGGTGCCAGTGTGCGGCGGGGAAACCACCTGCTAGGACCAGGGACGACATCAGGACGGACATGGCCCTCGCAGAGGAGGTCGACTCGGAAGCAGCCATCAGTGGACCGAAGGAGGAGGATCCGAAAGATATCTCTCTAGCATCGACCCGGAAGCCGCCATCAGCGGGCCAGAGGAGGAGGATCCGAAAGACATCTCTCTAGCAGGCAGCCCAGAAGCCGCCGTCAGCGAATCGGGGGGACAAAGACACGGCAAGCCAGGGCGGCCCAGGGGACTCCACTCTCCGCTGAAACAGGTGGATATAGCCGGTGTGGAGTTTGTTCAATACCCCATTTTTTGAGGAACTTTGTTCAATACCCCATTTTTTGAGGAACTTTGTTCAATACCCCATTTTTTGAGGAACTTTGCTCCAATACCTCATTTTTTGAGGAACTTTGTTTAATAACCCATTTTTTGAGGGAGAAGCTGCCCTTTCCCCTTCCTACAAAATGCCCTTTTTGGCTTACGCGTCAGAGGGGGAAGAGCACCATGACTCAGCCGACAACGACAATTTTTTAACATATGTTGGTCTCCCTCCACTGTCATAAGAAGTTGTTATGGTGGACTGTTCCTAAAGGTTTAAAGTGTTCTAAATCCCAGCGACTGATGGATTTATATAAATGTTGGGGAACAGACAGTAGAAAAGACTGACAGTGGTTATGTTCCAAATGCTGTGTATAAGTTGATCTCTGAAGGTGAGATCAAAAAAGGGATTAAAGCAAACAGATATTGTTCTAAACTGTATTAAAGTAAACAGGTATTATCTTGAACTGTATTGAAGTGAACATGTATTATTTGAGACTGTTTTTAAGTAATCCTATATATATAAAACTTCACACACACACACACACACACACACACACACACACACACACACACACACACACACACACACACACACACACACACACACACACACACACACACACACACACACACACACACACACACACACACACACACACACACACACACACACACACACACACACACACACACACACACACACACACACACACACACACACACACACACACACACACACACACACACACACACACTCCCTGTCCAATATATCAACACACACACACACACACATACACTTCCTCTTTACCAAACGCACACACATGTCCTTTTCAAGGTTCTTTTTGGGGCCAATACAATGTTTGATACTAATATATCTGTGTACAATGTTTGATTGTTTGAGAAAGAATAGTTTGTGAGAAACCTTCCCTGGGAAATTAATAATTTGTGTGAAACCTTTCCTGGGAAATTAAAGGAGTACAGTCCGGTGGAAGATAAGCAGTGACTCTCCGCTCTAAAAATGTCCATATATACTGTTGTTTATTCATGCACAGTGCCCCCTGTTGCTGACTGGCCGGTCCCGATACCTGTATCGCACGGCAGTGGAGCGGGGAGCCCGGAGTGCTCTGTTACAGGGCACTCTGTATTTTCGTATTGTGTCTTTTTACCATTAAAATCAGATTATTGTTGTAACTTGTATGCCGGTGTTTTGAACTCCTTTTCTTATTAATCTGACCAGGCTCATCTAACGGACGGCGCGGAGCAGAGCTGGGCTTTAAGCCACCACAACTGTGTCTGCTCCTACAGCGTGGCGGTGGTGCCTTCACAGATCCGTCAATAATCCGCCTTTTGAGAGATGCCGTAGCTGCTCTCAAAAGGGGAACAAATCTACGGGCTGTTTATTGGTTTTATTGATTTTCTTTTCATCTTTTTGGGCTGCGCCCTCGGCCTGAAGCCTGGATGCGTCAGCGGCAAATGTTTTATGACAGAGGAATCAATCAACGTGTGACATGTGTTTGTGCGGACTTGAGGATGGTGTTTAGGCATCTCTCGAGGCGGCAGGAACACATTCACGGAGGGAAGAAGGAGGGGCTGTCACGCCGCTCACTTCTTCTTCCTCAACTGCTGGCCGACATTCTGGGTTGGCTGAGCCTGAGCTGCAGCCGGAACCGGAGAATTTCTAGGCCAGCTTGCCCTTGTCTCCAGCCTGGGCTGGGGACTCGGGGTGGGCTGCTGCCTCTGCGTCTTCGGTGCTTTAAACCGAGCAGAGTTCGAGGCAGCTGCGAAAGCAGCGGCTGGACCCTTCGAGGGAGGCAGAGGTGGAGTGCCTCGTCCTCCCTCTTTTTCGTCTCACACCTCCTTTGTATGGAGACGAGAGCGGAGACGAAAATTCCCTCTGGAACGATGGGCATATCCAGCACATCCTCCTTTTCCCGGTCTGGGAGAGTGGTGAGGTTGAGCCATCTCGCTCTTTCCTGCACCACCATGATCTCCATTACCTTGCCCATGGCCTGGACGGCGCAGCGTTGGACACAGAGACAAATGTCCTTGACCGCTGCCATCTCGTCCAGAGTGGCTGCCCCCGGATTACCCGACAGGTCCTCGTAGAGCTCCGCTTGGTAGGCGGTTAGCAGCGAGGACACATTCAGGGCCCTGGCGGACAACGCTGCAGCTTTGTAGGACTTTTCAGTCATTGCTGACTGAAAACGGTCCGACTTTGCTGGCAGCGTGGGGTTCCTGCTTGGTGACGGGCCCACCTTGGTGACGAGCCGCTACCAGCGGTTCCATGGGCAGCATGCGGAGCAGGCCGAGCTTCTCCATTCCGTCGCAGTCTAGGGAGGAGGCACCCTGGATTGGGACCTTGTTGCTGAAGGGCCGGTCTTTCCACGAGACCGACACTTCATCCAACATTTCCGGGAAGACCGGGAGGAGTTGTCTCTTTTTGCCCGCTGCTTGGGGAAGATGTTTCCCCTCGTAGCGGGACCTGGAGGTCTCCTTGGCCATTTCAGGCCACGGAACGTTGAGTCTGACCGCAGCGCGTTTGCACACGGCCTGCAGGTCCATGCTCAGACAGGGCAAATATGGTGCGCTATCGCCCGGGAGAGCAGCACTTGCCTCAGGCTTTGCAGCCTGAGTCGGTGACATGAAGGTGTCCTCTTCCTGTTCATCCGATTCGGACAGGAGGAACGCCAAGGCGTCCTCCTCTTCGTCCTCCTCGTAGTCCAGCCCGAGGACATCCTCCGCGGGTGAGACCATGGTGAGGTCTAACCGGGAGCCCCAGCTTGGTGGAGCGCGGGAAACCGTTCCCGCGTGTCTTGCCGTCACCGGGTCCCGGCCTGCCAGGGCGCGGGATTCCGGTTCAATAGCCATAGCAGATAGTGAGCCCCAGACCGACACGGAGAGGGGTTCACTCTCTGTGGCGGACGCCCCCATGTCTTGACTGCCGGCCGGCGGATCCGTAGACATGGGGGGGTCCTGTTCCGACAGGCTAGCTTGTCTTGCTAACCATCGGCGGAGGCTCTTAACGGTGAAGAGGACACAATGTCCGCATGAGCCGGGGTTGTCGATCGCGCCTCGGGCGTGTTCCAGCCCGAGGCAGGACGAACAGACCTGTCGAGCCACCGAGTCCCTGACTCCTCTGATGTGAGGGAGAGAGGCGTCCATCTTGGTTACCTCGTGGCGTGGAGAGGGCCCGCTCTCGACAGGTGGGACGAGAGAAAAAGATATTACCACCTTGTCCTTAATCCGGAGAAAAAGGACGGTGTGGGTCTTTTATTCCCGGAGAATACTGACTGGTGTGGCAGTATGCTCCTTTTTAATCCTTTTCCCCTCCGTGGAGAGGAGAAAAGAAAAAACTTCCTCGCTACCGTGGTGTCGGTAGAGAGGGAGCAAGCTAGCAACAGGTGTGCTGCTAGCTTAAAAAATCGGACCTACCTTACTTTCCCGGGAAGAGAAGGGCGAGGTCGATTTTAAATACTAACAGCGTTAGTACTACCGTCTTCCTGCGAAGCAGAAGGAGTAGCCGGCGAGCGCCCGTCGACCGAAATGGGTATTTGGGTTCAGTCTGTGGACAGTGAAGCTTGCCCGGCTACTGTGAGATATGCTCTGAAGCGAGAAGAGGTGTTTGAATGACGCATGCGTTGTGGTGCAAGCTACTTATAGGGGGTGATTTCCCCTGACGCTGACGTCAAGATCACCAGCCAATCAGGATTGGCGTAATGAGATTGATGCTTCTGTTTGTTCCGCGATGAGGCGCATCCCATAGTGAGACATCGAACGGAGTGTTATGAATGAGAACTCTTTCTTCATTGTTTGTTCAGTGGCGAGCCGTGACTTTTATACCTAGGCCCTCTGACTTTAGGATTTATTTCTTTGGAAATGTTATTTTAAATACAATTAAATCAAGTTATTGTTGGTAAAACTAATGAAAAATATAACTAAAAAAAATATAAAAAAATATTTTTTTTTTTAATGTTTTTAAATATTATTTTGTAGAATATCTTAGGTCCTCACAGAGGGCCTAGAGGGCCCTGACGGCTCGCCACTCTGTTTGTTGTGTATTCAGTCAAGCGGGTCAAAGTTACAAAGCACTTCACATCTTATTAATTGGCCTAATTTTACTTTACCAGTGCAATAATAAAGTAATCTGTAGAAAAGCACCGTATTTAGGTTAGCCTTCATAGTAAGGCTACATTAAATGTTATAATATTCATCGTGTCCTTTCTACTGTATATGCATATATTCCTGTCTATTGCTTTCATTTGTATGTAATGTTATTGTGTTTATACTTGTTTCCACACATTTCACAATTTGGGATGAATGAAGTACCTATCTATATATGATATCCATCTATCTATCTATCTATCTATCTATCTGTCTGTCTGTCTGTCTGTCTGTCTGTCTGTCTGTCTGTCTTTCTGTCTGTCTGTCTGTCTATCCATCCATCTACCTGTCTGTCTGTCTGTCTGTCTATCCATCCATCTACCTGTCTGTCTGCCTGTCTGCCTATATACCTACCTATACCTGCCTGCCCTACCTAGTTGTTTTGTTTGGAAAGGTTTTGTCATTGAATTGCTCTTTACCGGCACCTGCAGAGTACAGGACTTTACATTGTACTTACAATTTTACATTGTAACTTTGACCCGCTTGACTGAATACACAACAAACAATGAAAAAAGAGTTTTATCCAGTGGTGCCTGCCAGCTGCTCCCCCCGGGATCCGAAAGTGACGTATAGCCTGTACTTCAACATCAACGAAAGTGCTCGATATATGCTGTATTGGACCAATAAACTAACACAAACTAACCATATCACTATAACATGATGATGATGATGATGATGATGATGATGATGATGATGATGATGATGATGATGATGATGATGATGATGATGATGATGATGATGATGATAAAGAATGCATCTAACGTTCCGCTGTTCATTATAATAAAAAACAGAGCATTAAACAAACCATCATGCTCTTACTTTGAAATCATGCGGAAATGTCATCATCAGCAGGCCATCACGTGGTTTACGAAAATAACCGAGTGACATGAGTAGATTTTAGAAGAGACCGGCGGAAAATATGTCTCGAAATTCCGTGTGTGTAAAAAGACGATCCACAAGCAGAAATGTGAGATCCATGATCAGAGATTTGAGATCCGCAAGCGCATTTTTGGTCGACAAATACAAAATGGATTCACAAATGCCTGATCGAAAGTTGTAAATGTTAAAGAGATATTGACAGATCTTTTTTTTTATTTGTGAAAATATTTAGCGTATTTGCAGATCTGTTTTACACTTGGACATTTATTTGTGAGTATGCACATTATTTAAATGCATTTTGTGGATGGTGTTTTACATTTACAAATCACATATTTACACACAAATTATTTTTACGTTCACACAAATAATTATGAGACATATCTATGCCCATACACATTATTCATTTGAAACTAAAACGTAAAACTGAAATATCGTGGTTAAACATGATTTGTAGAAAAATGGCACGATTAAATAAATTAAATACAGAAATCAGACTTACCACTTGTACAGCTGTGACGCTCTGTAACATGCGTGGGCCACTCCTCTTCTCTTGGCTCTTCGCACATTTATTGATGCGTAAGGTTAAAGGTCACAGGATTACGATCCGCCTGACTATAGGTCGTAATAAGCTGCTTCAATAAGCAACCTATTTGGTAGTTTTTTGGAGGAGAACAGCTATCGGTCGTAATAAGCTGCTTCAACAATCTCTTTTTTTTAGGAGGACAGGCTGCAGCGGACTGGCTCATCCCAAACGATAGCTGAGGATTATGGGTAGTGTGATGCCCCTGTGGGTCCATCAGTAGAGAGGGTGTGGCTGTTCTGTCTGTGCTGCATTGGCTGCATTGATTGCACTGATTGCAGTAACTCAGGGCACCTGGGTCTGGTGCTCTGCAGCTATTTTAAAGCCTCTCTGCTCCTGTCTGTGCTCTCTGCTTTTCCCTGCAGGCACTCCGGTTTGTTTGAGTATACTATGAGTTTCTTCAGTTGCTTTACTTTGTGCACTTCAACACTCTCACACACATACATGTCCATACAATCCTCACCCTGCATTTACATTACTGATACCACTGACATCCACAGCTCATACTTTACTGGTTTTGACTTAATTTGATTTGTTTGTCCTAAATAAACATATTTTGTTAACCGTCAACATGGTGTGTCTTCTTTTTGTTGTGGCCTTTTGAGCCGGGTCATAACAGGTAGTATAGTGTCTTCGGCCACCCTAAACTCCGAATCCTAAACTGTAAAATAATTTGACAGTGAGGGGAATACTTCCGGTTTTATTGTGAAAACTTTGAGACCGGAAATACTGTTTCCCCCAACCTGATCTCACCAGAATGCGTGACTCCACCACGACTCCTTAACACCGCATTGCGTGGTGGAGTCACGAACTTTGTTACATGTACGTGTCTGCACCACGCAAACAACCCCAATGTAAAGTGAATGAGGCTCCTTTGTCGTGGTGCACACACGCATTTCTACCACATCCTGCAGTGAGCTTTTATTCTATAAAACGTTTTTAAATCTACTTTATAGCTTGTAGTAACTCACAGGAGGCTTCTTTTATTTTATTTGTATTCATAACAATTTTTATTTTTCGTCAGAATGTATTATGGTGCATTAGTTACGAATTTTTATTACATTAGTTTGTTTTTAAGGAAGGCCAGAGCTTCAGCTGTGTCAAATAGATTGTTCCCTTTAGTTAACGTTTTTTAACACTAGAACCGCCAGAGGTCGCTGTATACCTATATCAGCCAACGGGTAAAGTGTACCCGCTATTGATTTCCAAGGTACAATGTACCATACAGAACGGTGAGTTTTGATCGCACAGGGATGACATGTATACCAATATAATCTGTGGACTCTCAGCTTTTCATATTATGTGACCCGCTCTATCAAAATCAGTCGGAAGTCGCAACGGCTCATTTCAGAGTAAACGTGGATTTACGTAAACAACTATTTTTTTCAGGGTTCGGGTGTTTTGTTTGATTTTAAACAAACAAAGTCTTGGCTTTCAGAATATGAAACTTTTATTTCCAAAATCACACGATAAATACACTTTTGAAGCTTGTAAAGGGACGAAGACAGGCACCTCTCACTCCAATCTGCTCTTCCAGCAGCGCCGCCCCCCCTCCCTCCGGCTGAAATTATGAACGTAAGATTAAAGTAATCATAGATAACACGGCAGGGTCCGTTACAGTTTGTTTTCATCTGATTTAAATTAAACAAAGTCTTGGCTTTCAGAATATTAAACTTGTTTCGGCAAATTCAGATGATAAATATAACTTTGAAGCTTCGGCATAATTACAAGCGGAGAACGGAGTAACTTGACAGCAGGCAGCAGCAGGCACAACAACAGCCGGTGTATCTCGTGAGGGTTTTCTCTGGGAAACAAACACAATACACACAAACGCAAAAATACACAAACACACACACGTATACACATACACACACTCGCGAGCTTCCCCTCCAAATGAAAATATCTTCCCTCCGTAGTATTTTGATCATTTGGATCGCAAAATCAATAGCGCGAGGAGCGCTGCATTTCTATGAGGTAAATATTACCCGCTGGCGGAAATAGGTATAAATATCCATTTTTTTGGCGATTTTTTCAATCTGACTTCATATTGACCATTTTTAACAACACAGGGTGTTACATAACACACTTTCAGGAAAAGTCACGGACTGGGAGACGTTAATATTTTATTGAAAAAAAGTTACATACAATAAAAAAAACAGCTGCGGGTAAAATTTACCCGTTGGCGGTTCTAGTGTTAAAAGAACATTATATTCCGATTTGATCATGTCCCCTTTATTGTATTACGGAGAGCAATGTGAGCGTCCATTCCCATTGGATAACGGAGGATTTTACACCCGGAAGTAAGTATTCTCTTTACTGTAGATTGATTTTACAGTGATATCTGCATTACTCATCAACGCAAAAACACCAGATTATCCTTGTTGATTACACAACATTGGTTGGTTTAAATTGTGTACAATGCTTTTGTAATTTTCCCCTTCGATTCGGAGAAACAAATATTTGTTCAGTTTAGGATGGCCGAAGACACTACACTACCCAGAATCCTCAGCTATTGTTCCGCGTTGCCTCAAGCTCTGTGATTGGTTGACCTCCAACTGCATTCCATATGAAAAAAACGTTTCGTAAAAGATAAATCATACTTTATTCAGCAGTGCTTGCTTTACTCTTTGAAAGTCATCACATGAATGCATTGTAATAAATGGTTTGGCTGCATTAAATATTACACATCTGTCGTAGTTCTTTATTTGTATTTATCTACAGAGATCGGGCTCAGAATAGACCGGAAACTATTCTTTTACCGTTCTGTTTTAATTTCACCGCTGGTTCATGTTAAGACCATCTTTTCTGTGTTGCTGTGGGTTTTTTCCATCGCTTTTGTGTTACAAATATCAAAACAATAACTAAATACATCCGTCGTAAACTAAACCAGAAACAGCAGTATATTTTATTTTGTTAACACTGTAAACTTGACAGCTTTTTAACCCAAACCACCTACTGGTTAAAGCACGTTATTACACGTTTAGAGTAATATTGAAATCTTGAAAAGGGATGTCCAAAATAGCAATTATATACAGTTTTTAATTAACTATTTGTAGAGAATAATGAGTAATGTATATACTTTATAGGGATCTGCAGATACATATTTAGTCTTCTCAAGCACCAACAATCATTACATTACATTACATTGCATTTAGCTGACGCTTTTATCCAAAGCGACTTACAATAAGTGCGTTCGACCAACAAAATACAAGCTTGAAGAAAACAAAATCATATAAGTACATCAGGTTTCATAGAGCCAAAACATTTCAAGTGCCACTCAACTGGCTTTAGATAAGCCAGTCCTCCAATCAAATATCTCTCCTGATTGTTGGCACTTGACAATCACCTTCCCTGAATTTTACTCAGGTGTAACTAAAGTCTGCTTTAAGGGTTGTTTATATTTCACATCATTAATCAGAATCTGTAAACTAACTAAAATAAATGTAGTGGAGTAAACATACCAGGTTAACCTTAAAGAAAGCCCTCAGGATTATAAAAGACCCCCATCACCCCAGCCACAAACTGTTCTGTCTGCTGCCATCTGGCACAACAGCCGCATTCTAGGAGAGGATGTGGCTGTTGTGGAGGACTATAGTACCTGGGAGTGCACTTATGGGCTGAACTGGAGGATCAACACTGACGCTGTGTACAAGAAGGGGATGAACAGACTCTATTTTCTGAGGAAGCTCCTTCCATGTGTGCAGCAAGATGCTGGAGATCTTCTAGTCTGTTGTGGCCAGTGCACTCTTCTTTGCTGCGGTCTGCTGGATGGGCAACATAAGAGCCGGTGACACCAGCAGGATCAATAAACTGATCAGGAAAGCTGGGTCTGTCATCGGCATCAAGCTGGACCCCTTTGAAGCTGTGGTGGAGAGGAGGACACTGAACAGGCTGTTGTCCATGATGGATAACCCCACCCATCCTCTCCACCTGCAGCTGGACAGTCAACGGAGCTCCTTCTCCAACAGACTGCTGCAGCTCCGCTGTCACAAGGACCGATACAGGAACACATTCCTGCCCACTGCAATAACTCTGTACAATAAATCACCTCTGGCTGGAAGAGAACTCTCTGCTCCATAGTTTCTCTAATACAACCTCGCTGTAGATTTTACACATATATAATATGTTCAATATTTGATATTCCATATTCCATTGTCATATATTTTTGAATATGCATATTTGCATATATAATATATGTATGTTTTCTATTTCAACACGTATATTTTCTATTTTCTTTTCTTTTCTTTCTATTCTTGTTTATTTGTGGTTTTGTTTTATTGTAAAATGCCTTGTCTTTTATGCTGCTGCAACAAAAACAATGTCTCAAATTGGGATCAATAAAGTACCATCTTATCTTATCTTATCTTACATCCGGACTAAAACCACCAGACTCAGGGACAGTTTCATCCCACAGGCCATAAGACTATTAAACACCTGAACTTTGAAATAACATCCATAACATTCATCTGGCTGCTACTTAGAAATGATTTGTCTAATATATCATATATTCCAATCACTTGTATAGACTCTTATTGCACTATTTCACTTTTTACTATTTTACTATTTTTCTTTTTGTATTGACTTGCACTTGTGTTGCACTGTTGGAGGAGCCTGTGACCTAAGGAGGGGGGGGGGGGGGGGGGTAGGAGACGTTCGATTCCTGTTTTGAATAGTGTGATGGGTTTCATTCCATTTCAAAACGCTGTTTGTCACTCAGCGTAAACGTCAACATCCAACATCCAATCACAGAGCTTCAGGACAAACCACGGTTTGTCAAGCAAAGCACATGGTGTAGTCCCAAACGATAGCTGAGGATTCTGGGTAGTGTAGTGTCTTCGGCCATCCTAAACTGAACAAATATTTGTATCTCCGAATCGAAGGGGAAAATTACAAAAGCATTGTACACAATTTAAACCAATCAATGTTGTGTAATCAACAAGGATAATCTGGTGTTTTTAAGTTGATCAGTAATGCCGATATCACTGTAAAATCAATCGACAGTAAAGAGAATACTTACTTCCGGGTGTAAAATCCTCCGTTATCCAATGGGAATGGACGCTCACATTGCTCTCCATAATACAATAAAGGGGACATGATCAAATCGGAATATAATATTCTTTTAAAAAACGTTAACTAAAGGGAACAATCTATTTGACACAGCTGAAGCTCTGGCCTTCCTTAAAAACAAACTAATGTAATAAAAATCACAGTTGTATTACACACAATGCACTGTTTTTTTAGAACAACAATTCGTAACTAATGCACCATAATACATTCTGACAAAAAATAAAAATTATGAAGATTATGAATACAAATAAAATAAAAGAAGCCTCCCGTGAGTTACTACAAGCTATAAAGTAGATTTTAAAAACGTTTTATAGAATAAAAGCTCACTGCAGGACGTTGTAGAAATGCGTGTGTGCACCACGACAAAAGAGCCTCATTCACTTTACATTGGGGTTGTTTGCGTGGTGCCGACACGTAAATGTAACAAAGTTCGTGAGTCCACCATGCAATGCAGTGTTAAGGAGTCGTGGTGGAGTCACGCATTCTGGTCAGGTTGGTTTCCCCCCATGAGGATTGACGCCAACTTAACATGGACGCTGCCATCAATAGAAATTAATAGGGGGAAAGACGTAGTATATACACGTTCTCCTGGCGAGACCTCAAATCACCTTCATAATATCAAACTATAGATCCTACACATCCACTGGACGTAGATTTTAAAAGTACAATATACACTTCTCGCTAGAAATCTAATCAAAAAGCATTTTAATGGCCAAACTATTCTACAATTTTATTTATTTTAATAAACGACCCTCCGGAGCGTTTGCAATCAACAGGAGCATGTTGTTTCTTACACGACCACTAGAGTGCTACACTTTAAAATGTGACTATAGGTTGTAATAAGATGCTGAACAATCTACCTATTTGGTCGTTTTGGAGCTGTACCAGCTCTCTTTGCCCACTGACATACACGCCAAAGCGCTGGGATATTACGGATAAATCTTACCTCAAACCAATTAATTTGCCATAATTACACATATAACATTCCGCAGAAACAGACAATACTTGTGATGCTTACATGAAAACATGAAGGATAGCTACTGAGAATCTGAAGTGAGTTGTAACCTGCCTAGCTCCAAATGACAGCAGGGCTTCTCCCTATGACAAGGCCGGGGCTTGTTATGCTAATTGCAGCGTGTATATCCAAGTGAGAAACCAGGAACTGGAGACAAAGCCACAGTTTGCCTGTGTAAAGTAGAATCAAATCTCCATTAAACTCTTTGTCACAGTAATTTTGATCTACATCAGAGAAAAACTGATGTTTTGTTTTAATTTTCAAAGAAAGATGAATTTGTATTGAAGGCAATAGTAATGGACAGAGGAGGGGTGGGGTCATAGCTGATGGACACCATTTTCTGTGACCACACCGAGGATTGCCAAGCATTTCGGAGGAGGAGGAGGAGGAGGAGGAGGAGGAGGAGGAGGAGGAGGAGGAGGAGGAGGAGGAGGAGGATTGGTACAGCATTCTCATCATCCCTGAGCCACTGGGTCATGCTTTACACACTAATCCTGTAGGATGAGCAAGGTAGAAACATCCACTACAGCATGCTCCAAAGATTGCACCCCTTCTGTCTGATAGCATGCTCCAAAAAAAGAGGACTTGTGGTAGGGAAAAGGGCCGTTGCAGCTGTCAGGCACGTTTGCTCTGCCATTCAGAAGGGGACGAAAACAGAACAGGTTATCCAAACACTCTGATAAATAAGTGACAGGGGTTGTAAGTTAACGCTTGCTGAGTTGCGTCATCAGGTTGTGGGCCCAAACAGATTTCATCCATGATGTTTTATCACAGCAATCGATAACAACCCTTGTGGGCAAACCAGGGGCGATTGCATGACATTCACTGAGCGGTGCGGTAATGTACAAACATTGCAAATATAAACCAACAGTTATAGGAATTGAAAAGGTATCGTAACAAAGGCTTTCTCCTATTATGTACGCCTGGAGGGATCACTGCCAGTTTAATTATTGTTTTGCTGTCACAGAGATAATTTGTTGAAATGACAGTGCTGTTGTGAAACACAGACTTGCCAGCTTGTCTTGCTGTGCTGATGTAATTATAATAAAAAAAGCCACCATTATTACTGGAGTTGTACGTACTGGTTCAATTACAGAACAACCGCTGGCTTTGTGTTTAATTGCCAAGGAATCAATTAAGTTATTTTTTCTCCACACTATGAGTAAATACATTTGAATAACAAATGTGGCCAATCTGGGATTCAGTTACTGGAGTATTGAGCAGGCATTAACCATTACATCTCAAGACATGGATCCTTGAATTTTTCGATCAACTTAAAAAACCTTTCTGAGACAATTAAAGAGTCCAACCATGGGCCAAAACTAATTCAAATGAATCACTGAAAATAATAAATATCAATATTAGTTAAAGGCTTATTGGGTTTATATATTGAATTAAAAGCGAGGAGAAAATAACATAATCTGTAATTTTTTTCTCCATTTGAATATCAATCCACTCTTAAAAAAATGCAATATATGTGATCAAACAATTGTCATTATCAAGAGATATTCGTTTTTGTCCTTACTGCAGAATAAGAGTGAGTATAGGATCTTTTCACTTATCTTTCAACTGCTGCTTTAAGAAACAGGGCATCACACAGCTGGGAGGGAGCACAACATTGCTGATGCATTGTGGGAGTTATTCCCAGCCCTGATTGCACCTTGGACCTGTGAGAAAAGTGTGAGTCACTTACTGCAAGGCACATTGTCGCCTGTCCCTGGAGGACCAATTATTCTGTATGTTTGCCCTAAAGTCCTATCATTAAACACACAGAATGTTTGAATAGAATATCCAGTGAGGCAGAAAATGTAGTTCAACCTATTGAAGGCCTCACTGCCCAACCCAGTCTCACGGCATTTCGTGTTCACCAACACGATTTTGAATCTATTGATTCGTGGTCACCAACACGATTTGCCCCTTTTTTTCGTGTTGCACAGCACGATTTTAAAAGCAATGTATTTCTACTGCCTGCAGCACGTCTTTTTCTCCGGTCGGGTCGAGGAAGACCGGAAGCTGTGTGCTTCATAAAAAACATGTTCTTACTCAATATCAAGCCACAGTTATTGCTTTTATTTGAAATCGTATAATTTCTGACTTTTGTTGCCGTCTGTGAGGAAAATAAATGGGGCTCAGAGCCTCAGGATACTGAAATCTGTATTTTTTAAATCTTTTTTTCCTTCTAATTTGTTATTCTTTTCAAAATAGCACACTGTTATTTACTCACCAATAACACTCAATTATCCTTGCTTTTATTTATTGGTTTAATTTAGGGCTGTCAGTCGATTACAATATTTAATCGCGATTAATCGCATGATTGTCCATAGTTAATCGCGATTAATCGCAAATGAATCGCACATTTTTTATCTGTTCTAAATGTACCTTAGAGGAATATTTGTTCAAGTTTTTAATACTCTTATCAACATATGAGTGGACAAATATGCTTTATGCTAATGTTTATTATCATTTGAACAATGACAAATATTCTCATGAATATTAAACACAACAACCTGGAACCTCTCATACACTAATACAATACAAATGGTGTGTGGTGTGTGTGTGTGTGTGTGTGTGTGTGTGTGTGTGTGTGTGTGTGTGTGTGTGTGTGTGTGTGTGTGTTGGATCGTTGGAGCTATGTGCAACTCAAGGCATATGCTCGAACGGGAGCTGCCTAGACGCTGTAATCATGTTGCTGCACTCATGAGTGTGCTGACTTCGCCTACAATGTCCCGCTGTCTGGCTTCCTGCATGAAGTCAAGTGCTCGGTGCAGTTGTGGCGAAATGTCGCTCCTCTGTTTTCATTTAAACAGCTCCTTATATCCGTTAGCGCAGCTAGCTAGCACCAGATGCTAACAACAACACCAATGCACGTAAGGTCTCTCTCTCGCTCGCTCGGGCCACCCACACACACACACACACACACACACACACACACACACACACACACACACACACACACACACACACACACACACACACACACACACACACACACACACACACACACACACACACACATACACACACACACACACACACACACACACATACACACACACACACACACACACACACACACCCTCCCGGTCCTCCCGATGGCCAGTCGGTGCCTGCCGGTGAGCGTGGAAGTGTGGTCTGCCACAAGCGGGCGGCAGGAGCGGGGCTGTCAGTATCAGCTTGTAGATGGTATTTTAAACTCGATGCGCTCTGAAACTACGGGGCGGCCGAGGACAAAAAATGCACATGCGTTAATCGCGTTAAAATAATTAGTGGCGTTAATTTTTTTTTGCGTTAACGCGTTATTAACGCGTTAACTTGACAGCCCTAGTTTAATTCCATAATCTCGGGCTTTTTTGGCGTCCGTCAGGAACTGAATTTAACCGGAAACAGACGTAGGCATTTCGAGCGATTACCCAAGATCCTCAGCTATGGTTTTAAGCTTGCTTATTGGATGTTTTAACTGCAATACATGCTGGGATTTGGTGTTTATATGATATGAAATCCGGAAAACATTTTAAAAGAATAAAATAATACTTAATTCCGAGTGTTCTTGCTTTTCTCTTTGAAAGTCATCACATAACGGTATTGTAATACACGGTTCGGCTGCATTGTATATTACAGATCTGCCGTAGTTCTTTATGTATAGAGCCCTGATGAGAAGACCTTTGGAAAAACTGAGAAAATGCCGCCGAAACTGAATACTTGACGTGGATCATAAATATATTCAACAATTAAACAACATCTTCAATTTCTCTTCACACAATACGTCTCCTTGCAGTATCAACACTAATTCGGCTGACTTTTACATTTGATCTAATTCACAGATAGGTTATATTTACACCATAACTGTGCACAGCTGATATAAAAGGACTGTAGTTTTTAAAGATATTACTGATTTTCTTTGAATGTAAGAATGTAAATACTGAGTCTGAAATAGTATAGCAATATGCTGTAAAATTATGTGAAAGCATGAATAAAACGTGTCCTACACTAATAATACAAAGTTATTATGGCTGTGTGTACCTTGTGTGCACCGCCTAGTGGTTAAAGCAAGTTATTGAATTATTGTTTTTATGTGTTATATTATAACACATAAAAACAATATTGTACTCTTAATATTTTTTTCATCAAATATTATTTGAATATTTGAATACAAATATGAAGAGTACATACTTTCATAGGGGGAAAGTAGAAGGTCTGTGATAGAAATATAGAATATAAAAAATCAAGAAGATACTATAAGTGATCTCTACAATAAAACAGTTTAGTGCAGGATGTACAAAGATATTAATAGGAGGAGGTGCAAAACAGAAAAACGAATTAACCTTTATTTAAACATTAAATAACAGATTAAGGTCTTCTTTTAAATAAGAAAAAAACTTTGGGGGTATCTATCTACAGATAAATATTAAGCCTGACAAAGTACTTAACGTCTAATATATTGCTTTCCTGCAATGTTAACTAATATTATACATATGAATTATACTCTTATGTATGTAGATAGAATAAGAAATGTGCAAAATATGAATATGTTTAATGGTGGAGGTACACACATATTGATAGATGTCTTGTAATGCACTGTTGAGGAACCTGTGACCCAAGAGTTTCATTCATTGCATAACTACACCGTAGTTGTGATATGATATGTCAATAAACCTTTGAAAATCTTGAAAGGGATGTGCAAAATAGCCATAATATACAGTCTTTAATTAGCTATTAGTAGAGAATAACGAGTAATGAATATACTTTATAACTCGTTTCCATTCATGTCAATTGCAGATACATGTTTAGTCTTCTCAAGCACCAACTATCAAATATCTCTCCTGATTGTTGGCACTTGACAATCACCTTACCTGAATTTTACTCAGGTCACGTGTAACTAAAGTCTGATTTAAGGGTTGTTTATATTTCACATAATTAATCAGAATCTGCAAAGTAACTCAAATAAATGCAGTGGAGTAAAAATACCAGGTTAACCTCTGAATTGTCGTGGAGTAGAATTACAAAGTAACAATGAGCTGTCATGTGAGTATATATTAATGCTGCGCATTATGGACACAAGCGATTTTCACCCATTTATTAATTATATGTTTTACATTTGATAACACCAATGTGTTTAATACTGGCAACTTCTAATTGTGGGAAAAACGAAAACGTTCAGTAGAGACGTCCCATAGAACATTTTGCGAAACACAATAGCCAGCATGTGTAGTTCTGGGGGGGCGTTCGATTCCAGTTTTGGATAGTCTGGCGTGGTTTCGTTCCATTTCACACAGCTGTTTGACGCTCTGCGTAACCTTATGGGGACTGTAGTCCTAAACGATAGCTGGGGATTATGGGTAGTGTAGTGTCTTCGGCCATCCTAAACTCAGAAATGTTGACAATCGCAATGATGCTCGAAATGTCCCTTATAGGCCTACGTCTGTTTCCGGTTATTTTTATTTTGAAATTCAGTTCCTGACGGACGCCAAAAAAGCCCGAGATTATGAAATTAAACCAATAAATAAAAGCAAGGATAATTGTGTGTTATTGGTGAGTAAATAACAGTGTGTTATTTTGAAAAGAATAACGAATTAGAAGGAAAAAAATATTTTAAAATCGTGCTGTGCAACACGAAAAAAAGGGGCAAATCGTGTTGGTGAACACGAATCAATAGATTAAAAATCGTGTTGGTGAACACGAAATGCCGTGTATATATTCTATACACTGTCGACAAATAGCTTAAAAACCTACTGTTTACATACTGCAGTAACCTAACTCCAAATGGTTTCCAGCGAGCTACTGTTAATTTCTGTGGGGAGGGGTCCTGTTGTCCCCTTATGGCAATGCCGAGTAGATCCAAGTGATTTAAAAAAATGAGCAAATAGGTTCATCTTATGTGGAGTCGGGTCTGGATTATGAAGCAGAGAAGGAAGATAGCAGCTAGCAGCTAGCAGCGACCTCTCACTCAGCTGCCATTACCTTATTTGAGCATAACTTTAAGCCTCAATATATTTAAATCGGAGAGTTACCTAAATTATCCTCCTCTACAGTTTTCTTATAATATAAAAAGACCAGAATTGTTTCTAATTATCAGGCTGTCAACAAGTTCATTTCTGCCTTAAAGTTAAAACAAAGAAACGCATGGGGTCTATGATATTGACTCGCTTTTGGAGCCAGCCTCTAATGGATGTTTGAAGAACCGAGATTCTTGGCATTTCCGCATAGGCTTCATTTTTCATCACTGGAAGTTTCCACCTAAAATAAAACTAAAACCAATACGTTATCTATTAGGTTGTGAACACTTTATTAATCATTAAGAACCATTTATAAACCAGTTATAACATAGTTTTTATACATCAACACAGGCTCACTATTTGGCAAGATGACTAAGCCTTATATTGGCACTAGCTTACTGCGTCTTTTTCATCAGCCAACATCCTTGCATCTGTTCACTGAGTTGATTCTCCCACCACCCATCTTGATGTTTCTTGGCATCTCTTTATGACCATTTATGAGTTACTAACATTTATAACTGCCAAAAGGGAGCCTTGTAAAGTGTAAAACACATTCCCATGTATTAATGAGTTACAACCATTTATAATTTGTTTAAGTTATATTAAGCCTAAAATGTATGCATAAATTAGGGCGTGGTCACATTGAGTGACAGGTCTGTCCAGTGACTGCTGTTGTTAGCTTCCTGTCTGTCTGCTAGCAGCTCCGTGATGCTACAGGGGCTCAGCTTGCTCAGCTCATCCGGGGAACATAACTTGAACTCTGCCATGTTTGTTGTGCTGGGGCCTTGTGGACTATTCTTCATTTTTATATTGGACTATTGTGACTCGCTCCGTGTTTAAAACAGACGGTGTATGAATGCAGTTTTACGGTAATTGAAATTCGAGTACTTTATTTATGTGTTGCTTATGTTTTTAGTCAGCTAACATTAATGAATGTTAAGGCTTGGGTTAGCATGTAGTAAGCAAGTGGTAGCTACACATGTGCTAACAATGCTAATCGTAGCCTCCAAGTTCAAACGTGTTAAGAGTTAAGCATTAACACTAGAACCGCCAACGGGTACATTTTACCCGCAGCTGTTTTTTTATTGTATGTAACTTTTTTTCAATAAAATATTAACGTCTCCCAGTCCGTGACTTTTCCTGAAAGTGTGTTAAAAACTGTCAATATGAAGTCAGATTGAAAAAATCGCCCAAAAAATTGATATTTATACCTATTTCCGCCAGCGGGTAATATTTACCTCATAGAAATGCAGCGCTCCTCGCGCTATTGATTTTGCGATCAAAATGATCAAAATACTACGGAGGGAAGATATTTTCGTTTGGAGGGGAAGCTCGCGAGTGTGTGTGTGTGTGTATACGTGTGTGTGTTTGTGTATTTTTGCATTTGTGTGTATTGTGTTTGTTTCCCAGAGAAAACCCTCACGAGAAACACTGGCTGTTGTTAAGCCTGCTGTGACATCAAGTTACTCCGTTCTCCGCTTGTAATTATGCCGAAGCTTCAAAGTTATATTTATCATCTGAATTTGCCGAAACAAGTTTAATATTCTGAAAGCCAAGACTTTGTTTAATTTAAATCAGATGAAAACAAACTGTAACGGACCCTGCCGTGTTATCTATGATTACTATAACTCTTACGTTCATAATTTCAGCCGGAGGGAGGGGGGGCGGCGCTGCTGGAAGAGCAGATTGCGAGTGAGAGGTGCTTGTCTTCGTCCCTTTACAAGCTTCAAAAATGTATTTATCGTGTGATTTTGGAAATAAAAGTTTCATATTCTGAAAGCCAAGACTTTGTTTGTTTAAAATCAAACAAAACACCCGAACCCTGAAAAAATAGTTTTTTACGTAAATCCACGTTTACTCTGAAATGAGCCGTTGCGACTTCCGACTGATTTTGATAGAGCGGGTCACATAATATGAAAAGCTGAGAGTCCACAGATTATATTGGTATACATGTCATCCCTGTGCGATCAAAACTCACCGTTCTGTATGGTACATTGTACCTTGGAAATCAATAGCGGGTCAACTTTACCCATTGGCGGATATAGGTATACAGCGACCTCTGGCGGTTCTAGTGTTATGTGGGATAATACTGTAGAATATTCTTCTGTTTGAGGTTGGTAAAATAAGGTCATCCTTGTAAGTTAAAGATATATTTGATTAGGTAGGTAACTTTATGCATTGCTATGGTTAATTAAAATGTGCTATAATCGATTATGTAGACAAGCTAACGTCAAAGTAGTGTTGAAGAGCGGCATGGGCGTCGCCTGGGGTAGAAAAAAACATCCGGGGCTGTTGTCCGGGGCTTTTTTCTTTAGCCCCGGACAAATTCTCCCTCAATAATATAATACATTAACCATACTTTACGTAGAGGATGGCAGAATTGTAATTTCCCGTGTTCAGTGAATGCAACATAGGCAAGACACCACCAGACCAAACAGAGAGTTGCATGGAAATAAACGTGTTTTATTGGCTGAGAGGTACGTACCTCTCCTATGTGACAGTGTTTAAACTTTAAACTTTCAGCTGCGAACGCGGAGTTTCTGAAGTTGGACATTAGACAATGGCAATTCTCAAGTGGTGGCTTAGCAACAACCCCAGAGCCACCACCTCAGCCAGGTGAACAAGGTATGTAAATGTCAGTAAACTTACAAGTTATGTCAACATGTAAGCAAAGCATAAATTATAGCTACGTTGACGTTGCTTTGAATCGCGCGGGTAAGCTAAACCGTTAGCAAGTAGCTATAGCTAGCCAGATATATGAAATAAACACTTTGTCCATCCATCCATCCATCCATCTTCTCCCGCTTATCCGTGGTCGGGTCGCGGGGGTAGCAGTTCCAGCAGAGAGCCCCAAACTTCCTTTTCCCTGGCGACATCAACCAGCTCTGACTGGGGGATCCCAAGGCACTCCCAGGCCAGCGAAGAGATATAATCACTCCACCTGGTCCTAGGTCTACCCCTTGGTCTCTTCCCAGCTGGACGTGCCTGGAACACCTCCCTAGGGAGGCGCCCAGGTGGCATCCTAACCAGGTGCCCGAACCACCTCAACTGGCTTCTTTCGACGCGAAGGAGGAGCGGCTCAACTCCGAGTCCCTCCGCGATCTCGTTCTTTCGGTCATGACCCATCCTTCATGACCATAGGTGAGGGTAGGAACGAAAATGGCCCGGTAGACAAAGAGCTTTGCCTTCTGGCTCAGCTCCCTTTTCGTCACAACGGTGCGGTAAAGCGACTGCAGTACCGCTCCCGCTGCTCCGATTCTCCGGCCCATCTCACGCTCCATTGTTCCCTCACTCGAGAACAAGACCCCGAGATACTTGAACTCCTTCACTTGGGGTAAGGACTCATTCCCTACTTGGAGTGGACAGTCCATTGGTTTCCTGCTGAGAACCATGGCCTCAGATTTGGAGGTGCTGATCCTCATCCCAGCCGCTTCACACTCGGTTGCGAACCGATCCAGTGAGTGCTGAAGGTCGCATACCGATAAAGCCATCAGAACCACATCATCTGCAAAAAGCAGTGGTGCAATCCTTAGTCTACCAAACTGCAGACCCCCTCCCCCATGACTACGCCTCGAAATCCGATCCATGTATATTACAAACAGGATTGGTGACAAAGCGCATCCCTGGCGGAGGCCAACCCTCACCAGAAATGGGTCCGACTTACTGCCGAGGTCCCGGACACAGCTCTCGCTTTGGGAGTACAGAGATTGGATGGCCCTGAGTAGAGACCCCCTCACCCCATACAGCACCTCCCACAGTAACTCCCTGGGAACTCGGTCATACGCCTTCTCCAAGTCTACAAAACACATGTAGACCGGATAAGCGTACTCCCAGGCCCCCTCCAGGATCCTTGCGAGAGTAAAAACCTGATCCGTCGTTCCACGACCAGGACGGAATCCGCATTGTTCCTCCTCAATCTGAGGTTCGACAATCGGCCTGACCCTCCTTTCGAGTACCTTAGAGTAAACTTTCCCGGCGAGGCTGAGTAGTGTGATGCCTCTGTAATTGGCACACACCCTCTGATCCCCCTTTTTAAAAAGGGGAACCACCACCCCGGTCTGCCACTCCTCCTGTACTGTTTCCGACTTCCACGCAATGTTGACGAGACGTGTCAACCATGACAGTCCCTCAACACCCAGAGCCTTCAGCATTTCTGGGCGGATCTCATCCACCCCCGGGGCTTTGCCACTGTGGAGTTGTTTAACGACCTCAGTGACCTCCCCCCGGGAGATTGGAACACTTGGTCATACAATCTAAATGTTGTGTTTTTTAGCGTTACCTGGTTATTTCAAAGAAAGCTCTCTGGGACATGTTGACTTACTGTTCGACATGAAGCTAGAAGCTACCTTACATTACACAGTTGATCCTGAGTCCTGTCAGTTAAAGTGTTTCATAGTTAGCTTAGCTAAGCATCAACCTAGCACTGAAATATATGGATGTTATGTGACAGTATTTCTGATTAAAAAGTCAGCTGAAATGGTGGCATAGTTGCCACTGCTACGTGTCGACAGCATGTTTGAACGTATTTGCAGCAGTAAATGTGGCTGTTTGGCCACTGACGTTGCCATAACAACACCTGCATTTAAATGTGCAACCTCTTTTTGTGACAGATTTTTGCATGAAATTATAATTCTTCTGATTGATATTTCCTATTGACAGCTAGTTTCTATGTGAACATTATGAGATGGACAGCCAGCTAACAAGCTTTGTATACAAATATTTCAGATCAAAGCTAATCCAGTGGGGCTCCTGAAAGGGGGCAAGGGACACTATGCTCCCAAATATTAAGCCTTGACCCCCATCTTAACATTATCATGTCAAATTGTACAGCTTTCCTTAGTTTTGAATGCAGAAAGATGACTATATTAGAGTATAAAGTGAAAATGACTATATTAAAGTGTTAAGTGAATATATTAAGACAAACTGCATTTGTATAGGAATTATTCTGTCCTATTGGCAGATAACTACTCTTAACAGTGATATCTACAAGAGGTTTCCAATGTAAATGTAACTATTTTCAATTGGTTAGTATTACATTTTGTGACAGTGAGTGTGTGTATTTTAATGAAGACACATTTGTGTATCTTGAAATTCATTTATTTGACAGAGGTGGAAACTGATTGACTTACATACTTGTTTGTGTTTACCTACACAGTCATCACAGATGAGCCAAACAGAGTAGAGGATGAAGAAAGGAGAACAGGAGAAAGGGACACACAAGAAGGACATACAACAGACAAGAACGACAATGGAGACAACAATGAACAAAATCATTATTTCCTCCTTCCATCCTTTTTTTCTGTTTAATCTGATTACTAACAACTTCTAATAATTTGACAGTTTATGATTTAATTGTAAAATTAAGTGTTTTTAAATAATAAACCCGTTTCTGATTCTGATTCTTTGATTTTTTTTTGACATATGGGTGTTGAGAGATGTATCCATATCTCTTAATGTTGCTCTCAAAGTGCACAAGATTGATGCTTTTAACTTCAATATTTAAAAATCTTCCTGGGGGACCCCAGAGGAGGTGAGTTCCCCCCAAAATAGCACTATCTCTGCTTATGTAACTCCGGTGTAGTGTCCCCTCGGCAACAGATCACTCAGAGCTGATTACTTTCCTGCATTTCAATGGACAGCATATACAAAGGACACGTGAGCTGCATTGCTTAAGAGATCCTCACATGATATCTCTTACAAAATAAGTGTCCAGTCAACAACAACACATCAGCGATCATATAGTGGTAGTATATTCTTCACAAGCAATGTGAAACATTAAACTTATACAAACTGGTGTACAAAACTCACATACCTGCGTTGATCTCCTGGAGTGTCTCTAATCTTTCTTCTCCACATCTCTTGTCCACCATCAGAGATTGCAAACATTTCAGAAACAGCTAGAGGTAGGGGGCAAACAACTTGTTAGCTGGGCATGTCAAAAACCTCCTGCTTTGATCAAGACTTTAGGGAGCCTTTCAGCCCCTCTAGCAAAGGGACTGGAAAGCAAGCTTTGAAAATGCAGTACCATCTACATGCTTGTCATGTTCCAGACACTGCTCTCAATCACTCAGGGCCTGCACAAATACCTGCAGAAAGAAACAATTGACTTGGTGCAGGCAGTAGATTACAAAACAGCAGTTGAGAACACACTGAAAAGTTACCGAAGTAACGAGAAAGCACATGAGGTCTATGACAAGACCAAGGCCCTGTGCAATGACCTTGATATTCCCGAAACTGACACAGAGGAAGAAGCATAGAAACATGGAATACTTTGTAGTCGAGGCATCATGTGGAGCAATGTGAAACATTAAACATAACCGTTTAATTGTCTCGTACTGGTGTACAAAACTCACCTGCATTTCAATGGACAGCATAAAAGGACACGTGAGCTGGGTTCTGTTGCTCAGATTAGCTATTGATGATCACGTTGATAAATCATATAAAACAAATCCATCCAATCACCAAACCAATCACACAAAAACATGTTGCTGTGACTGTGAGCATTAAACAATTAATATTAAACTAAACAAACACAACAGTACGTTATTGTCCTTATAAAAACGTACATTTTGTCCACCGAGATAATACAGGCACCTTACCCTCAAGAGATCCTCACGTGCTATGAGAATCTCCCACAATCCATTGCCGTAACAAAGCTAATGCAGGCACACGTTTGTGACACCAGATGGTGCGATGTGCGTGTGGGGAGTCTTGCAGTAACAATTTTGACTGTAGCGCCGCCACTGTGGGCTAAGCCCCGAATGTTTCCAGGTCCAGGCAACGCCCCTGAAGAGCGGCCTAGTGTATGTGAAATTAACCTCACAATAAGATGTGTGTATATTACAAATATTAATGTCATATTTCAAGATGATTACTACAATGTGGTTGGTTGAGCTGGAGTTCATTATTGAGTTTACACGTTAACGTCACAGTCATATCTGAAGAACAAACCCAAACCGTGTTCTTTTTATTAATTGTATTACCAAATAGGTATCACATAAATAGTAAGCATTGGTAACACCAATGCTGATAAAGTAAACTTTTATTTGAGTATTTGTGTCTGGGGGAAGGTACCCAGTTCCTATGTTCGGCATTTGTAGACTGGGCTTTCTTGTACAAGAGAATAACATTTTAAATCAATATGCACCATTACTGTATAATTATCCTTATATTATGTTATTCAATGCACCTAATAAACAAGTATGGCATTTTGAAACATGATGTGCAACAATTGTTACTGTAATTTGTGTGCATTTTGTTGTTATGATTTATTTTTTGCTAGTGTGCACGTGGACACTTTGGACATACCTGGAGAAGGAAGAAATGGGTCTTCGGAATGATGGGAGTAAAAGACAAAAGGCGGAGACAAGTGTTGAAACTAGTGGAGAAACGATCAAGACCTCCACCCTAGATGAGTGGAGGGCATACAGGAGAGTACTGAGTAACATGGGGTACAACTGCTGCACGATAAACCACAGCAGGTGGTTTGTGAACCCCCAGACTGGCAGTCATATCCAACATAATGAAAGAGCTACAGTTGGTTGACTGAGAGGAAACCGTACAGAGAGTTTGTTGGAGGAACACCTCAAGGTTCTTGAATGGTCATCTTGGCTTGGCTCTGCTCACCCTGATGGACTGCTTGGACGCTTGTTCAAGGATATACACAAAGCCTTTCCAGTCTGAGTACCATTATGTCTTACCAAGTCTTTAATTTATCTCTGAGAAAAGCTTTTATGTTTAAATAGTGTATCAGTCAAACTAAATAGTCATTATTTTGAGTCCTTCATGTGTGAATAAAATGTTTTGCTTGGTTCTTTTGCATCTTACTTTGCATTTCATGTGTAAAATGTGTATTAGGTAAGCGTGAATGTTATAACTCATTCATGAATGGACATATGTATTCAACTTAAAAACAACGCACCCTTTCAGTAGTTATACATGTTAGTGAATCATCAATAGACAACCCAGTCTCACGGCATTTCGTGTTCACCAACACGATTTTTAATCTATTGATTCGTGTTCACCAACACGATTTGCCCCTTTTTTTCGTGTTGCACAGCACGATTTTAAAAGCAATGTATTTCTACTGCCTGCAGCACGTCTTTTTCTCCGGTCGGGTCGTGGGAGACCGGAAGCTGTGTGGTTCATAAAAACATGTTCTTACTCAATATCAAGCCACAATTATTGCTTTTATTTGAAATCGTATAATTTCGGACTTTTGTTGCCGTCTGTGAGGAAAATAAATGGGGCTCAGACAATAAATAGCCTCAGAATACGGAAATCTGTATTTTTAAATATTTTTTTCCTTCTAATTCGTTAATCTTTTCAAAATAACACACTGTTATTTACTCACCAATAACACACAATTATCCTTGCTTTTATTTATTGGTTTAATTCCATAATCTCGGGCTTTTTTGGCGTCCGTCAGGAACTGAATTTCAAAATAAAAATAACCGGAAACAGACGTAGGCCTATAAGGGACATTTCGAGCATCATTGCGATTGTCAACATTTCTGAGTTTAGGATGGCCGAAGACACTACACTACCCATAATCCCCAGCTATCGTTTAGGACTACAGTCCCTGTAAGGTTACGCAGAGCGTCAAACAGCTGTGTGAAATGGAACGAAACCACACCAGACTATCCAAAACTGGAATCGAACGCCCCCCCAGAACTACACATGCTGGCTATTGTGTTTCGCAAAATGTTCTATGGGACGTCTCTACTGAACGTTTTCGTTTTTCCCACAATTAGAAGTTGCCAGTATTAAACACATTGGTGTTATCAAATGTAAAACATATAATTAATAAATGGGTGAAAATCGCTTGTGTCCATAATGTGCAGCATTAATATATACCCACATGACAGCTCATTGTTACTTTGTAATTCTACTCCACGACAATTCCGAGGTTAACCTGGTATTTTTACTCCACTGCATTTATTTGAGTTACTTTGCAGATTCTGATTAATTATGTGAAATATAAACAACCCTTAAATCAGACTTTAGTTACACCTGAGTAAAATTCAGGGAAGGTGATTGTCAAGTGCCAACAATCAGGAGAGATATTTGATAGTTGGTGCTTGAGAAGACTAAACATGTATCTGCAATTGACATCAATGGAAACGAGTAATAAAGTATATTCATTACTCGTTATTCTCTACTAATAGCTAATTCAAGACTGTATATTATGGCTATTTTGCACATCCCTTTCAAGATTTTAAAAGGTTTATTGACATATCATATACACAACTACGGTGTAGTTATGCAATGAATGAAAAACTTGGGTCATAGGTTCCTCAACAGTGCATTACAAGACATCTATCAATATGTGTGTACCTCCACCATTAAACATATTCATATTCTGCACATTTCTTATTCTATCTACATACATAAGAGTATAATTCATATGTATAATATCAGTTAAAATAAGTGCTTCAACATAGTTAACATTGCAGGAAAGCAATATATTAGACGTTAAGTACTTTGTCAGGCTTAATATTTATCTGTAGATAGATACCCCCAACGTTTTTTTCTTATTTAAAAGAAGACCTTAATCTGTTATTTAATGTTTAAATAAAGGTTAATTCGTTTTTCTGTTTTGCACCTCCTCCTATTAATATCTTTGTACATCCTGCACTAAACTGTTTTATTGTAGAGATCACTTATAGTATCTTCTTGATTTTTTATATTCTATATTTCTATCACAGACCTTCTACTTTCCTCCTATGAAAGTATGTACTCTTCATATTTTTATTCAAATATTCAAATAATATTTGATGAAAAAAATATTAAGAGTACATTATTGTTTTTATGTGTTATATTATAACACATAAAAACAATAATTCAATAACGTGCTTTAACCACTAGGCGGTGCACACAAGGTACACACAGCCATAATAACTTTGTATTATTAGTGTAGGACACGTTTTATTCATGCTTTCACATAATTTTACAGCATATTGCTATACTATTTCAGACTCAGTATTTACATTCTTACATTCAAAGAAAATCAGTAATATCTTTAAAAACTACAGTCCTTTTATATCAGCTGTGCACTGTTATGGTGTAAATATAACCTATCTGTGAATTAGATCAAATGTAAAAGTCAGCCGAATTAGTGTTGATACTGCAAGGAGACGTATTGTGTGAAGAGAAATTGAAGATGTTGTTTAATTGTTGAATATATTTATGATCCACGACAAGTATTCAGTTTCGGCGGAATTTTCTCAGTTTTTCCAAAGGTCTTCTCATCAGGGCTCTATAAATAAAGAACTACGGCAGATCTGTAATATACAATGCAACCGAACCGTGTATTACAATGCCGTTATGTGATGACTTTCAAAGAGAAAAGCAAGAACACTCGGAATTAAGTATTATTTTAGTCTTTTAAAATGTTTTCCGGATTTCATATCATATAAACACCAAATCCCAGCATGCATTGCGGCTAAAACATCCAATAAGCGAGCTTAAAACCATAGCTGAGGATCTTGGGTAATCGCTCGAAATGCCTACGTCTGTTTCCGGTTATTTTTATTTTGAAATTCAGTTCCTGACGGACGCCAAAAAAGCCCGAGATTATGGAATTAAACCAATAAATAAAAGCAAGGATAATTGAGCGTTATTGGTGAGTAAATAACAGTGTGTTATTTTGAAAAGAATAACAAATTAGAAGGAAAAAAAGATTTAAAAAATACAGATTTCAGTATCCTGAGGCTCTGAGCCCCATATATTTATAGAACATGTTTTTATGAACCACACAGCTTCCGGTCTTCCTCGACCCGACCGGAGAAAAATACGTGCTGCAGGCAGTAGAAATACATTGCTTTTAAAATCGTGCTGTGCAACACGAAAAAAAGGGGCAAATCGTGTTGGTGAACACGAATCAATAGATTACAAATTGTGTTGGTGAACACGAAATGCCGTGAGACTGGGTTGCAATAGATGGTGATGTGTTTCACACTTTACAATAAGGCTACCTTTTGGCAGTTATAAATGTTAGTAACTCATTCATAAATGGTCATAAGAGATGCCAAGAAAAATAAAGATGGAAGGGGGAGAGAATCAACTCAGTGAACAACAGATACCAAGGATGATGGCTGATGAAGAAGACGGAGTAAGCTAGGTAGCCAATATAAGGCTTAGCAGTACATATAAATGTGGATTCACTATTTGGCAAGCGACCGGTCACAGTTGCCCTGTTTATCTCATGTCTTAAAGGAATGGTATGCTCATGACACTCATTTTTAAATAATTATCATCCGATAAAACAGACCAGTCTCTGCCAGTCTCTCTTTTTTTTTTTTTAATCCGGTGACATTATCAGTGATTTTAAACTGATTATATACCGAAATAACATCAACACTGTGGGCGCCGCCATTTTCCGGACGTGACGTAAACCATGCGTTTGGTTTTCGAAGACACGTTGATATCCATGTTATTTACTGTAGTTTCTCTCTTCAAATATGCCTCACTGTATCGCGAAATATTGCCACAATTCTGATAGGAACAATCCACGGAATGCTCGGTTCCATCTGTTGCCAAAAGGTAAGCGTAAGAAGTACATTCGGAGGCAGTGGCTAGCGAAATGTGGCCGGCCCGAACCGAAAGATTCACAGGCTCATGTATGCAACGAACATTTCAAATTTCCGGACGACTACTCTGAGAGTATGATAAAACATAACATGGGATTTATGGAACAACCATTACTTAATGGAGATGCAGTACCATCGGTCTTTCTGGTGTCATCACCGACCAGGACACCAGTTCGGCCAGTTGAGAAATCGCCCTCTGCAAGTGTGAAGCAACGGAGGAGCAGAAGTAGTGCTCGGAGTAAGAATAAGGTATGTTATAGCGCATTTCCATTGCAGCGGCTAGCCCCGTTTTAACGTCCTTTAGCGTCCAGGCCAGGACAGTTTTTGGTGGCCTTTCCATATAGCGTAGTACCGGCTAGTGTGTATTTTACCCCAGTTTTTTCCGGCCCCATAAAATCGTGATTCTATGGCCAGGGACAACGAAGCTGAGTATGCTAAACTAGAGAAGGAATCACTAGCAAGGGTGGTACTACATCATGCATACATATAGTATCTTATATCATCTTCCCATTATACACACATGCATTTCCAAACATTTGGACTACCTATGCTGCAAATGTATTATCTTTTCAATTTACACACGGCATCTATTGCACGTCTGTCCGTCCTGGGAGAGGGATCCCTCCTCTGTTGCTCTCCCTGAGGTTTCTCCCATGTTCCCTTTAAACTGTGGGTTTTCTTCGGAAGTTTTTCCTTGTACGATGTGAGGGTCTTAGGACAGAGGGTGTCGTATTGTCATACTGATATGTATGGCTGAATTCCCCCATCCAATCTCTTCACATTGGTCAAAACTTGTTCCTCAGCTGACGAGTCCGAACTGAAATACTCCACCATGTTTCCGTGTGTTGACAAAGTGAACGCATGGATGACGTCACGACCATCACGTGACTACTGAAAATGGCAAACATGGCGGCGGCCAGACGGAATATACAGGTCTTGATAAAAAAGAGCTATAAAATCATTATTTACCGGGGAATATCGCTGATTTCTTCAGGGTATGGTTTAAACATAACGTTTCACTAAATACTGAAGTTTTGATTAATTATCTAATGAGTGGACCATTCCTTTAAAAAAACGTATTAATGATTTATAAAGTGTTCACAACCTAATTAATAAATTAATTACAAACTATTCGTAAACCCTTTATAAGGGTAGTCTTATAGTGTTAAAGTGGTACCGAAGAATGATATTCCAAATAACTTTTGTATTTGTATATGAAAGAAATAACAACATATTGGAAATACCTCAGGCTCACCAACATAAAACCTGTTTGTATAAATGCTGTCTTATTCCATGACATGGACAGATGGCAAAGACACTGTAATTCTTATCAAATTAAGCAGGTGTGCATTTGCTCGAGGTAAAATGCTGGGATATTTCTCGAAGGTCAGCTTCTCAAAGGCAACTGATACCCCTGACTGGCCGCTTTTTTACTTGTCATCCATTTTGGAAAATGGCAAGAGGAGGCTGATCAATCAAGTGCCGTCAAAAGGGCAAATGGAATAAAAGGCCAAACCATAGCCCTGATCCTCTATATCGACTGCTTGTATTACAGAGGATCACCCTCCAGGCTCTCTGTTTGGACATTACTCTTTTCCTATCTTAAGATGATAACTGCTAACTCCAGAATACAAACCTGCTTGTCTGCCAAATTGTAAAACTATCAAACTGGCTGAATTAAACAAAGCATCTGTTCCGCATTATTGAATTTTTTTTTTGAAAGTTGTAAAATTGATTTATTCCAACATCAAACAACAATGTACTGTATATTTCCTTCGGCAGACGGATCCAAAGCAGTACTTGATCATGCATGCAGTAATGGATCATTTGTAACAGCTACATTTTTTAAATCATATATGTATCTGTCTTCTTATTTTTGTATCTGTCTTACCCTAAGGAGGTACAAATACTGTATGTTGATGGTAGACATACTTTAAATTCAAACTTTCACTATAAACGCTGTCATTATTACAACAGTAAGTATATCATTGTTTGGCAAGATGCTCAAATCCAAATTAATTGGAATTACGCTCCCAACTTTATATAAATGTATTCGTTTTCGGGTCAGTTGTGGAGTTTTTGACATCTTCTGGCGTGGAGCTTGATAGCTACAGGTTTCATAACTGTAATAGCATCATTTGAATAACGGCTCATACATTTGAAACAAGCAAACTACAAAAGTTAGCACTATATTTGGACATTTTGGAAATAAACAGGATCAAACGTTGTGCTAACTCTTCTAAGTATCAGTCCTCTCTGGATCATTCAGCATGGTTGTGTAAGCGGTTTTTGATCATTACAGTCAAGAATTCTCCTTGAGACATTGAATTCTGTTTTACTGGTGAATACATTTCACATCGTTACATCATGGGTCAGATTGTACACAGGGAGAAACATGTCAACTCCCCACAGCAAATCACGGCATTCATTCCGAAGGCTTTTAGTACAGCTCATGCATTTTCCAATTACACTCCAGTGTCAGGCTGCTGTAATGTAAACGCATAGTTAGCAGTCATCCATTTTGATTTTCGAAGCTTTAATGAAGTAATGAATCACCATAGGACTTTGTTATTTCCCTGCCTATTGTAAATCCAGGAAGTAATACATATTGTCAGCTCTTGGAACAGGTTTAATTATGGAAGCTCACACAGCCAATGATTGTACTCAATAAAAAGTCCTCCAAGGGCTATATGTGATATTAATGAAAACAAATAAACATGACAAACATATTTATAGTGGCACCACTCGTTGGCATAACTGAAATATATCGCTGGACAGAACAGTAACACGTGTATACAGCAACTCCTTATAAATAGTATTGAATGTGATTAGTCAATGCTTTAATATCTTAAATATGAATGAGTGTCTCAAAAGTCTTAATGTACAGCAATCACTTTGTTGTTCCATTATTAGGATGGTTGCAAAGAGCGCATGGATTGAGCATGCAGTCTCTTTGGTCAACTTAAGGCATGCATGCAATATTAACTGTTGTACCCAGACATGTACAGCACAAAACATGCCTAAATACGCTCTCATGCATGCATTTATTGATGGGAATATAAAAGCAACATATATATGCATGATGCCAAACAGGCTGTCGCTGTGCTATATGCGGTGTAAGCACATCTACTGTAAGACTGTGCTAGTTTTCTCAGAATTCCCCTAAATAAAACTATTCATCATACAATCTCCTATGTTTAGAAATACACAGCATTACTTAAAGTGCAGTGTAGACTCATATAGTGAAAAGGACTTGCATTATTAATGGCGGTGTAAATTCCTATCGTAAAAGCCCCAGTGCTTGATTCAGAAAACAGGGATATTTCCTGCCGAATGAGGCTGTGTTGCAGTATTGATCTAAATGTTGGATAACTACATTCAATTTGTGAAATGAAGAACTTCTTCTGCCACAATATATAGTGCTATAATCACAACTCCATTCACTGACATGCCATTTTCCTCCATCAACTAAACAGCGCACAATTCACTGGTACACGTAACCCACGTGCGCAGCTATGAGATTTGTTGGCATTTGCAGAGTTTTGGCCCTGCTACGTTTCTGCAAATGGACAATCAATGTTACCTTGGTGTCTCCCGTTTCTAATCCCCTACCTTCGTTCTTGCTCGAAACAGTTCGGGTTCGGTACACTCCCTCTGCTCGATGGTTTTTGCCCTATCAGGTGCACTCGGGATCGAATGTCGGCACTGTCAGGCAGCTTGTCTCAGAGCAGGATGATGAGGAGCAGACAGTTCTCTTCTCTTCATTCGGTCCTATTATCCTTCAAACTGTCTTGCATTTGCTCCCTTACCTCCATGCTGTGATCTGAAATGAATAGAAATCCTAGCTATTACACACAAATTAATTTCCAAAGGCTTAATTATGTATAAAAGACCATATTACATTTTGTGTTATACTCGTTATCAGTTGAATACAAAGAAATATGAGAGACCTTAACCCTTTTAAAATGTATCAAAAGCACTTGAGGGTGAAAGCCTTATATCTGATGCCTTTGAACAAATGTGTCCAATTTCACACAGTTTAGCAGTATTAATTTTGATGGCTACAGTGTAATATTTTATATTCTATCTTCTTACAATTCTGCGACAATGTCCTTTCAACATACGGCTACTGTGATAAAGACGTTACAGGTCGGAATGAGGATTTCAGAAATCCTTCTGTACAGTCTGAATAAATAAAGCCTCGTCAATCATCCCCAAACTGACATGTTGTAAAATGCCTCATTAATGGCTTAATGAATCACAATATAAAAGGCGTTGCCATCTCTCCCGCCTGGCTATAGATGTGCATGTCACTTTTATTGATCTGGCCTGTACGTTTTGATATATAGTTTCAATCTAAATGCGTTCAGTGAAGGTTTTTATGGGTGTTTGAAGGGAAGGACATTTATATGGGGTTGTTTGAGCTCACCTCTAGTCAAGTGATTTTGTCATCAGGGTTTTCTGGGACAAATCTGCCCCTCTGCCATTAAAAATAATCACTGGTGAGGGAAAAAGATGGAAAAATGAAAGGGCACTGCATGTTTTATTAATAAATCCTGCAACAATCACTCCTTGTCTGCAAGAAGTAACACAAAGAACGAGCTGGAATACAAATGATCCTATTCATGAGTTTTTCTCTAATATTTGCAGACAAAAGCACTGTTATTATAAGCATGACCTCTGCGTCGCCAAAATGGCTAATTTACTCGTTTTTTTAACTTGTGTTTACCTTTCATGAGATTGCTGTAATGTAAAAAGATCAATACTCCATCCACGAGGGAGAATACCAAAATCAATTGATGTTACAATGTAATGGATGTGAAACAGCCAGCTGGGGTTAAATACATTCCCTAGATGCCAAATGGTACCTTCACAAGGTCGTCCATAGAATAACAGGGTACTGTTTTCAGTGCCACAGGTAGTTGTTGCTAAATGACCTGCCACATTCCTCCAGCAATCGCTCCCCTGTCTGTCAGGATGCACATAGTAATTGTACACAATAATGACTTCATAACGGATCACAATCATTGAACTACCAGTATTATACATATTTTCAATTGTTCTTTGGAACACAAAGCTGCTTATTACATGTAGTAATCAGCCTGTCCTCCTCCAAAAAACAACCAAATAGGTCGATTGTTCAGCAGCTTATTACGACCTATAGTTAGACCCTCTAGAAAAACGCGGGTACAAATCCTTGATTATGCGGGCTAAAATCCTTGATAATGCGATCAAACATGCGGGGTTTTATGTGATTTTATCCGGTGAAATTGCGGTAAAATTGCGGGAAGTTGCGAAATATGCGGAAAGTTGCGATTTATGCGGAAAAAATAAATATTGGGCTGTCTTAATTATTTATTCTCTCTCACACACAACCTGCAACTAACGTTAAACCCCTTTACTATTCAATTAAACACATTCAATGTTTATTTATTGTAAAAACAATTGGGCTATTTTAATCTCTCTCTATCTCTCTCTCTCTCTCTCACACGCACGCACGCACACACACACACACACACACACACACACACACACACACACACACACACACACACACACACACACACACACACACACACACACACACCACACACACACACACACACACACACACACACACACACACACACCACACACCATTTGTATTGTATTAGTGTATGAGAGGTTCCAGGTTGTTGTGTTTAATATTCATGAGAATATTTGTCATTGTTCAAATGATAATAAACATTAGCATAAAGCATATTTGTCCACTCATATGTTGATAAGAGTATTAAAAACTTGAACAAATATTCCTCTAAGGTACATTTAGAACAGATAAAAAATGTGCGATTCATTTGCGATTAATCGCGATTAACTATGGACAATCATGCGATTAATCGCGATTAAATATTGTAATCGACTGACAGCCCTAAATTAAACCAATAAATAAAAGCAAGGATAATTGAGTGTTATTGGTGAGTAAATAACAGTGTGCTATTTTGAAAAGAATAACAAATTAGAAGGAAAAAAAGATTTAAAAAATACAGATTTCAGTATCCTGAGGCTCTGAGCCCCATTTATTTTCCTCACAGACGGCAACAAAAGTCAGAAATTATACGATTTCAAATAAAAGCAATAACTGTGGCTTGATATTGAGTAAGAACATGTTTTTTATGAAGCACACAGCTTCCGGTCTTCCTCGACCCGACCGGAGAAAAAGACGTGCTGCAGGCAGTAGAAATACATTGCTTTTAAAATCGTGCTGTGCAACACGAAAAAAAGGGGCAAATCGTGTTGGTGACCACGAATCAATAGATTCAAAATCGTGTTGGTGAACACGAAATGCCGTGAGACTGGGTTGGGCAGTGAGGCCTTCAATAGGTTGAACTACATTTTCTGCCTCACTGGATATTCTATTCAAACATTCTGTGTGTTTAATGATAGGACTTTAGGGCAAACATACAGAATAATTGGTCCTCCAGGGACAGGCGACAATGTGCCTTGCAGTAAGTGACTCACACTTTTCTCACAGGTCCAAGGTGCAATCAGGGCTGGGAATAACTCCCACAATGCATCAGCAATGTTGTGCTCCCTCCCAGCTGTGTGATGCCCTGTTTCTTAAAGCAGCAGTTGAAAGATAAGTGAAAAGATCCTATACTCACTTCAGGGGACATTACATTGACTTACATGCATTTCCTCAAGACTTATCCTAACCTTAACCATAACCAACACATGCCTAACCCTAACCCTTACCCTTACCCTAACCAAGTCTTCACCCTAAAATTAATGATTCCCCTCATGGGGACCTCCAATGTATCCCCATAAGGGAAGCCAGTCCCCACATGTGACTATGTAAACAGATGTAGGTCCCCACAAGTATAGTAATGCTAGACCACACACACACACACACACACACACACACACACACACACACACACACACACACACACACACACACACACACACACACACACACACACACACACACACACACACACACACACACACACACACACACACACACACACACACACACACACACACACACATCACTTCAGGGGACATTACATTGACTTACATGCAATTCCTGGAGACTTATCCTAACTTTAACCATAACCAACACATGCGTAACCCTAACCCTAATCCTAAACCTAACCAAGTCTTCACCCTAAAAGTAATGATTCCCCTTATGGGGACCTCCAATGTGTCCCCATAAAGGAAGCCAGTCCCCACACATGACTATGTAAACAGATTTAGGTCCCCACAATCTGAACAGCTTCAATTGTGTAGGCTACTGACCTCATTTCTTGTAGCCCTCGAAAGGGTTTTGGAGGTTGATGCCTCGGTGAACGTGAGTTGTTTGGCTTTCTTGTCCGCAGCAGCAGAAAGCATTTTCGAATGTTTGAATGAATCAAAGTGGGTCGTCACCGTCGATGTTCTCTTATGCTCCAACACACAGTTGCACCGGGTGCAGAATAGTTTCCCCCCACTTTCGTGCAAGACATCGGGGTACTGCTTTGCCCGGTCTTTAGCAGAAATGTTCGTCGGTAAATGAGATGGATTAGATTTTTTCATCTTGGTGTTTTCTCTCCCGTGTGAGCTCCACACGTTCACTCTATGGTGTTGTTTACCTTCTGTGATGCGCGAGCTGATGACGTCGCGTCATCATCATCACTTCACGTCAAGACGAGTTAACTTTTTTTTTTCTCAACTTTGTGTGGAGAAATTATGCGGCCTTTTGATAAATATGCGGCCTTTTAAAAATCTGCGCCATTTTGCTGATTGCGGTAAATTCTGCGATCGCAGAATTGCGTTTTTCTGTAGGGTCTATATAGTCAGGTTTTAAAATGTAGCACCTCTAGTGGTCGTGTAAGAAGCAACAATTGGCGGCATATGGGCTGATGTTCCCGTTGATTGCAAACGCTCCGGAGGGTCGTATATTCACAAATAACCCTCTCTGGAAAATCCTAAATTGTGGCCATTAAAATACCTTTTGATTAGATTTCTAGCGAGAAGTGTATATTGTAATTTTAGAATCCACGTCCAGTGGATCTGTAGGATCTATAGTTTGATAGATATTACGAAGATGATTTGAGGTCTCGCCAGGAGAACGTGTATCGTATTCTATGTATTTCACCTATTAATTTCTATTGACGGCAGCGTCCATGTAAAGTTGGCGTCAACCCTCACCGGTCTCGAAGTTTTCATAATAAAACTGGAAGAATTCCCCTCACTGTCAAATTAATTTACAGTGATATCTGCAGTACTCATCCACTAAAAAACATCAATTTATCCTTGTTAATTACACAACATTGATTGGTTTAAATGGTGTACAATGTTTTTAACCTAGTATAACTAGGGCCAAATGGGTGGGTGGAGGGGGTCTGGAGGACGGGTTTGGGCTGACAGCCCGGGGGCACAGCAGAGGACCAGGAAGGGGTCTCGGGCGGTTGGCCCGGGGGCAAGGCAGAGTTCTAGAACGGGTGAAGGCCATAGCGGGCGAACTCAGGGGGCCGGGCATGAGGGCAAAGGCAGCGGCTGGGAGAGTCAGGGGGCCGGGCTCGAGGGTGAAAGCCGCAGCGGCGAAAGTCAGGAGGCCGGGCTCGAGGGAGAAAGCCGCTGGGGAACTCAGGAGGCCGGGCATAAGGACGGGCAAGAAGGCGGCGACGGGACAGCTCCGGAGGACGGACAGGACGGAGGCGGGACAGCTCCGGAGGATGGCGCATGCCGCAATGGGAACCCTCCAGTGTCAGCTGGATCGCCTGTTGTTAATTGATAAGCCTGAAATATGCACTTGTCAAGGTTCAGAGGCACATTTGGCAAATAAGGCAGTAGCCATCGATCATCTGAAGATAAGATATACTTTATTGGTCCTAAGTTGGGGAATGTTTTTGTTACAGCAGCATGTACAACATGCAAGTTATTGTTATCCACTACAATTCAGAGGTTAACCTGGTATTTTTACTACACAACATTTATTTTAGTTACTTTGCAGATTCTCATTAATGATGTGAAATATAAACAACCCTTAAAGCAGACTTTAGTTACACCTGAGTAAAATTCAGGGAAGGTGATTGTCAAGTGCCAAAATAAACGATGCAATATATTAGATGTTAAGTACTTTGTCAGGCTTAATATTTATCTGTAGATACCCCCAACGTTTTTTTTCTTATTCAAAAGAAGACCTTAAAGTATTATTTAATTTTTGAATAAAGCCTTATTAGTTTTTCATTTTTGCACATCCTCCTATTAATATCTTTGGACGTCCTGTACTAAACTGTTTTATTGTAGAGATCACTACAGTATCTTCTTGATATTTTCTATTCTATATTTCTATCATTGACCTTCTACGTTCCCCCTATTTTGTAAGTAGGTGTTACGGATGGGTGAAGCAGGTAGGACTCAAAGGCAGAATAACGAAAAGCGAGCTTTATTAAAGAATAAAGCTGTGGCAAAAACAAGGCAGAATCCAAAATATCCAAAGCAGCACAAGCAACACAGACCGTGGAGTAACATGGAGGGGAAACAATGAACCGACATGGAACACAGGGAAAGACTAGACTAAATACACAGAAGGGTAATCACAGAACAAGACACAGCTGGGCAGGGGAGGAGAAATACAAGGACAACAGGTGAACACAATCGGGTAATCAGGGAGGGAAACAGACAGAAAGCAGACAGGCAGGAAACACTTTAGACAATAAAACAGGAAACCCAAAGACAAGAAAAACACCAACACAGACAAAACTACAAACGTGACATAACCTGAGAATCGTGACAGTAGGCTACTCTTAATATTTAATTTTTGTATCAAATATAACATATTCGAAACAAATTCAATAAAGTGTTGAACTATTAGGCGGTGCGGGTTAAAAAACTGTCAAGTGTACAGTGTTAACACAATCAATTATACTTTCCAGTATAAGTTTCCAGTTTAGGTTATAACGGATTTATTTTGTTATCCACACTTGTTTGTTTTTTTGTAACACCAAACCGACAGAAAAGATGGTCTTAACATGACCCAGTGGTCTAGTTAATAAAACATAATAATATCAAACATAATATTACTATTAACTTCATTGTGAAATTAAAACAGAACGGTAAAGAAAAATACAGTTTCAGTCTCTCGATTTGAAGCGAATGCATTGTACCATGAACCTGTATAGACCTGTAACAGTCAACTGGTGAGGAGTTGGAAAGGTAGTTTCTGAAGATGTTACAAATAACACACAGCATACAATGCCATAACAACTTTGTATTATTAGTGTAGGAAACTTATGTATAACATCTGAAGATTTTCTGAAGTTTTATTCATGTTTTTCACATCATTTTACAGGATATTGCTATATTATTTCACATATTGTACTTCTACACATTAATATCTGATTTGTAAAACATCATAGACAGAAAGGTATATCCGTCATTTAACAGTAAGCTATTGACATTCTGATTCCAAAGATGTGTCTCCCATCACCCAAATCCCCTGTCTATTCTCTCAACTCAGTATTTACATTCTTATATTCAAAGAAAATCAGCAATATCTTTAAAAACTAAAAGTCCCTTTCTATCAGCTTTGCACCGTTATGGTCTAAATACAGCCTGTCTACCAATTGGATCAAATATAAAAGTCAACTGAATTACTATTGATACTGCAAGGAGACGTATTGTGTGAAGAGAAATTGAAGATGTTGTTTAATTGCTGATATATTTATGATCCACGTCACATATTCAGTTTCGGTGGCAGTGTTACGAATGGGTGAAGCAGGTAGGACTCAAATGCAGTGGCAAAAACAAGGCAGAATCCAAAATATCCAAAGCAGCACAAGCAACACAGACCGTGGAGTAACATGGAGGGGAAACAATGAACCGACATGGAACACAGGGGAAGACTAGACTAAATACACAGAAGGGTAATCACAGAACAAGACACAGCTGGGCAGGGGAGGAGAAATACAAGGACAACAGGTGAACACAATCGGGTAATCAGGGAGGGAAACAGACAGAAAGCAGACAGGCAGGAAACGGGGGTGAACACTTTACACAATAAAACAGGAAACCCAAAGACAAGAAAAACACCAACACAGACAAAACTACAAACGTGACATAACCTGAGAATCGTGACAGAACCCCCCCCCCCCTCAAGGGAGGGATCCCAGACATCCCAAAAAAAGGACCAGCAGGGTGGGTGGAGGGGGACCGGAGGGAGGACACATAACTAGGGCCAAGAAAGGGTGGGTGGAGGGGGTCTGGAGGACGGGTGGAGGGCGGACGGCCCGGGGGAAAGGCAGAGACCAAGGACGGGGTCTCGGGCGGAAGGCCCGGGGGCAAGGCAGAGACCAAGGAGGGGGTCTCGGGTGGACGGCCTGGGGGCAAGGCAAAGTTCAAAAAGGGGCGAAGGCCACAGCGGGCAAACTCAGGGGGCCGTGCATGAGGGCAAAAGCAGCGGCAGGAAGAGTCAGGGGGCCGGGCCCGAGGACGAAGAACGTGGCACTCAGGGGGCCGGGCTCGAGGGAGAAGACCGCGGCTCTCAGGGGCGGGCTCGAGGGAGACCGCGGCTCTCAGGGGGCCGGGCTCGAGGGCGAAGACCAGACAGCTCCGGAGGCCGGGCAGGACCCGGTGTCGGCCGAACAGGAACCGGAGCCAGTGGGACAGGCTTCGGCAGGATCCCCCACGGAAGAGGACCAGTAGTTAGCAGGACCCCCGGTGAGACAGGTGATGGTGGGGCCTCCAACGGAACAGGACAAGGGGTTGGCAGGACCCCTGGCAGAAGAGTTGTCGGCGGGACCCCCAGAGGAACAGGACATAGGATTGGCAGGACCCCCGGCAGGAGAGCAGTCGGCGGGACCTCCAACGGCACAGGACATAGGGTTGGCAGGACCCCCGGCAGAAGAGTAGTTGGCAGGACCCCCTGGCAGGAGAATAGTCGGCGGGACCTCCAACGGGACAGGACAAGGAGCTGGCAGGACCCCCGGCAGAAGAGCAGTCGGCGGGGCCTCCAACGGCACAGGACAAAGGGTTGGCAGGACCCCCGGCAGGAGAGCAGTCGGTGGGACCTCCAACGAGATGGGACAAGGAGCTGGCAGGACCCCCGGCAGGAGAGCAGACGGCGGGACCTCCAACGGGACGGGACAAAGGGTTAGCAGGACCCCCGGCAGGAGAGTAGTCGGCGGGGCCTCCAACGGCACAGGACATAGGATTGGCAGGACCCCCGGCAGGAGAGTAGACGGCGGTACCTCCAACGAGACAGGACAAGAAGCTGGCAGGACCCCCGGCAGGAGAGTAGACGGCGGGACCTCCAACGGGACAGACATACGATTGGTAGGACCCCCGGCAGAGGAGTAGTCGACGGGGCCTCCAACGGGACAGGACATGGAGTTGGCAGGACCCCCAGCGGAACCTCCAACAGACCAGGACATTGGGTAGGGGCTTGAGACGTGACTCGAGAGGGGAACTTGAGACGTGACTCGAGAGGGGAACTAGAGACGGACTCCAGAGGGGACTAGAGGAGAGACTAGAGGAGGAACAAGAGGAGGGACTAGAGGAGGAACTAGAGGAGGGAACTCGAGAGGGGACTTGAGAGGGGAACTAGAGAGGGGACTCGAGGAGGGACTAGAGAGGGGACTAGAGGAGGGACTAAAGGAGGGACTAAAGGAGGGACTAAAGGAGGGACTAGAGCAGGGACTAAAGGAGGGACTAGAGGAGGGACCTCGAGAGGGAACTCGAGAGGGGACTGGAGAGGGGACTCGAGAAGTGACTAGAGGAGGGACTAGAGATGGGACTAGGGAATTGACTAGAGGCGGGACTTGAGTAGGGACTAGAGATGGAACTCGAGAGGTGACTCGAGAGGGGACTGGAGAGGGGACTCGAGAGGGAACTGGAGATGGGACTAGAGAAGGTACTAGAGTAGGGACTAGAGAAGGGACTTGGGAAGGGACTCGGGAAGGGACTTGGGAAGGGACTTGAGAAGGGACTTGAGTAGGGACTAGAGATGGGACTAGAGAAGTGACTAGAGGTGGGACTGGAGAAGGGACTAGAGAAGGGACTAGGAAAGTGACCTGAGGAGGGACTATGGCAGCTGGGACCAGGACTGGGGCCGGAACCATGGCTGCTGGGGCCATAACTGGGGCTGTAACCATGGTTGCTGAGGCCGGAACCAGGGCCGGAACCATGGCCGCTGGGGCCAGAACTGGGGCCGGAACCATGGCTGCTGGGACCGGCACTGGAGCCGGAGCCGCTGGAGTACGGGTTGGAATCCTGGCCTTGCATCTTCCAGAGACCTTTTGGAGGCTCCGTGGACCTCCAAATGCCAGACGGGTTCCTGAGAAAAGGTCTGAGGTTGGAACTGGAGCCGCTGGAACCGGAACAGAGTCCTGGACCATGGCTGTGTGGGCCAGGTAATCGAGCAAGGAAACATAGCTCTGCGGGCCGGTACTGGTGCATGGATCCATGGCTGTGGAAACCGGAACTGAAGCCGGGATCATGGCTGTTGGAGCACGGGCTGGAATCCTGGCCATGCGTCTCCTAGAGACTTTTTGGAGACTCTGTGGACCTTCAACAGGACAGTAGTCGGATCCCAGGAAAGGGTTATAAGCTTGTGACAATTCTTCAGGGCTACTTGTAAAGGTTTGTAGCCACTCAGGCAACAAGCTCCTGAGCCAGGGCTTGCGAGCAACCTCCCGGCGTGCCTCCTTCAAAGCAGCCTCTTTACCCCGTCTAGATGAGGCGTTCTTCCAGGTGTAAAAAATGTACTCCAGAGAGTACCCAAGACATTCCGCCTGTGGGGCCAAAACATTCAAATCTGCTGAGTCCAAATGTGGTCGGTTCATTCTGTTACGAATGGGTGAAGCAGGTAGGACTCAAATGCAGAATAACGAAAAGCGAGCTTTATTAAATAATAAAGCTGTGGCAAAAACAAGGCAGAATCCAAAATATCCAAAGCAGCACAAGGAACACAGACCGTGGAATAACATGGAGGGGAAACAATGAACCGACATGGAACACAGGGGAAGACTAGACTAAATACACAGAAGGGTAATCACAGAACAAGACACAGCTGGACAGGGGAAGAAAAACACCAACACAGACAAAACTACAAACGTGACATAACCTGAGAATCGTGACAGGCAGTTCTTCCAGTTTTTCCAAAGGTCTTCTAATCAGGGCTCTAGAGAACTACGGCAGATGTGTAATATTTAATGCAGCCGAACCGTGTATTACAATGCCGTTATGTGATGACTTTCAAAGACAAAAGCAAGCACACTCAGAATGAAGTATTATTATTATTTTTTTTTAAATGTTTTCGGATTTCATATCGCATAAATACCATATCTCGACGTGCATTGCGGCTAAAACATCCAATCACCGAGCTTCAACGATAGCTGAGGATTATGGGTAGTTCGATGTTTAGCCTATCAAAACCTCTGAAAAAATAAATGTGTCTCTCATAATCAATTTAAACCAATTAATGTTGTGTAATTAACAAGGATAAACTGATGTTTTTTAGTGGATGAGTACTGCAGATATTACTGTAAAATAATTTGACAGCGAGGGGAATACGGTTTTATTATGAAAACTTCGAGACCGGAAATACTGTTTTCACCCTGTGAGGGTTGACGCTAACTAGTGGGAAAGACGTATATTCACATTCTCCTGGCGAGACCTCAAATCATCTTCGTAATATCTATCAAACTATAGATCCTACACATCCACTGGAAGTGGATTCTAAAAGTACAATATGCACTTCTCGCTAGAAATCTAATCAAAAAGCATTTTAATGGCCAAACTATCCTACAATTTAGGATTTTCCAGAGAGGGTTATTTGTGAATATACGACCCACCGGAGCGTTTGCAGTCAATGGGAGCACTAGAGGTCGAAAACTTTAAAACGTGATTATAGGTCGTAATAAGCGCTTGAACAATCAACCTATTTGGTCGTATGAGTTGGAGGACTTGTTGGTAGTTATCGGTAAGCACCTTAGACCAATGATGTGGCTATTGAAGCAGTAGTTAAATATGTAATAATAGATCTTAATTGTATTATACTTAAGTGTATGTGTCAGTTGCTAATGTGGATACAAGAGTGTTAGGACCATATATTACACTTTCTATGAAGACCACATTAAAAGGGCATCATAGTGGATAATAACACATTTGTATAAAGCTCCATTAATACCCATCAGTTGTCATTTTTATGTTTTTTTCAGTGAGTAAAGGTTAACATAACAAGTGCTGTCACCTAGACATTTAAAAATGAAGCATAAAAAATGAGTCCCTCTGGAGTAATTACACACCAATGAAAAAGGTAAGTTGTCCATTATACTGTGTTTTACGGGATCGTTTAAAGAAACCAATAATAACTTGTTAATTTATAGCTAAGACAATGGCACATAAAAGTGCATGGTGAGGACATTCATTGATAATTATAATTAATTTAAAATGATTCATGACTACACAAAATAGTAATAAACACACAAAACTTTTTTAAATCAACATTCATTAAACATTATACTGTAGATGCGACTTGTAAAACATATTTATGATCCTTTTATAGATACTTTCGCTACAGTATAAACTTGATGACTGATGTGGCTGATAATAAATGATTATTTTTGTTAGAATGTTTTTGTGTGTATAATTATAGTTGTGAGGCAACAGTAGGCCTAGATTATTTTAATTGAAAACATATTATTTTTTATGTACCAACAAACACTAAAATGCAATATTATCGATGCATCATGATGTACTTTCGATTTCTCAAAGGGGACATATTATTTACTTCAATTTAGTTTTTTGTAACCCTGTTAACATGCTTTAATATTCATAAACACTTCATTTTATCTACATGTCAGGTAATATTCGATGAAACGATGAAAAGCATCCATAAGACACTATGTTTGTTATTAATAACATTTTTTATGTTTAATGACTGTTCTTTTAGCGCATCAGAAAGTATTATGTGTAATCATAAATATGAACTGAAAGCAATGAACTTGCTCTTTCTCTCATCTGTGCCATGCCCTTAGCTATCAATTAGCAAGTTATTAGTTTTGTTAGCTCTTAAAATACAGTGTATTTAGGGGATAGTAAGTTCGAGTCCCACTGCAGTCAGCATGTCGTTGTGTCCCTGGGCAAGACACTTCTCAAATTGCTCCTGTGGGGATTGTCCACAGTACTGAATGTACAGTAAGTAAGTGGCTTTGGATAAAAGCGTCTAACAAATGACATGCAATGTAATGTAATGTGTAATGAAAAACGTACCCTTTTCATTGGTGTGTAATTAGCCCAGAGGGATACATTTTTAATGCATCAATTTTAAATATCTAGGTGACAGTTCTTTTTATGTTAACCTTTTCTCACTGAAAGTCACAAGAAAATGACAACTGATGAATAACAATGATGCACTAAATGTACTGGAAAAATATCCTATAGAAAAATAAAGGGTTTTATCCAGAAATATTATATTACAAGATAATTTTCTACCATATTTTCGATCGCCATTTTTTGTATGCAGTAGACGACAAAAAAAGGCTGTAATGTGAGATTGTCCTCACAAGTCACAAGATCCAAATGTAAACCTTAATGTCTGAGCGACGACACTAAAGTTTCAGTTTTTATATTACATCCCAAGTTATTACAGGGTTAATGACAAACACAACTGTTATACTGAAATGCACTGATGTATTGTAGCAAGCGTTTAAATGTAAATGTGTCCAGAGCTGTCAGTAACGTTGGAAAAGTTAACAATGTTGCCCCTAACAGCCAGTAGTGTGTGATTGATGTTCCTATAAATGTGGGATACATGTGATTTATAGGCCTCTGAATTGAAAATGATTGTGATTATTTTTTGTCATTCCCTTAAAACTGAATTTGTCTTTGGTTGTATAGGGCATTCACAGGCCTGACCTTTCATATAGCATTTGCCGCTCTCCTATCGTTGCACCTTTATGTCAATACATCTTATTGTAAGATTGACAAAGACACACAAATACACACACACTTTACGAAGTTTAAAAAGGTTTCAATCACATCTGATACTGACAACTTAACATTGATCCTGTTTTCTTTTAGTTAGATGGACGTGTCAGGCCACCAAGACAGAATATCAGGATCATGGGTGGTTATATTGCTGTTCTAAATGACAAAGAAAAGTCTTTGATCATGTTGAAACTAAGTTAAATGTATTACATCCTGCCTGATTGGTGTGCAACTGTGTGTGTCCTAGGATGGCAAATGTGTATACTCTGCGTCTGCTTGGCTTACCATGATATTGTTAACCAATTTCACTACTTATGCTTATACCTTACCAAAAGAAGCAATGAGTATGAAAAGATAATTAGTCTGAATGTGCTTCTCAGAAATGAGAAAGAAGGGAGATGACTCACTCATAGAGTATACTTCGATCCTCCGCTTTGGAACAAACGTTCACTGAGTCAGAAAATGATGGAAGTATACAACCACACCGTCTCCTTCTCATCACTGCTGAGATTTGTGCATGCAGTACAGATCAGGCAGGTCCTAGATAGTGTAACTTTAATTATTTTCCATTTTTGAATGACAATAAAGTTCATAAAATAAATTTCTATGGCATTCAGTACTTATTTTTGTAAAAACAGTATTGTTTTACAAAGGATTTGACCTCAGCAACGCCGTACAACAATGAAAGCAATCATACGCCATTCAAACAGGGCTAGTATTATAAAGCCTATCACTGGAATTATATTAACAGCTATTATTTTCTTCTGCCAAATTGCCGTAGACAAGTCATTACTAAATACCTGCTGTGGTTGTTTCTATAGTTAAATTAATTGTGCTTCCTTATAGGAATCAAAACAAGGGGCTTCATTGGAAAAGACCTGGATCCTGGACCACATTCTGAATGACTAAACGGTATTAGTGGGGAACATGTAGAAAGTTGTGGCCTGAGTGAATTCATATTTTGTTGTTCCTTATTTATTGATCAGACATATACTTTATATTATTTTTCAAATAATGGCTTTGACTCACTCACCTGCTACGTCATGATTTGGTTAGGGCCCAAATAACCACTGAGTCATTCAGCAATCAGGCATAGCGCCGGAAATGCTTCAGTAATCACACCATAAATGGCTTTACTCCAGTACTGTACTTGAAATAGATCACAATAATATAACCTGTTCCAAGCATCCTCTCTTCTATCTCTGCCCATCGCTGGCCCCTCCAGGGATGAGTAGGAGGCTGAATCTGCCCTACACTGAGCCAACAAGTAATGTACTCTTCTTAATGTTGTTCCATCCTTTCATAACATGTTGTGAAAGCAGGAGATGATAGATATTGAGCAGCTAATTATAGAAACTGGACAAGCTGTAAATGCTGCATCCTGAGTGAGGAAGCTCTCCCAGTGTGTTTCTGAGGTCACAGACAACTCTGTAGTTTGTATAAATCAATCTTATATTTTGTATTTTAATCCTGTCTCATAAACCAAAAAAAACATGTTTCCATGCAACTAAAATGCATTTTCTCCTAAAACATGGTGGCAGTATAATTGAAGTTGTGAAACTCCTTGGTTAGCTAAAAGAACATGTTTTTTGGATGAAAAACATGTGATGTGATGTTGACCACTAGTTTTATAAGGGACACAAACACCGGTTTCCTTGGTAAAGTCCTGAGTTTGTTTGATCCACACGCGCACCCAGTTGTCCTCCATATTATTAGTAATGTGTTGGTGACAACAAAAGTAATCCAGTTAAAAAATACAATTTCATTGAAAAATAATTGACAATTCAGTTATTTTGTATGGGAGTATAATTGAAAGGAGACCTTGCTACTGTATGTATTGTGGCATTGGTATTTGGCTGCATTCACACCAAATCAGGCACAGCGGCCTCCAAGATACTCCATGATGATTAATGTCTCATGGCAGGGTTGTACTCTGGATCCCCAATACGCGATTGGCCACCAAAGAGTGACGTTGAGCAAAGTTTACCCAAAAGTGGTATCTGTTGTAACTTTATATCACAGGCACGCTGCTTCTTTCGATCTTTCTGTGTGTACAAACATATTTTGAGATTGACAATAAAGTTGACTTTGACTTTTGACTTGACTTTGACTTCTTTCCAGCATTCCCAGAAGCTCCAACCACCGCAGGCCAGATGCATTACCAACATTCAAATTAATACAGGAACAGGCTTTTAGCTGATGCAATGATATGGTGTGAATGCAGCCTTTGGTGATTACAACACCATTATATAACAACTGATGGAAAGAAAGATACTGTGAGCTTTATGATAATGTCCCTAGCAGCTGTCACTGTCTCAACTGCTCCTTCAAAGTAAAAAACGTAAAACAGCTTTTACTGATGCCAAATTTGAAACTCCAAACAAATGTTGACAGCTTACAACTGGTCACGCTACCATCTTGAAAACATAATCCAGATCTAATCCTACAAAGATGTATTCATTTTATATATCCATGATTTTGTTTCAGTCAGAAGCAATAGGGATTTTCTTACTGATGCGCATATACACTGATAGTGATTTCAGGCTGACCTGATTCAGTTATTACTCGGTGACCAGGTACAGATTGAGCACTATGACTCACATTGTGCCATCGCAGAAAAGAATCAGCAGGATATTGCAAAGGAGAAAGCTTGATGTGTGAATGATGACTATTTATTTTAGCATTGGTCGAGTACAGCTATAAGGAGGACTCATATGATTGGACTTGTGAGAGATGGATTTGCCTTTCGTTGCTGCCCATGCTGTAACTTCTAAAGGAGGACATATTGTTAATTCCCAATAATTCTGAAATTATAACGTTTTTTTATATCCTTTTATGAATCTCAAAGTTACTTAAAGTTATTGTAATCTATCATAAATAGCAAAGTAAATGACACTCTATGGGGCAATTCAATTCCATATACTGTATGTATCAAAGACAAATGAATGCAGTGGAAGCACATAACATCTTGGATTCTTGTTAAACATGAGGTCGGCTTTCACATACCTTGCTAATCACATTTCAAAAGCTCTGTGATTAGCACAGCTGCTTAGCTACAGTTGCTGGTCTGGCATATGCCTTCCTCATTTAATTCATAAAACATAAATAGGAAGTGAGCATCCTCTGCAGTAGACATCAATTAGAAGAGGAATCCAGTTTAATTTAGATGGCTTCCAATCAGTTGCCCTGAAGGTGGTCATTACTGTATGTCAGGTGGGTGTGTGCGAGACAGCTAACAAGGTGTTGGAGCTGTTCTTTGGTCATTTAAATCGGCACATGTTGACATTTATGACGCATTTCCACTACAGCGCGGTTTAACCGTGCCGTGCCGTGCCGCGACCCGTTTTTGGTTGCGTTTCCACTTGGCGTAGTACCGGCTAGCGGCAGGGGCGGATCTAGAAAAATATTCATGGGGTGGCAGGAGAATTTCAGGGGTGGCATCCCCTGGCAGAAGTATACACAGTCATATCAATCAATGTTAACTTGGAAAGCCACAATATTGATATTTGAACTCAATAACATTAGGTGACAGTATGTGGCACATCAGTAAAACCTTACATACAGTATAAGGTGGCAGACATCATTTAATGAATTTTAACTGAACAATAACTGAATGAGTTTGTCTCACTCTTAGACCAGCAGGGGTACCAAATCATTGCAGACTGCTGCAATAAGTACATTAATTAACTGTCTCATCAATGTTTGTCTGTATGAATATGATAATATTAACAATCATATTATTCCTATCAGCTGTCAATCACTGTTATGATTCACATATTCAGTGTTATTATTAAATAAACTATATTTTTTGGAGGAGTTAATGATGAATGTTCCTCAAGATGCTTGCTCACCCTCCTTGAAATTTGAAAGACAAGTAATTACTATCATATATCAAAATAATCAAAAGAACAGTTCAGCGCCCCACAACTTCTTTGCAAACAGTTACATACTTGACTTTACATCAGAAAGAACAAACATTAAAGAAGTGACTAACTGCATGAGTTAGGGTTAGAAAACGTGTATTCAGCTAAAACATATACATCGCTGCAGTTATTATCCAGTGGAAAGTCCTTACCTACTGGCCTAGTTAAATCAAAGTGGTTACTTTCTTTTGGCTGGGCAGTGTAGTTTTACACACCGTCTTATTTGACTTTCTCAGGACTTTAAACAGTTGTTTGGGGGCAGAACCCCACAAAGAAGAAACATATTATACACACGTAAGGTCATCATCTTAACAGTTTATTATTCTCATCGACTCATCCGTGAGCAGAGCATCAAGTTGGCATGCCTATAACAGCTGAATGTGGCGATTACCATCTTGATCAGCAAAACGCCTCACAAACTTATTAAGATCTAAAGCTATGGTGCGTTTTGATTCAATGCTGAGAAGAGCCAAACTTGACAGGCTCTTCTCTGTCATTGTAGACCGCAAACAGTGGCGGCGCCAGAGTATTTGTGTTGGGTAATCTATGGTAGGGCTAACCCATACAGTGGTGGGGCTCAAGTCAGTATTTGCAATGTAATTACATACACACTCCCCTTGACAGTGAAACGCCATGCGTGAAGTAGGGCGGTGGTGGCGAAGTCCATAGGGACTTGGCTTGGCAACTGGAAGGTCACAAGTTCAAGTCCCGGAAAGACCAAGTGCTACCGAGGTGTCCCTGAGCAAGGCACCGTTCCCTACACTGCTCCCCGGGCGCCGTACATAATGGCAGCCCACTGCTCCTAACACTAGGATGGGTCAAATGCAGAGAAACCGTTTCGTTACATAGTACCTGTACTACGTAATGACAATAAATTGAATCTTAATCTTAATCTTAATCTTAAATTTAGATTATTTCTGTCTTAATCCAAATTGAACTGTATGAAATAAAAAGGCACATTTGACTTGTAGTAAATAAAAAGGGCGACCTGGAGCCAATCCTGCAATTTCCCCACAGGTGAAAGAGTTGACATGCTGAAAAGCCAACCCCTGCAGGGGGGTCTGGGGGGATTCTCCCCCAGGAGATTTTTTGAAATACTAACATAAAATACACACTCTGGTACTCTCTTGAGAAGAAAAATAAATACATCTATTACTACACGACATATTTAAAAAAGCTGAACCTGCTGCTCCTCACAGATGCGGCTTTCACACCAGCGCTTTTCAGTTTCTAGCTCCGAGCGGGAGCTTTTCTGGTTCAGCTCCGGTTTCCCTTTTCAGCTCCCGCTCTGTACACACCGCCCACTGGCGCCCCAGAGCTGCCCTTGCTGCGTCATGACGTCACCGTTTACATCGCTGATTTGCCCCCCAACGGCAGCCATTACGGCAGCTCACAACAACAACAACAACAACAACTGCGTCGGGTCGATGATCGTGTTGCTTTTAATTACACGAAGCCAGAATAAATTGAATAACGACTTCTCCAACCTTATACTTTTCTCCAGAGTGCCGTGGTTCATTGTTTATTAATGTGTTTATTCTGCAGCATTTACCGACCGCTGCAGTGCTGGCTGCTCTTCCACGGGAGTTTATTCTCCCGTTAGCTCCCGGTTAGCTCACACTGCAGCGGCCGCTCTAAAGTATTCACTGTCCGACTCACACAAGCAGCTGATGCATATCCCCAGTTCCCCTTAGCCTAAGTGAATGTGTGTCAGTCTGAATTGACACTGTTTGGTATCACAACGCTGTTATGAAAGTTTCTCTGGTATAAAACGGGTGATGTTAGCATAGCAATCGAAGCTAAACTGACTACTTGCATCCGATAGCTGCAATAATACAAAACAACACGTCTGCCTCTCTCCACAATGATCGATAACAGTGAACGGATGGTCAAAGTAAGGCACAAATAAACAGAATCACACGAAGCCTGGTTAGTGTTGCCTGACTTTATAAAGTGTGTTTATAGGCACTACTGCTTGTAGGCAGGCATAACAGTCGACCCATGGGAGGTGGGTTTAGTTTCCTGCACGCCTCGACATAAGAGAGACGTGCAGAAAACCTCTTAGCTCCAAAGCTCTTGCCTCTGGACCGACAATTTTTTGGAGCTGGAAATGAAGCGGATTCCGGAGCTAAGAGCCGGCGCAGCTCCGGTGTGAACTGGCAAACCCGGCGCTTTTCAGGCTCTAGCTCCGAGCCGGAGCTGAAAAGGCGCTGGTGTGAAAGGGGCAAGAGAGAAGAGGGAAGAGGCTGTGTGAATGACTTTACATTGTGGATAAGGGAGGATAGCCCCCATTGTTCTGTGTGTCAAAATGAAAGACAGCCCACACACCTATCAATCATCAAACTGTGGGGTCTTATTTCATTACGTGTTGATTTCTATTAACACGTAATGTTGTATCGATGTGTCGGGACTTCCTGCAACAACACCACGCCGTTATCATGATTCTGATTGGCCAGAAGACATTATCAAAGATGTTCTAATAATAATAATAATAAAATATCTTACTAACTGCTGTCTAACTACTCCGCGCGAGTTGGCGGACTTTATTTTACTTACCGTAACATCATTTTTCATGGTGGGGCTAAGCCATTTCTTGGTATGGCTGTAGCCTACCCCAGCCATACCCTGGCGCCGCCACTGACCGCAAATACCTCATTCCATCCGTCTACTTGGATCCGAAATGCTTCTCGTTTTGCGCCGTCACCCGTTGAAATGAAATCGCCGCCAATCATATTTCCATGCTCGTTCCAGGGCCGGGGGAGGGGTTAAAAGGCTCACGTCTTGTGGTGCATTCACTTCCACTCGGACATTAGAGATTTTCTCTCATAAATGTCCGATGAGCCACAACTTTTTTTTCAAAACAAAGCTGCCAACTGGGGTGGCAGCTGGGGTGGCAAGGCATTTTTCTGAGGTGGCAGCTGCCACCCCGTGCCACCCTGTAGAACCGCCACTGGCTAGCGGGTACTATTTCACAGTTTTTCTGCCCCCATAAAATCGAGGTTCTTAGCGCCAACAACCAGGCTGAGTCGGGCTGAGTATGCTAAACTAGAGAGAGAATCGCTGGCAAGGGGGCTACAACTACAACAAAATGAACATATTTGACCGTGATTTTAAGTAACAACACACTGAAACCGGTTAGTAAAAACCATGAATTAATGCTTTGACAAGTCTGCAGACAGACGGCAGGCGAAAAACCTTTTAAAATGCGTGTTTTCTAAATGTTGATCGGCTAAGCTAACGCAGTATATGCTCCGACCGTCCACACTCACAACAACGGACTATACAGACATAAACAAACCAACGAATGTATTCACCATGACACAGACAGTCTGTGGTTTGTAGCCTACTTGTTTAACTTGAGCTCTGAGCTCGAGTGCTAACAGCTAACGGCTGATGTTTTTCTGTGGTTGCATTGAATATGATGACATGGCTCCTCCTACACTGCGTTACTATAGTTACTGCCCCAGCTACTAAACTGTAATGGAAACGCAGCATAAAGTGAGCCAGTCCTAACAAGGCCTAACTATACCGTACTAAGCCGAGCGAGGCCCTGCAATGGAAATGCGCCATTAGTTGATTGGCCAAATTGTTTGAAGATTCTGTATCACCTCAGATGATGGTCCATGTCCTCCATGTCCTGTTTGTCAATTGCAACCAAACTACTTCCACAGAATGTTATTAGACATGTCTTTGTCACTGACAAACAAATATCATCCTGGACAAAATATATTTACCTTATCCAAAATGTACATTTCAATTCAAATTGTGTGCATTGTTACTTAATTTTTAGGGGTCAGCAATCTGGACAAGGAGTGGACATAATCAGGGCCGGCCCTAGACTTTTGGGGGCCCTAAGCGAGCTTTGGCTTGGGGGCCCCCCTCACTCTAGCGCGTTCTCACTACACACAACACGGAACCAACTTTTGTCTTATGATGTTAGCATAAGCACACATATTGTATAGATAAGCATGTAAACACCGTGGACTTAACCTCTTCTTGGGGGGTCCGGGGGCATGCTCCCCCGGAAAGATTTTTAGATATTGAAGTTAAAAGCATCAATCTGGTGCACTTTGAGAGCAAAATTAAGAGATCTATGGATACATCTCTCAACACCCATATGAAACAGAACTGTAAACGGATTTTTCTTTATGGATATTTTACAAATGACTCCCCTTTTAAAACTGTATTCTTGTTTTGTCATATAGTATTTCATAACTGTTTTTCATTTATTCTCTCTGGCTGTCCATCTCATAATGTTCACATAGAAACTGGCTCTCAATAGGAATATCATTCAGAAGAATTATAATTTCATGCTAAAATCTGTCACAAAAAGAGGTTGCACATTTAAATTCAGGTGTTGTTATGGCAACATCAGTTTCCAAACAGCCACATTTACTGCTGCAAATACGTTCAAACATCCTGTCGACACGTAAAGCAGTGGCATGCCACCATTTCAGCTGACTTTTTATCAGAAATACTGTCACATAACATCCATATATTTCAGTGCTAGGTTGATGCTTAGCTAAGCTAACTATGAAACACTTTAACTGACAGGACTCAGGATCAACTGTGTAATGTAAGGTAGCTTCTAGCTTCATGAGAGCTTTCTTTGAAATCACCAGGTAACGCTAAAAAACATTACATTTAGATTGTATGACAGAGTGTTTATTTAATATATCTGGCTAGCTATAGCTACTTGCTAACGGTTTAGCTTACCCCCGCGGTTCAAAGTAACGTCAACGTAGCTGTAATTTATGCTTTGCTTACATGTTCGCATAACTTGGACATTTACTGACATTTACATACCTTGTTTACCTGGCAAAAGTGGTGGCTCTGGGGTTGTTGTGTGAGCCACCACTTGAGAATTGTTGTTTTTTTTAAGAAAACATGTTCTTATGTCCATCTTCAAAAACTCTGAGTCCGACTGACAGTTTATTTTAAACAGCTCACAGGATAGGTAACAGTCAGCCAATAAGACAGATGTTTATTTCCATTCAACTCTCTGGTTGGTCTGGTGTATTACCTTTGTTGCATTCACTGAACACGGGAAATTACAATCCTGCCGTCTTCTCTAGTCTAGTGATGAGATTCAGGTAAATAATAATAATAATAATTCCTTACATTTATTATAGCGCTTTTCCAGATGCTCAAAGCGCTTCACAAATACACATTACACATATCATACATGCAATGGTCATGTACTGTGGACAATACCCACAGGAGCAAGTTCAGGTGAAGTGTCTTGCCCAAGGACACAACGGATTTACAGATGCAGAAGCGGCGGGTTTCACCCCTTGATCTGATGATCATTGGACAGCGACACACCGTCTATCTTCACGCCTCGAAGTCATCGAGGCACTTTTACAAGTACACATTAGTATCGTACATGTACTGTGCACAATACCCACAGGAGCAAATCCGGGTGAAGTGTCTTGCCCAAGGACACAACGGCCTGACGCAGTGGCGGCAGGAGCGGGTTTCGAAGCATGGTTAATATATTATATTATTGACTCAATAATATAATGACTTTGAGAGTAGGCAATCTAGGCATATTAACAAAATTAATTAAAGGGGACCTATCATGCAAAATGCACCTTTGTACGTCTTTAATACATGAATATGTGTCCCCGGTGTTCCAGGGAACTCACCAAGTGTCAGAAAACACAACCCTCTCTATTTTCCTCCTTCGCCAAATCTCTAAAAAAGGGGCTGCAACGGATCTGAAAAAAACGGATCCAGATTTCAACACTTTTCTACGTCACAGAGAAGTCCTCGGCTTATTGGTCAACTCTCCACCTATCAGGGGAATGAGCCACGGCCACGTGCATTGCCAAACCTCTCATTCGCATATAGGCGATCGGCAGGCTAAATCAACCCACATCTGTGTTTTTGCCTGCTCTTGCCAGGATGTCTAAGATAGTTAAACGTTGTGCTGTTATTGGCTGCAAGACTCGGGACAGGGGACTGCATGCAATGCCATCAGTGGAAAAAGAAATGAATCTGTGGCTAGACTTCATTTACAAGGGACATGTGCCAGAAGACCACGGCAGATTTCTGTTTGTGTGTTCCAAACATTTTACGACGGACATGTTTATGAACTTGTCTCAAGTCCAACACGGATATGCCTCCAAAGTAATGCTAAACCCGGGATCAATACCAACCATCCGGGACCAGGCCAGTGAGGACACATCCAATTTTGAAGCTGTAAGTTTTTATTTAGCGGTGTTTTTCCTGATAAAGCTATCTCTAGCTTGTAGCATGTAGCTTCGCCGTATCAATGTCGCCTCAAACCCAAATAGTAATCGGTTAGGTGTTTATATATTTTTGTAGCATTTTATTTTGTACGCTCCGCAGTCTTTGCTTTGTCTTTTATTTGAATTATCAGGCATTTGCTAACATCTTCAGACATACTGCCGTAATGGCGATCTGTGTGAAGGCTGTAAAGCCACGCCCTAGGCGATAACACAAGTATTTATTCTCCTATTTATTAGTATTTTGTATCCTCTAAAATCATATTGAGTAAGTTATAATAACAAACGTAATCTTCTGTAGGCAAGTGCCGTTTTTCCAGCGTTATATGTAAAAGCTTTTGTGATTGTAGTCTGTAAGAACGATCAGATATCATCGATCTGTAAGCTAAGCTACGCTACGCTAATGAGACATGCCGTTTTTTCCAGCGTTATATGTAAAAGCTTTTGTGATTGTAGTCTGTAAGAACGATCAGATATCATCGATCTGTAAGCTAAGCTACGCTACGCTAATGAGACATGCCGTTTTTTACAGCGTTATATTTAAAAGCTTTTGTGATTGTAGTCTGTAAGAACGATCAGATATCATCGATCTGTAAGCTAAGCTACGCTACGCTAATGAGACATGCCGTTTTTTGCAGCGTTATATGTAAAAGCTTTTGTGTGTTTACTTGTTTGCGCACATGAATATAAATGGGGGTGTGTTAGGATACAACACTGTGTATGTATGCGAGGGGACACACACACCATGAGTAAAACTGAGCTAAAGCCCCGTTGGTCTGTTGTTGGTCTGATAGAAAGAGCTATCAATCTGTCAATCCTTTCCATGATCTACGCACTCCTAGGCGTAGATCCCCTTCAACCTGGTCTCTCTACCTCTTGAGTCGCTAACTGGAAGCACCTTCACTCCGGCAACACGTCGTCAGTCCGGTCCTTTAGGTCCAATATCACTGGATCAGCATGTGGTCGTCTCAAACGATGCTGACCCCGGACGAGCCCCCAAGAATCTGTAACAGGCCCCGCTATGTAGGGCGCGATGACAGATAGTATTTCCTGTAAAACAGGAGAAATTATGAGCAGAGAATTCCATTTACTGCTCGTTTGGCGGGTCTTGCCAGAATGAAAATGAAGCTCCACAGCAATTCCTATACCGCATGATAGGACTGAAACAAAAAATAATGTTCACCTCCAGGCAGGAAAATGCACTTATTAAGTATGATGCGTCTACACTGCAGGGTGTGTTTTTGAATGCAGTCTATCAAGGCATGGGAGAGAGACATGAGGATGTCAGACGGGAGCTGAAACCTCTGCTTGCTGACCCCACTGTGTCTGATGAAGCTCTGTTAAGGCAGGTTATCAAGACTACGATGGAAGAAAGTGAAAGAAAGCGCAGACTGGGACGCAGTTCCAACCGCAAGTTAACTCAAGCACACAGCATACTTGCTGAACCTGAAGAGATACTCAGCAGTGTGGGAGAGACTAAAAGTAAGGATAATGTCATCCAGAGATTGAGTGCACAGGTTGAGGCTTTAACACAGGCAATGGAAACACTGAAACAGCTATCAACAACAACCCAGGTGCCTGAGGGGCTACATCAAACCACTCGCCAGTGTTGCTCTGACAAAACCAGACCAGAGAAGAAGACCAGGAGACCGTATGGGTGCCCACAATGCATAGCTCAGGCTCAACCAAATTGTAGCCACTGCTTTTTCTGTGGGGAGGAGGGTCATCGTGCTATAGGCTGCTTGAAAAGACAGAAGCAGGCGGGAAACGGGCACCGGTCAGGGCAACGGGACGACCACTGACCGACCCAAAGGAAAAGTCCCACCCCCAGGAGGTTGCAGCAGCAAGACAAAGCACTGGTCATACACCTATCAACACGCAGAACAATAACGAATAACACCCAATCAAAAAGATAGCTCCGCTAATTGGTCGAAAGTCGCTATTGAGATGTAGCATGAACGGTTACGCCATAACCGCTCTTTTAGACTCTGGGGCCAATGTGAGCATAATAGACAATGCTTGGAAAGACAGATACTTACCTGGACAAGATATTAGACCCCTCAGTGAACTCATGGAGGATGATCTCTACGTGACGGCTGTCACAGGAGATGCAGTACCTTATGAAGGATGGATTGAAGTGGTAGTAAACCTGCAGGGAAACGATGATCCAGACTTATCTATTCGAGTGCCTTTCCTAGTGAGTCGAATAAAAATAGACAGACCGATAGTTGGTTTTAATGTCATCCAGGAACTCTTTAGGAGTCATGAAAGTAGACCCAAAGTGATATCTATCCTTGTCAACTTGCTTACGGGTGCTTTGGAGATGGACAGTGCAATGGCAGAAGCTATGGTGAGTTTCATAAAGACTGAGCAAAAACAGAAACAACAGAATGCTGCAGTAAAGATAGGCAGGAAAGAAGTCACTATTTATCCTGGCCAGGTAGCTTATATTAAGTGCAGGGTACCAGTAGATATTAGTGAATCTGACTCACTTGTGCTTTTCGAACCCAATCTAGAAGCTACACCCCTGGCACAGCTGAGTGTTGGAGAAGGACTAATGGCGATCCAACAGACAGAGAGACCTTTCGTAAAGGTGCCTGTGTCAAACCATTCCAGAAGTGCTGTGACTCTGCCCAGCGGTACTGTTCTAGGCAACATCGAAACCATTGACAGAGTGATAGAGACAGATAACCAAAGCAGCAAGGACAATCAAGCCCAGGCAAATATAGCCAGTTCTTCCACATCACCACACTCTAACAGTGACAAACCCACTTCTGCACTGTGGCACCCACCTGTGGATGTCAGCCACCTGAGTGATGAGCAACAGATGAAGGTGGAACAGATGTTACACGAGGAATCGGCAGCCTTTGCTAAAGATGATGGGGACATAGGTTGCATTCCCAACCTGCAAATGTCCATCAACTTAAAGGACAACATCCCAGTTCAGCGCACATACAGTGCAGTACCCAAGCCCCTTTATAAAGAGGTTAAAGAGTACATCCAAGACCTGCTTGTAAAAGGGTGGATAGTTAAGTCCAAATCTCCATACTCAGCACCTGTTGTCTGCGTCAGGAAAAAGGATGGGTCCCTAAGGTTATGCATCGATTATAGAATGTTAAACCAGAAAACGGTACCAGACCGTCACCCATTGCCTCGTATTCAGGAACTCATCGACACCCTAAAAGGCCAAAGCTGGTTCAGCATTTTAGACCAAGGCAAGGCCTACCACCAAGGCTACATTGCTGAAGGATCCAGACACATGACGGCTTTCATCACCCCTTGGGGGCTGTATGAGTGGGTGAGGATACCTTTTGGACTCTCCAACGCCCCTGCTGCTTTTCAGCGCAGCATGGAGGAAATGTTGGACTCTCTGCGTGACAACTGCTGTATCCCTTACCTCGATGACATCCTCTGCTACTCCGACTCCTTCACTAGCCATGTTGAGGGAGTACGTCAAGTCCTGAGAGCCTTGCAGTCCCATGGTGTCAAGCTTCGACCAACAAAGTGTGAGCTGTTCCAGAAAGAGGTCAGGTATGTTGGGAGGCTGGTCTCTGCAGACGGTGTCAGGATTGACCCAAAAGACATTGATGCCATTATGTCTCTGAAAGAGAAGAGGCCAAGCACAGTTGGAGAAGTGCGGAAGTTACTGGGTTTCCTAAGCTACTATAGAGCCTATATTCAAAACTTCTCAAGCATTGCAAAACCAGTTTATGATCTGTTAAAAATTAAAGGAAACTCTACCGTAACACAGGGGAAACATAAGGTGGGAAAAGGAGCTCAGATGCCCTCAAGGACACCTGTCCTGTGGACTGATGATCACCAAAGGATTCTTGAACAGCTGATTGACACGCTTTCACACCCACCTGTGTTGGCCTATCCGGATTTCGAACTGCCATTTGTGCTCCACACTGACGCCTCTCAGCAGGGACTCGGCGCTGTGTTGTATCAACGACAGGATGGAAAATTGAGAGTCATTGCCTATGGTTCAAGAACTCTGTCTCCCGCTGAGAAGAATTACAACATGCACTCAGGGAAACTGGAGTTTCTTGCTCTTAAGTGGGCGATATGTGTGAAATTTAGGGATTACCTGTTCTATGCACCCCATTTCACAGTATACACAGACAATAATCCCCTCACATACATGATGAGTACTGCCAAGCTGAATGCTGTGGGCCACCGATGGGTAGGTGAGCTAGCAGACTTTAGGTTTGATGTCAAATACAGGCCAGGAAGAGTGAACATAGACGCAGACACGCTCTCTCGTCTCCCTCTTGACATTGACATCTACGTTAGAGAGTGTACTGAGGAACTCACAAGAGAAACCATTCAAACCACATGGGATGGTTGTGAGTCTGCAAAGAGGCAGGATGTTGCTTATGTTGCTGCATTGGACCTGGCTTCATGCTCAGAGTCACCTGTGAATGTGTCACTCCTTACCATTGACCACAGTGAGCTAGTCAATGCTCAAAGGGAGGACCATGCAATCGGTGAGCTTATCAAACTTAAAGAGGCCAAGGCAGTATTGACCAATGAGGACAAGAAGAGAGCCAGTGGTACACTCAGAAAGCTCATGCACGAGTGGGGAAAACTGCACATGGAAAATCAACTGTTGTACCGGACGGCCAGTCAGCGGCAGCAGCTCGTCTTACCATCACGATACCACCCCCTGGTACTAAAGCATCTCCATGACGACATGGGACATGTTGGGGCTGAGAGGGTCATCCACCTGGCTCGAGACCGTTTCTACTGGCCTTTCATGAAAAAGGACATTGAAACGTATGTAACCAGAAAGTGTCCCTGTATCAAACAAAAGAAACCTGTGACACACGTCAGAGCACCAATGGGCAGCATCACTTCATCTGCACCACTTGAGCTTGTGTCTATAGACTATATGCACCTGGAAACTAGCAAAGGGGGCTACGAGTACATTTTAGTAGTTATTGACCATTTTACCAGATTTGCTCAAGTCTACGCAACAAAAAATAAATCTGGCAGAACAGCTGCTGAAAAAATCTATAATGACTTTATTCCAAGATTCGGCTACCCGGCCAGGCTCCACCACGACCAAGGCAGAGAGTTCGAAAATGACCTGTTCAAGACCCTGAGGCATCTGGCTGGAGTTGCTCATTCAAGGACAACCCCATACCACCCCCAAGGAAACCCAGCTGAGAGGTTCAATAGAACATTGCTCCAAATGTTGAGGACCCTGGGAGAAAAAGAAAAGAGCAACTGGAAAGACCACTTATCCCTGGTTGTACATGCATACAACTGCACCAGGCATGAGGCAACAGGCTTCTCACCCCACTACCTCATGTTTGGACGGCACCCGTGTCTCCCAGTAGATTTAATGTTTGGCCTGTCAGCCAAAGGTCAGACTGAAACAACACAGGGCTATGCTAAGAAATGGTCTCTGAGAATGAAAGAGGCTTACCGGATTGCATCTGAAAACAGTCAACACTCCAGTGCAAGAAACAAGAAGTACTATGACTGTCACATCAAGGGAGTTGTGCTCCAACCTGGTGATAGAGTCCTAGTCCGCAACATGAGTGAGAGAGGTGGACCTGGAAAATTGAGGTCCTACTGGGAACAAACTGTGTATGTCGTCAAAGAACAAGTTGGTGAAATTCCTGTGTACAAAGTGTGCCCTGAGACAGGTGGTGATAAGATCCGTACCCTCCATCGAAATCTCCTACACGTTGTCAATGACCTACCTGTAAACTTGCCTGAACTAACAGGAAATCCGCTACCACCTAGAGGGAAAAGCAAGAGTCATCATGTTGAGAAACAACGACGGAGAGAGACATCACAAAGCAGTGACTCAGAAAACTCTGATGATGAGGCACCTAGAGTACGATACTGGCTAAGAGTACCTCCACAAGCTGGACTTCACTCACAGAATGTTGAACCTAGCTCTGGATCTCAGCGAAACACAGATGGTCAGAAAAGGGTACCTGAACCACATAGATACAGAGTGCCATCGAGATATCATACACCAGAACAACATGGAGTTGTTACACCTGAGAGAGAAACCAGACAAGAACAACCAGAAGAACGGGCTGATGAGGAAGACCTGCCTGTGGATTCTGAAGCACCGGAAGAGCATGAGTATGTACAAGTACCCTATGGCTATGACCGACCTGTGACACCTCAGGATGAGCCAGTGAGGAAATCCACACGGGACAGGAGACCTCCTCAAACGCTGACATATGACTCCCTTGGGCAGCCATCCTCCAGACCATGTGGGTCTACAGACCCAGCAAGACTCTATACTGTACAAGCCATGCCATTCTGGGGAATGCAGCCTGTTCCTATGCCACATTACACTACACACCAGATACTGCCTTACACTACACACCAGACACTGCCTTACACTACACACCAGACACTGCCTTACACTGTAATTCTACCATACATACATGCATATTGAGAAGGAAAGATTGTTACACCCACTCTCATCCATATTGTACAGTATTCACCTGTACATTTAAAGAAGTGCCTTATGAGAGTGTGTATAAGTGTTTTAAGTTCAAAGAGAAGGGGCACAAGTTAAGAGGTTGATGGTTAATGTCGGGAGCCATTTTTCTTTGTCGGGGAGTGTGTGACCCACACAGTGTGTGATCACATTGACAAGGCCTTACCTATAGCAACAGGCTAATTAGTGGCTAGCACTCATTACAGTCAGTCTACTGAGCTCAGCCCCTCTCCAACACATCATCTGTATTGAGTCAGAAACACAGCATGCACGTTACGGTTCAAAACTAACTCAGATTGGAAAAGGCTAAGCAAAGAGCTTTGCTAAATAGAGAGTTTTGCTAAATAGAGAGTTTTAGCCCCATCTTTTGGGATTTCAGACTATATTTATCCAAATAGTATTTTCTCATCCTGAATACTAAGTTGAGATGATTTTGTTCTAACTATGTGTTCATCTTTACAGGCCAGCACCTCATATACTTACTAATTAGTGACAATTTGTACATCCTTTGCTATTATTTACATTTTTTTTTATCATGGCGGAAATGAAAGACTGTACCTGGCAGCCCTGCACTACAATGAAAACGCTGAGCGTGCACAAGCCACTACATCCACTGGAAACCCTCTGTATAAACTGCAGTTCCCAAAGGCCAGGAAGGGAGAATGCAGAGCAAAACCAGTAAAGACTGACCCCACATTCCGTAAGTGTTTACAATATTTATTATACAACTATTTACAAATATAAAATAAAAAAATTAGAAAGAAGTTTCAGTTTTTTACATGCATATACTAATCTAAACCACATTTTTTGTTGTGCTTTTTTTACCATTGCACAGCCCTACGTGGCCAACTTGATGGACCTCATCTTCGACCAAGTCTTTGTGGACCCTGCACCATTATGAGCGACCTGACAGGGAGGAGGTCATCGCCGGGTATGCTACACGGTTCAATTTGGCTGCTGTCTGAACCCAACATCGACATTTCATGGATCAGGAAACTCCCTGCGTATCCTGAGGACAACGCAGGCCGGAAACACCACTCTGATCCTGCGTCCAAGGAAGCCCTGCAGCACCAGCTCACAAGGCTTCTGTAAAAATATTTAGTGTCATTTATACAAAATACAAGTAGGCTACATTTAGTTTTTTTAACCGTTGATTTTGACAATAAAGTTCCGAGTTGATATCAAAATGTGTCGTGATTATTCATGTTTGGATGGGTAAAGAATATTCTGATTTCAAAAGCATAAGGTTGTGTGTGTGGACCTTTTTGTCGTACACATGGGTGTGTTATGCCATTGCTGTGTAGTATATAATATAATAGTACATGTACAATGACAGAATGAAAGATTGCATAAAGCCATATACACCAGTATTTATTTCCATGAACAATATTAGCATTCATTTTACAATTTCAGTCAAAACAAACAAACCACTCACTGCTCTATTTGCCTCAACTGTAGTCCACCATGTTCAGCTCTGTAAATATTCAACGCATTCTGCAGGGAGAACATATTTAGGCACACAGGCTCCAATCCAGGATGGTCCACCATACAGGTTACAGAGTCCTCAAGTTACTGCATCCGTCTTGACACATTGTGATAAACATATATTGAATGACATGTGAAAAATGTATTTAAACAGACCACTTAGTAAAGCTGTCAAAAATGTTACCTGTGGTATCTCCATGCAGCACACATTCTCCGTTCAGAAGGCATCGTGGCGCAATTTGCACAAAGAAGTCAATAACTGAGCTTTTAAAAACACGTGAAACTACACACATTGCTGACAACTGAGGTGTTGTTGGAGTTATACTTTTTATCATCCTAAGTTATTCAACTTTCTAACGGTTGTTGCACGATGTTGGAAGAAAAGGACTGTAAACTATTAATAAACGCAATGAGGCCATTGTATATATGCTGAAAATATGAATGTCTCCCTTTATAAATATATATATATATATCGCTGTTTTTGCGTTACAAACTGTACACATTGCATTCTTGCTAATTAGCCAAAATATGAACGGAATAAGGAGCAAGCATCGTAACAGAGTAAAATAAATAGGGACAACAGCTTGTCAGCTAACCATTCAGAAACGTCCTGCTGCAACCGAGATTTTTGCACCTCCACCAAAACCTCCGCTGCTTCAGGGTCAGTTTCTGGATCAAATTGATAATATGCTTGAACACATGCATTGCTCTGAGATGACATGTTTATTCGACACTCGTAATCACAGCAAGCATGGTAACGTGACTCTCGCCGGCTCATGCCTGCTCTTCTGCAGGGGGGCGTGGTCAGCTGCTGCTCAGAATTTTCAAAGACGGGCTTGGAATAAAGTGAAAATGAGCGAAACGAGGCATGTCTAAAAAATGATCTGTTTGGTATTTTTAAAAATAAAATGTATAAATATACCTTATATAGGTATGGTCATACACTATATCATTTAAATATAGCATGATAGGTCTCCTTTAAACATACTTATCGCGGCGACGGTGTACTGAGATTATTATTATTATTATTTTATTTTTGCTAGGGGGCCCTTAGTGGCCGCTTATGTCGCTTAATGGGTAGGGCTGGCTCTGGACATAATACCTGTTCTTCGATCAAACCTTTGAAGGATGAAGGATTGAGGTAAAGTGACAAGGCTTAACATCATCTGGGCCAAACCACAGTTTTTCACAGGTCATGATTCTGCTCAGTAGTTTCCTGTTCAAACAACTCAAATGCTTTTTGAATAGATCTAAGAGGAATCACAAGCTCACCTTCATGGTTTGAATACTGTGACAACACTTTTAAAATAAATCCACAATGTGTTGATGGCGAGCTAAATAAAACAGCACTTTTCAGAATACTTCAGTCACATCTCTTGAGCATGTTGGGGGACTGATGCATGGCTGTCACATGTTTGTCATACCTTTACAGGGAGAGCAGAAAATGTGACAATATGACTTCTCAATACCTTGGAGCATATTGAAGAACCCTAATGGCAAAAGTTACTTTAGACTGTCAAAATAGCACGAGGGGAAATGACACATATCCTTTCAATGATTTGAGAGATGATTCACCAACATGGTTTGTATTATGTACATCCAATAAAACATGCCTAATAATAAGTAAGGTCACAAGGTCTCTTTAATCTTCCTTCTCTTATATGACATCAAGTATTATGGGTCTTCATTGGTAAAGCCAATAAGAAGCTCTTCGTTTGCAAAAATAGAGACCACCTGTGACAAGTGATTTAAGTTCAACACAGCTGTATCTGAGAGGTATAACACACAACACCAAAGAAAATCCATTGACAATGTTGCCAATGATTTTCATATTAGACATGTGAATAAGTCACTTAAAAATATATACAGGTGTATACAAATAATCATGGCTAAATTACATTTAGGTCCTTCAGTTTTAAGGTACTGGTATTGTTCATGATGGCTCACTAAAATGGCTTACTGGGACATTGAAAGAAAAAAAAGCCATTGTTAATATCGTCAGTGACACCTAAACATACCTCCAATAATTACTAAATTAAAAAGGATATAATACTGAAGCAATCTGACATATCCTGCTTAATGCATGTACTTAACTTTGATTACTCTGACATAAAAAAGGAATTGTTATCTTGGTCTAATTGCTGCAATTTCAAGTGGTCAAAGGGCACTCTGACAACCCTAAAGCATATTGGAAGAGAGCGTTTAAGAACGATTCACCTTAGAACATATTTCCACTGTTAAAAAAAGGTATTAACTATGCATGCTGTTCTCCTGGGTACATTGTTCTGTTTTATCGTGTTTTTTCTCCTATTACTGTGGTCACACAATGTTACAATATCACAGCTGGGATTAATTAAGCTTCCCCTAAAAAAAATCATTGTACCTGCAATCATTAATGTAAAATACTACACTGACTTTGCACCAGAGATGGTTCCGGTGCAAAAGCTATACCAAACCAATATTGAGCTGAACCCCTCATGTTATTACACTAGGTACTTAGACAAAGCTGACATGCATGTATTTAGATGAAACAGTAAAGTTGCTTAAGTGAAAAGAGATAATTTACTTAAAAAAAGGTCAATTTGATCAGGTAGTGAGAGAGGAATTCAAGCTTGTGTGGATCTGGTGTCTTGAGAGACACCACAGTTGATTAAAATATTATTGAGCTATAATCATAAATCAAAACTCTGTATCATCTGTTGGATATCCGAGATGCGCCAATTCCTTCAAGGCATTGAGGCCACCATTCTAGTTGCCTCGTGCCTGGATATTTATGTAAATGCAACAGCTCATCTGGTCCATCTCAAGTTAATGCCAACATAGATTTAGCTTTGTATCCCTCAGTGAATACCTCATGTGACATTTGGAGAAGTGAACATATCTAGGACCCAACAACTAAAACTATTGGAAGCCTCTTAAATCCCCCCTGTCGTAAATATAATGTCTACATGATGACATGCATGATTAGAAATGATGTTATGCCCCTGATAAAAGTGGAGAAATAATCACAAGGGTGAAAGTGATAACATCTCTCTATTATTAATGTTGCAACTTATAGCTCGAACATCACAAGGTTAATTAAACACAATATAAAGGTAACAAATTACATACAAATTGCATATGCTTACACACACAATGGCAGCAGGCGCTCCGGCTCCTAGATCAAGAGCATCTAGTCGATCACAGTTTAACAGATGTACAACATAACCAAGTACAGATAGATTACTTTCTTTACAACATGTTACACAATGGTCTTAGTCAATCTTTGTATGTTGAATGTAATATATGATAATGTTTACCTTAATAAATGTTTTAATAAATATCTGGCTAAAGTGTTTTATATTAACATGTCACAGTTATATGTATAACAAACGTTTTGCACAATGTAAAATAGGCAACAATTATAAAAAGTGCAATAAACCTTTAGTCTTGTTTAATGTGTTGAGCCATTCTCCATCCATCCATCCATCTTCTCCCGCTTATCCGTGGTCGGGTCGCGGGGGTAGCAGTTCCAGCAGAGAGCCCCAAACTTTCTTTTCCCTGGCGACATCAACCAGCTCTGACTGGGGGATCCCAAGGCGCTCCCAGGCCAGCGAAGAGATATAATCCCTCCACCTGGTCCTAGGTCTACCCCTTGGTCTCTTCCCAGATGGACGTGCCTGGAACACCTCCCTAGGGAGGCGCCCAGGTGGCATTCTAACTAGGTGCCCGAACCACCTCAACTGGCTTCTTTCGACGCGAAGGAGGAGCGGCTCAACTCCGAGTCCCTCCCTGATGACCGAACTTCTCACCTTATCTCTAAGGGAGACACCAGCCACCCGGCGGAGGAAACCCATCTCGGCCGCTTGTATCAGCCATTCTATCCCATATAATGGAAGTGAAGAGAAAGCAAATGTTAACCTCGCATAGATGATAGGAAGAATGTGTTTTGATTAACTCATCAATTACATTTGCACTAAAATATCTTTGTTTAACCGCTGTTGCTATTTCATACGGTTATAGAAAAACCATTGCTTTTAACTTTGTAATATTTTCCTAAAAAAGTGAACCATAATTTAATCAGTTCATCCAATCAACAGCCTCCTGTTTAGCTGCATGCAGCTAATTTAAATTCCAATCAGTATGAACAACTTATTTATAGGCATGGAAAATGTGAATCACTGTGTAAGTGTAACAGGGTCTAAGACACAGACTGCATCTAAGTACTATATAACAGCCCTGCTGCTGACTATAATGAAATCTATATTCTACCCAAGCAACTGCTGTTTGAAAAAAATGAGATCAACCAGTTTGGCAAAAAGGCCATGAATGAAATGTCAACCCAATTTGCAGGTCTGAAAATCAAAACAGTAGAGCTGATTCGTAGTGTTGAGTAATCATTCTCAGTGGGTTTATCACAATTAGTGACACCTTTGACATTAATTTATATCGAAATTAGAAAAATGCGAATCAGTAAATATAGTAGAAATATTTATCCGTGTTGCAGTAACTGAGATTTAAAAGATCCATGTGTTGTCTGTTACTTGTTTAACTTACTTGAAAGGAAAGCAGATGGAAATGAAAACAGAAAACAGAAATACTAAATACTTCAAAAACTAAATTCAGCAATGCACCGTGAAACTTATTTTTAGATCTCAGAATTACACATCATTTGTGCAAAACAAGAAGAAGATGAAAGACTGCAAACATTTCCAGTCCTTGATAGCCTGCAGGCAGGCTCCCATGCTTGCATTGCCTTCATTTGCACAGACAGTGCTCAAATCAAGGGAACAAAGCAAATGACTTCTTGATGGCCAACAGCAATCAGCACACAAAACACCTGATAGTCAATAGCCAGGCAAATAATTATAGGAGCCAGGCTATGCATTTACACTAATGGGATACTAACTGTATATCTACATTTCTTACTTTCAAATTCATATCCCTTCATTTATATAAAACACACTTTTTTCTGTGGTATTACAGATGCTGGATCAGAAAGGGAAAATGTATCTCTTGGTAATTGCTACAAACAAATTAGTTACTTTGCAGAAGAAAGTAACTTTTGCATTCATATTCTTCAGACATTTCTACATTGGTACGTTGACATTTCTATATACAAATACAACAACCTCATTCTCTCGGAGGGGACCAATTGACTGTCTTAAATGTCTGGATTTCCATCTTTCTGTTTGGTGGGAGACCTTTTTGCTTAGCTTCATTGCACTTTTCCTTCTTGTAGCACATCGGATTAAAGACTGCTTTCCCAGTCCTGTGAGGCTCCCACTAATATAATGTCAAATTGATCTGTCAGCCAGGGGCCCTCTGAATCTGGGACACTTTCCACATCCCCAAGGCAGGATTACACTTTGAACCTCTAAACTCAACACGGCTCTGTTCATTTGAAAACTAGCAGATGGGCTGTAAACCTCTTTCTACATTTTCAGAATAAATACCGTCCTGCCCAAAACGTACAACTCTAGAAACAGCCATGAATATTACATCTTCTACCCCTGGCTAATAGCAAAGCATTTATATTGTGTGAATGTTACCTACAGATGATGTGTGTTTATCATTTTGATGCATTCCCCTGACTGAAAAAGGTATTGTCGTCTAAAGTGTGTGGCAGGAATGTGACACGTATCCCCCGCAAACACCCGATACGACTGTCAGGGATAACATAACAATCTTTGTAGGCTTGACAAAAACGTGAATCAACTGACGCCTTTGAGTGTATCCCATGAGCTTTCTCATAGCTGGTGTGTGCCTTTGCACTCTCAAAGGCCAGAGGGAGAGAGAACTTCAGAGACCTGAGCGGTGATCATTGGGAACATCAAGAATGATGTATTCAAAGACATGTCTTCGCACATTTATGCGCTCACACAAAGCCAGCTAATGATCTGTGGCATATGGACAATTTATCTTATGGCATAGAGATAATTTCCTAATCAGACTAGTGGCCCCTAAGACAGCCATGCTGAATGGCTTTCGAACACTTGCAGAGATGTCAAGGGTGAATGATGCACATAAAGCCCAAGAAGGACTCCATAAGCTCCATAAGGTCATATCATGTTTTTTATTGCATTTGTATTGACAAGTTATTGCATTTATAGTGTAGTACCTTCAAAATCAATGCATGCCTAATTCTAAATGACATTTTTAGAACACTTAGGTCTTCATTATCTCATCATGGACAATTTATACTCAGCTAGCTGCGCGCATCAGCGATTCTCTTGCACATGAAGCATACAACATAAACACCTATGGTATACCATACTGATTTTCACACAATTGACTCTGTGTGCTTAAATAACTCTGTGATATCGATCAATTAAAAAGAGACAAAACTCGAATTTGCTTCAATCATTGCAGAAATCTGTCGCTTTTCCTTCATTGCAAGACATAAATCAGAGGAATACAACCATGAGAGTCTCTCAGAAAGGAAAATGGTTCTTCATTACATGTTAGACGCTTTTATCCAAAGCGACTTACATACTCAATACTGTGGGCAATCCCCACAGGAGCAATTTGGGGTGAAGTGTCTCAGGGACATAACGACATGCTGACTGCAGTGGGGTTTGAACCTGTAACCCCCTGATCCCAACACCAAGGCTCTATCCACACGCCCCTTTCAGTGAGTTAAAGACAAGCCTTAAAGAAGAACTACACACTGCTACTGAAAGCATCTCCCATACAGAACAAAAACTGGATTTTATTATGTATTTAAAATATGATTGGACATTAAAAAAGGTTAATAGTTTTAAAGAGGGTTGCTTATTTATCAGGAGAGCAGTTACACTTGTGGTTATTGCAAACTGTAAAATCAATATGCTTTATTTTTAATAGGAGGTGAGATGTATGGAAAAGTTCAGGAAATATATGTCTGCATTGGGGAGGGTGGTGCTTGATTGTCAGAAAAGCGATGCAAGTTATTGGATGGTGTGTTTGGGGTTCCGGTTCCTATTGCTGAGACCAATTGAGAAAATGTCAAGAGGTATGGAAGGGTGGGAATAGTTTCCTATTCAACTGTACTTGTTATTATGGAACACTGTACTTAGGGAATATGTAATAATTACTTAATAAATTGGGAAGCAATGTTGCATAATTGTCACTTAAATGTTCTGGATAACTTTGTGAAATAGTAAACAGGTCAAACGCATCCAAGTTTTAATTTATTTGCTGCTGTTTCCCAAATATCGAATGATGATTCATTTTCAAAACACATAGATGAGACACAAAGAAAGAAACACTAAATTAAAATAGTTTTAACACTGCTCAGTCTTGGCTCAGGGTTACCGCACTCTTGGTGTAAATCACTTCATTAGCTAGATGGTAAACAAAAGAAAACAAAGTGTTGCATCAAGTTGAGCTTGGCTCTCTTGCAGATGAGGTAAGCAGCTTATCTGCCTTGCAATTAAAGGGATTTTCTTTTCCATGGGCACATTCATTAGCACAGTTAATAAGCAACTTTGGAGTGCCATCAGAGGAGTGATTTGGATTAAGAAAATCTATGAAAAGTCCTGCTATTATAGTTGCAAAGAAGAAATTACTTTAGAAGGGAGAAGGTGTGGATAATTCAGTGGAATCTGATTTTCAAAGGTCCGTTTCAAGTAATTTAGTGATTTTAATCTACCTCTATTGCTCTCAAACCTCACCACCCGCCCTAAATCAATATTAGTCTCATTCAACAAGTTAAAACCCTTGTTAAAGGATTTAGTGGGAAATGGAACTGGTAACTCCTGACAGCTCCTCCTGTGTGTTGGCTTGCAGTATAATGAATCCCAGCAGAAGGGCAAGGTATTTACCCTAGCTGCAAGGCAGCCGTCCATCCTGCAAACAGCTTTGCTGCCACACTGAAGCCCCAGTAATGAGCTGACAGGTGCAATGTTTACACTCAGGTTGCCACTCAAGTTTGAGGGGCTGATACTCGCTTTAGTCTCCTCTGACATTAATTATGCCAGCCAAATGGTTCAACTTTCAATTGAGTGTCACATATTTCTTGCAAAGATACTGAAACACTTTGATTCCGATCCAAATGATGCTGCATAATTTTCCTTGTGAATGCAAAAAACATTTGACGCTGTGCTGGGCAGGAGCTATCAGTGTAAATGTCAAAGCAGTTCCGCAAAAACAAATTATTCCTAATAACTGCGATATTGCAGATTTTGACAACCTTTTTGTTAGGCATGTGTCGATTCTAGCCAGCAGGAAATTACAATAAAACGTTAAAGCAATGTCCAAGACTGTCTTCTAACAGCTGCAGAGATTATTTGCTAGCCACTCTCATTACTTAGGCCTATAAAGTTAAAGAGAAAAACCAGGTTAGTAAACAAAAGCAGTGTATGAGTGTTGTGTTACAAGATCTCTGCATATTAAAGTTATAAAAAAGCTGTCACTTCCCCTCTGAAGAAGGTTTAGTAATTACAAGCTTGACTTTCCTATACCTAATTGTATAGTGCCTATTTTTGGCTTTCTAACATCTTAGCATTATAGGTAGGGCAGTGATATTTAAAAAAGACTTGACGGATTATTTGACAGTCATTAGCCTTTTTAACTCATTCCATTATGGATTGGGTCAAACAATTACATTATACAGAGGACAATGAAGTACATAAATTATCCATTTTGTTGTCCTTTATGAGGTCAGCTTACTCACAGGACAAAATAACCTAAAAAGGTTGCTTGCACCTTGGCTGCCAGAGTCCAGTTCTCAGCTCCTCTGCGGCTGGTGAGTGGGCTAATGCTCCTCATTAAAGAGGTGACCTTTCCGGAAATTGCCGCTGTGCACTCCTCACCGCCCTCTGATTACCTGAGTTACTGTGGCTGAAATCAAATACCCTGGTCATTCTCACAAGTCAGAGAAACGCATTTTATCGGTGCTACTCTTGGCAGGCCTGGACGCAGCGGGGGTTGAGGGATGAACTACATGTACACACTGTGACTGTGCTTCTGTTTGAAAAGAACTCCGGTAATAGTGGTATACAGTGTGGATGTGCTCCTCTGGCAGGGACAGAAAATAACAATGTAGCCCATTGGTTTCAAATGGCCATGTACAGTGTATTCTGTCTTAAAGTCCACTTTTCTTTTATCCATGCAATTTTGTATTTGCTTCAGATATTCAAATCCTGTTATGTTCATTATTTGATGAAATAATTGAAATGATGAAAGTTTAGCCTTGGGCAAATGAACAAACATGAACTTTTTGTAAGAATTAAGAATTGTTCTTCTTAACAAAGTGGCACTTTTGAAAAAAGTAACTTTTTAATGAATGTTTCTCTTCAAGGGAAAAACGTTCTGGCAATATTTTCTTTTTATATTCCAATGCAGATCTGGATCCAGATGAAACATTTCAAAAACATTTTGATCATTTCTATAATTTAAACCCACATTTTTCTGTCGGCAAAATGCTCTCAATTAATGATTTTCCTACTTTGTTATGGGGTCTGTTTTTCTATTTGGTGGGCATCCGCCTACAGTACAAGGAAGTGCAGACATCAGTTTTTTGTAGATATATTTTTGACATATTATAGAATGCTGTTTGAGTATAATTATTTGTCATGATTTAGATTACCCTGAGTGAATTATGTTCTAACAGTAAACCTATAGATAACAACTGACATATCAGTAAAATCCAGATTTAGTGAGGTCCTCACTGAATTATCAATACTGTTGTGATCTCATTTATCACAGACCAACTATTTCCTCCAGAATAAATCTCTGGAGCAAGAGAGTGACTGAAGTAATACAAACAGACACTATCTTCGGATGGTCAGAAGTTATTCTCAAGTGCAGCTTTTAGTACCTGGATTTTGAAGAGCAGCGTTTATCCAGCTTCATGCTAGACCGAATTGTCAAATGTAAGGTTGTTTTACTCCTACTCCACAGATTTAGGGAAGGTTATTCATGCTTGTATCTCTGCCTCTTCACACTACAACAATTCTCACCACAGTCAGTCAGGAGTCCAGAAAGCTAGACTTAAGCAGTGACAGAATAGGTAAATGTTTTATTAATTAATTACTGATAGCATGTTAATTATATACATGATGAGCTCAGGTTAATAATTCAACTTATCTTAAATAATTTGAATGATATTTCGAAGTAATTTTGAAATTATTGTTGTCCTTTTTTTGTTTGCTTTTGTATATGTATGGTAACAGCTTGTCTCTCCATAACCCGACATATGTTGAGTGGTGTTCATTACCAGGAAAGAGAACAAATGCACAATAAAAAGTAGATATTCCAATAATATTGTTATCATGAATTATTTTAACAACAATAATCATGTATTGAATTTCATTTTTTACAGTATACATTATATTCTTTCACGCATTTGTGTAAGGAAATTCTATTTAATTATATTATATCTTTTTTTTAAATCATCAAATCGGCCCAAGAAAATGCAAATAAATACAAGAAAACATTGAGTTCTCATTCATAACACTGCGTTCGATGTCTCACTATGGGATGCGCCTCATCACGGAGCAAACAGAAGCATCAATCTCATTACGCCAATCCTGATTGGCTGGTGATCTTGACGTCAGCGTCAGGGAATCCACCCCCTATAAGTAGCGTGCGCTACGTCGCATGCGTCATTCAAACACCTCGCTTCAGAGCACATCTCGATGGTAGCCGGGCTAGCTTAACAGTCCACAGACTGAACCCAAATCTAACTTTCGGTCGACGGGCGCTCGCCGGCTACTCTTCTGCTTTGCAAGAGGACTGTTAATGCTAACACACCAGTTAGTATTATAATCGACCTCGCCGTTTCTTTCCTCGGAAATTAAGGTACGGTTTTGATTTATTTTCAAGCTAACAACACACCTGTTGCTAGCTTGCTTTCCGTTTCCGTTCGACGTTTTTTTCTTTTTCTCTCACAGAGGAGGAAAAGATTAAAAAATATTAACACACCAGTTACTATTCTTTGAGAAAAAAGATCTACACCGTTCTTTTTTCTCTCCGGATACCTGTTACGAGCGGGTCCTCTTCACGCCATGCGGCGAACAAGATGGACGCCTCTCTCCCTCACACCAGAGAAGTCAGGAACTCGGAGGCTCGGCTCTGCGGCTGCGGGTTGAAAATATCAGGCACAGACTCACACCAGGTCTGCTCGTCCTGCCTCGGGCTGGAACACGCCCAGGAGGCAATTGACAACCCCGGCTTGTGCGGGCATTGTGCCCGCTTCACCGTAAAGAGCCTCCGCTGACGGTTAGCACGTCAAGCTAGCTTGTCGGGACAGGACCCCCTCATGTCCGTTGATTTGCCAGTTGGCAATCAAGACGCGGGGGCGTCCGCCGCAGAGATTGAGCCCCGCACTGTGTCGGTCTGGGGCTCATCAACAGCGGCAGCTGCAGAACCGGAGTCCCGCGCCGTGTCAGGCTGGGACCCGGTGGCGGCAAGAGACGCGGGAACGGAGCCCCACGCTTTACCAAGCTGGGGCTCCCGGCTGGACCTCACCATGGTTTCGCCCGCGGAGGATGTCCTGGAATTGGATTATATGGAGGACGAAGAGGGTGCCTCTGAGTTCCTCCTGTCTGATTCGGATGAGCAAGAAGACGATATCTTCATGTCATCGGCTCAAGCTGCAAAGCCGGGAGCGATGGCTGCTCTCCCGGGCGATAGCCCACCAGCTTCGCCCTGTCTGAGCATGGACCTGCAGGCCGTGTGTCAGCATGCCGCGTCCAGACTAGACTAGACCTTCTCCCCTCTGTGACAGAGCTGGAAGTCCACGGTTCCCCAGCTCTAGATGTGTTCCCGCTGCCTCGAGAGATGCCTCAACACCATCCTCAAGTCCGCAAAAACACATGTCACAATATTGTTGTTGTTTCTCACATAAACCATTTTCCGCTGACGCATCCAGGCTTCAGGCCAAGGGCGCAGCTCAAAAAAATGAAAAGAAAAACAATAAAAACAATAAACAGTCTGTCAACTGTTCCCCTTCTGAGAGCAGCTACGGCTTCTCTCAAAAGGCGGATTATAGACGGGTCTGTGAAGGCACCACCGTCACGCGCATGCGCAGTGTCGGTGGGGATTGTCGAAATGGGGTACCACCGTGTTCAGACACTAGAGGGCCCCATAACACAACAAATAGAGACTCAGAGGGTATGAGACGTGACATCTCCGCTGGCTCTAAGGAGCATACAGTGGGAGATGCTCACAACATCTGCTTGGGTTTTCAAGACAGTAACACGGGGCTACAGACTCCAATTCGCTGTCACCCCCCCTCGCTTCTCGGGCATTTTGTATTCACAAGCCCGAGGAGAGTCAGCCCATATTCTAGAGAGAGAGATCCTCTCACTTCTAGAAAAGAGGGCTATATCTATAGTACCCGCCGAGCAGAGTCAGAGCGGCTTTTATTCCAAGTATTTCCTCGTTCCCAAACGAGGAGGGAACGGAATTCGTCCAATACTGGATTTGAGGGTTCTGAACACATATCTAAAAAGATACAAATTCAGAATGCTCACTCACACATCTCTGCTGCGTCTCGTGCGACAAAACGACTGGTTTACATCAGTCGACCTGAAAGATGTGTATTTCCACATCCCAGTATATTACCCACACAGGAAATATCTGAGGTTCGCATTTCAGGGGATCTGTTACGAATACAGAGTACTTCCCTTCGGTCTGTCTCTCAGTCCAAGAGTGTTTGTATGATGTACGGAAGCCGCGATAGCCCCGTTAAGACAACAGGATATTCGCCTGGCGACCAACCTAGACGACTGGCTGCTTCTCGCACAATCGGAGCAGGAGGTTATTACGCAGACAAATGTCCTCGTAAAGCACCTGCTCAACCTGGGTTTCATAATAAACACAGAGAAGAGCATGTTGTGCCCAGCACAGACTGTACTCTTCCTGGGTTTACACCTGAACTCGGTGCCCTTTACAGCCCGCCTGTCAGCGGAAAGAGTGAAAGCTTTCAGAGCTTGTCTCGCTCATTTCCAGCTGCGCAAACATGTTCTCTTCAGATCATGCCTGCGGTTACTGGGGCTCATGGCGTCAGCCATCCTCGTCGTACGACTGGGACGCTTACACATGAGGGAGTTTCAGCGCTGGGTAGCCGCTCTAAAACTAAACCCCACGCGTCATGGCGCGCGGAGAGTAATGGTTACTGTGAAATGCGTAATGGCACTGCGCCACTGGCTGCACCCGACTTTTCTAGTACGGGGCGTGCCTATGGGTGCTGTCCTTTCACGGAAGGTGGTCACCACGGACGCATGTCTGACAGGCTGGGGAGGTATTTACGAAGGTCGTCCGGTGAGGGGTCTCTGGAGCAGAGACCTCCAGCGGGCGCACATAAATTACCTGGAGCTTTTAGCGGTGTTCCTCACCCTAAAACGCTTTCTGCCTTTCCTCAGAGGACATCATGTCCTTGTGAGGACAGACAATACGACCACAATATCGTATATAAACCGCCAAGGGGGTTTGCGTTCTCTCCAGTTACACATGCTGGCACGCACACTGATCTTATGGAGCGGCGGACGTCTCCTCTCTCTGAGAGCGACGCACGTACCAGGAGTGATGAACCTCGGGGCGGATCTACTGTCCAGAGGTTCACCACTATATGCAAACTGGACTCTACATCCAAGGATTGTGAGTCAGCTATGGGTGCGTTACGGCAGAGCCGCGGTAGATCTGTTCGCATCGAAAGAAAATTCTCAATGTCAGCTGTTCTTTTCAATGCGCGATTTAAACGCTCCGTTAGGCGTGGACACGCTCGCGCATGTTTGGCCTCCGGGCCTTCTGTACGCGTTCCCACCCCTGGCTCTGATACCCCCAACTCTGGCCAGAGTGAGGGAACAACGCCACACACTTATCCTGATAGCTCCGCACTGGCCCACAATGTACTGGCTGGCGGAGATATATCAGCTGCTGTGCCAACACACTCTCACTCCCTAAGCGTCCAATAGCGACGTTTGGTCAGTGTCCGTGGCGTCCAATTGTGACGCTCCTAGGCTCCTTCAGCGTCATAAAGGGACGCAAATAGCTTTCAACTGATTGCAATGTATTCCCATCTGCGTCGGGATTTGACGCTCATGGAAGCACGGCATTCATTTATGCCGGCTGCCCTTAAAGGCAATGTGAGCATCCATTCCCATTGGATAACGGAGAATGTTACACCCGGAAGTAAGTACTCCTCTTACTGTCGATTGATTTTACTACTCATCGACTAAAAAACACCAGATTATCCTTGTTAATTACACAACATTGATTGGCTTAAATTGTGTGCAATGCTTTTGTATTTTTCCCCTTCGATTCGGAGAAACAAATATGTTTTCTGAGTAAAGGATGGCAGAAGACACTACACTACCCAGAATCCCCAGCTATCATTTGGCCTACACCATGTGCTCTGTTTGACAAACCCCGTTTTTTTCACCATTCATTCCAATGGCTGGCGTCTATGTCACGTGATCTTCAAATTTCTCCCTGCAGAAAAAGAAAACATGGCCGAAATTCGTTTTATTCTGGGTGTAAAATGCCTATTTTAAAGTTAGTTTGGCCATTAAAATGCGTTTTGATGTCATTTGATGCGAGAAATATGAGTTGTTATTTCAGATTATGTGTGCAGTGGATGTACATGATCTTTAGTTTGCTAGTTATTACGAAGATTACTTCAGGAAATCGCGACGTTTTCATTGTTACCAAGGTGGTTGCTAGGGACGCTGCTATCGATATTATTTCTGTTATGTTGTGTAACTGTTTAATGGTGTTATCTTTATTGCTACCCCCTTCCCCGTCAATGTATAGTGTTGGTCCACAGCGCAAACATATTAGTTTAACAAAATCCGCATCTAAGGATACGTTATTTCCCCCCTGTGCAATTCCAGGCTCACATCTCAGAGCACATCGTCATTAACAAATACCGGAAACAGACCAAAATAATAATAATACCTTATTCCGAGTGTGCTTGCTTTTCTCTTTGAAAGTCATCACATAACGGCATTGTAATACACGGTTCGGCTGCATTAAATATTACATATCTGCCGTAGTTCTGTATTTATAGAGCCCTGATGAGAAGACAAACATGAGGAACTGAAAACGTGACGTGGATCATAAATATATCTGCCATTAAACAACATCTTACATTTCTTTTCACACAATACTGTACGTCTCCTTGCAGTATCAACACTAATTCGGCTCACTTTTATATTTGATCCAATTGGTAGATAGGCTGTATTTACACCATAAAGGTGCACAGCTGATATAAAGAGACACCTGGTGGTTAAAGCATGTTATTGAATTTAATTATTTTTATTATTAGATATTAATACGATCCCTATAAAGTATATTCATTACTCGTTATTCTCTACAAATAGTTAATTAAAGACTGTATGTAATGACTATTTTGCACATCCCTTTCAAGATTTCAAGATTTTCTAAGGTTTATTGACATATCATATAGGCCTACACAACTGTGGTGTAGTTCTGCACTGAATGAAAAACTTGGGTTGCAGGTTCCTCAATAGTGCATTACAAGACATCTATCAATATGTGTGCATACCTCCAGCAATGTTAACTATGTTGAAGCACTTATTTTAACTGATATTATACATAATGTTTTTTACTCTTATAAGATGTATGTAGATATTTCATCTCCGGCCTTGTCAGGTATTGAACAATCAATAAATAAAGAACACAGAATTGTTGAATATAAAACAAAGAATTTGTGTGATTATACTAAATGATTTTCAAATAAACACAACTGCATATTTAACTGTTACACATGCTGATGTAACGCAAATGTTCCAACTTGGGATCAATAAAGTATATCTTATCTTAAGCTGATCGATGGCTACTGCCATATTTGCAAAATGTGCCTCTGAACCTTGACAAGTGCATGTTTCAGGCTTATCAATTAATGTAATGTAATGTTATCACAGGGGTCACACACATAAGACCAGCTGTTAAATAAAGCTCTTCTGACCTTAGCTGGCATGTGGGTATATATATTAATACTGCCCATAATGGGCACAAGCAATTTTCACCCATTTATTAATTATATGTTTTAAATGTGAGTGTTTCCTATCCCCTAAACCTCCAGGGATGTACACAGTTTAATACTGGCAACTTCTTATTATGGGAAATACGAAAACGTCTTTTAAAACTACAACTCCCAGTAGAGACGTGCCATAGAGAACAGAATAGCCAGCATGTGTAGTTCTGGGGACGGGGTGGGGGAGGGGGGACGCGGTGGACCCGTTCAAATCCAGTTTTGGACAGTCTGCCGTGGTTCCATCCCATTTCAAGTGCTGTTCGAGGCTGGCTTAACCCTCGGAGCACACTCTCCAATCACAGAGCTTGAGGACTATCACAGGGGTTTGTCAAACAGAGCACATGGTGTAGTCCAAACGATAGCTGGGGATTCTGGGTAGTGTAGTGTCTTCTGCCATCCTTTACTCCTGGGAATGGACGCTCACATTACCTTTAAGGGCAGCCGACATAAACGAATGCCGTGCTTCCATGAGCCTCAAATCCCGACGCAGATGGGAATACATTGCAATCAGTTGAAAGCTATTTGCGTCCCTTTATGACGCTGAAGGAGCCTAGGAGCGTCACAATTGGACGCCACGGACACTGACCAAACGTCGCTATTGGACGCTTAGGGAGTGAGAGTGTGTTGGCTGTGCGGGCAGCCATGGCAGCTCCCACTACGCAGGGACATACTGTCTCAGGCGGGGGGAGAGCGATCTTTCACCCACACCCAGAGCGCTTGGCACTATGGGCCTGGCCCGTGAGTGGTACAATCTGAATACAGTGGGACTCCCTCAGAAGGTGATAAACACTATTCAGAGTGCGAGAGCTTCCTCCACCAGGTCTCTCTATGACTGTAAGTGGAGGGTGTTTGAGGAGTGGTGCCTTCAAAAAGGGCACATCTCTTTTCAATGTCCTGTCGGGGTGATTTTATCATTTCTACAGGACTTGATTGATAAACACAGAGCTTTCTCTACGATCAAAGTGTACCTGGCTGCTATTGCTGCATGCCATGTGGGCTTTGAGGGAAAGACGGCTAGCCAACATCCTTTGGTCTGCCGTTTTATGAAAGGGGCTCGCAGGCTCCTCCCCGTTTCCAGGTCACTGGTGCCCTTATGGGACTTGGCAGATGTTTTAAATGGGCTCACTCTAACCCCATTTGAACCCCTTAAAGAAGCTGACATGAAGCACTTGTCACTCAAGACAGTGCTGTTACTGGCCCTGGCATCCGCCAAGCGAGTCAGTGACATTCATGCGCTATCTGTACATCCTTCATGCACTCAGTTCGCCCCCGGGCCAACGAGAGTGTTGTTGAAGCCCAACCCTGCCTTTATACCTAAGGTGGTTGGTTCATGTACCCCAATTGACATTGAGGCATTTCCTCCGCCGCTGTGTTCCTCCGGGGAACAGCAGCCGGATTTGCTGTGTCCAGTCTGTGCTTTACGCACCTATATGGACAGATCAAAAGAGTTTCGTCATAATGACCAACTCTTTGTGTCCTGGGCTAACCCTCAGAAGGGCAAGCCCGTTCAATTCAAATTCAATTTAAAACCTTTATTTATCCAGGTAAAATCCCATTGAGATCAATGATCTCTTTTTCAAGGGAGACATGCAGCAGTAGGTTCCACAAGAAGACATAAAAACATAAACAACAGAACAACAAAAGGACATCATACAGCAAAATGTACAGGGATTACAATTTACATATTTAACCACATGTACAGGTACCAACAGCATCTGATTTTGTAGCATCCAACCGAGCTTTAAAAACATGTAGTGGTACTAGCTTGGTAATTTTCCATTATTTTTACAGACTGTTCCATGTTAGTGGAGCTGCACAAAGCTTTCTTCCCTAGGACAGTCCTAGCACTTGGCACATTTAATAAAACCACAGCATGCGATCTCAGTCAATAAGTACTTTCAATTCGCAGAGAGATCAGGGAGCAGATATAAGATGGTAGTTTATCCAACATGGCTTTGTAAATGAAAAAGTACCAGTGACTGAGCCTCCGTACAGTAAGTGATGGCAAAACCGCCTTGGTATACAGGGTACAGTGATGCGTAAGTGCTTTACAATTTGTCAAAAATCTCAGTGCACTGTGATACGCAGCATCTAACTTGCTCAGGTAATTGGCAGGTGCATTCATATATAACAAATCACCACAGGTAAAAAGGTCACAGTGACTAGCCTTTTCCTGGCCTCAAGCGAGAAACAGGACTTGTTTCTGTAGAAGAAACCTAGCCTAACCCTCAGCTTTTTAAGCAGGTTATTTACATGAAATTTAAAAGTGAGACAATCATCAAGCCAGGTAACAGGTAACCACTTCAAGTTGTATTCCTTGCGTAGTTACAATATCCAAAGCAGTCTCCAGTGTATTTTTAGCTTTAGCTTTAGAAAAGAGCATTACCTTGGTTTTATCCACATTTAAAAGAAGCTTAAGCTCAGAGAGCTGAGCCTGAATAATGTTAAAAACAGCCTGTAATTTGACAACAGCCTCGTTAATCGAGGGACCTGCACAGTACATAACGGTATCGTCCGCATAAAAATGTAAGGTTGCTCCTTCGACATTTTTACCTAAACTATTAATATAGATATAGAATAATAGCGGACCTAAAACTGAACCTTGTGGTACACCATTAGTGATGTTTAACCACTCAGAAGACAGCCCATCAAACTGAACACATTGGGACCTTTCAGAGAGGTAGTTCACAAACCACCCCACTGCATGGCTGGATATGCCAATACTGAGTAGCCTCTGCTTTAAAATGCGATGATCAACGGTGTCAAATGCTTTGGAAAGGTCAATAAACAGAGCTGCACAACTCTGCTTATTATCTAAAATACTAGTAATATCATTTACCACTTTCATTGTGGCAGTGATGGTGCTATATTGCTTTCTGAAGCCTGACTGATGTTTAGACAGGATGTCATGTGTACATAAAAAATCCTTTACTTGTTCACTCACTAGGCGTTCAAGAACCAGAACTGACAATTTAGAGATGGGTCTATAATTGTTTAATAAGGTGGCCTCCCCTCCTTTTAGTAGTGGCAGGTATCATGATTTACGGAGTTCAATTTGACGTCATGGCACATTAAATATCAAGATAAATGAAAAATATACCAAATGGTTATTTCAATTGTCCATTTATTTTCCTATCCAATGTTTTACCTAGGTAATGTTGTTTTTATAGTATAACATTTGAAAGTTATTTCCTGTGTTTCAAGCAAAAAAAGAAAATGCTTTGCGTTGCCTTTTTTGAAGAGTTTAATGTTTTATTACATTCCAGAATAGAAAAAAACGATTATGTACTACCAGCACTTTTTCGTAATCACATCATCACATTATACTAGAATACCAGATTCTAGCTGAGTTTCCCATGGCACTAATATCTCTGCTGCCTTTAGAAAACGTTTTTACGATTTCACACAATCCCCCATCATTCAGCACTTTTAACGTGTCCTGATTACTGCTATGTGTTAAATAATCTGCATTTTGAAGACTCCAGAGGAGCATGATGAATGCTTCCTCAAGTGATAATGTGATAATGCTGGCAGAAACGCCAATGGAACGCTTATACTTCTTTATGTTATGGTCTCACATTTAAGGTATGCTGTTTGTTTGACTAAAAAGCCATTCTTAGTAGAGAATATGAAGATTAACATGTGTTTAACGTCAATTTGTTTTGGAACTTCCAGGATTGCAATGTGCATTGCCAGAAATGCCACCTGGAACTGAGAGCCTTGTTTGATTATGGAACAATCTGTGAAAGCTGCCAGGTACTGCAGCTACCATTTCCCCCAGCATATTGTTATGAAACCTCATTTTATGCCACTTTCACAAGAAGTTTCTCCAAAACGTTCTGCTGCACTGCTTCAGCATACTGGTTTGAAACTATAGGTTACTTACGTAACCCCATTTATCAGAGTAACATGTCGTGAGATGTCTCACTATGGGATGCGCCTCATCGCGGAGCAAACAGAAGCATCAATCTCATTACGCCAATCCTGATTGGCTGGTGATCTTGACGTCAGCGTCAGGGGAAATCACCCCCTATAAGTAGCTTGCGCTACGTCGCATGTGTCATTCAAAATAATCACCTCTTCTCTTCTTCACCATAGCAAGGAGGGCCGTCTGGTGAGACCTCTCACTACATGTTACTCTGAGACAGGGGTTACGTAAGTAACCTATAGTTCTCATTCATAACACACCGTTCGATGTCTCACTATGGGATATTGTAGCTCCCGTATTGCCAGACGAGCTTATCTTGAAATTCACCAAACCAACCAGAACTTAACAGGTAGAGCTCTGACTTAACAAGGTGCCCAGCACTACTCGGGCCACACTAGGAGCAGAGACGTCTAGCCTGTAAAAGCGGACAAAAGTGAGCGGCGAGGACCAGCTCGCCGCTGCACAAATGTCTTGGATGGAAACACCCTTGAACAAAGCCCAGGATGTAGCCAGATCACGAGTCGAATGAGCACGAAGACCCGAAGGTGCCTGCATACCCTGACTCGTATAGGCCAAAGCAATTGCCTCCACAATCCAGTGGGATAGCCGTTGCTTAGTAACAAAAACCTTTGTATCTATTTAAATGTTACTCAGATTGTTGACAGTCCTACTCGCCCTAACATTAAGTCCCCTAATAAATCCTCCCTAATTTATCTCATTCTAACTAATATTCCCTATAAATACTCAGCTGTGGGAGTATTTGCGAATGATCTGAGTGACCACTGTGTTGTAGCCACAATTAGGGACACAAAAGTCCAAAAGGTTAAACCACGTATTATCATCAAGAGAGACATAAAACATTTTGTGGAGCAGGGTTTTGTACATGATCTGTTTGGGTTTGATTGGGGAAAAATCGATTTGTGTGCTGATGTTGAGACTGCATGGTCTTGTTTTTATCTTGGTTTTATGAAAATTATAGATAGACATGCACCCCTGCGTACATTTAGAGTGAAGGGACGAGACAATCCTTGGTTTTCTGCTGAACTGTCTCGTCTCCTGCATGAGAGAAACAAGGCCTGGGCAAATGCTAGGAAATCAGGCTCAGAGGTAGAATGGCTGCGTTTCAGGCAGCTAAGAAATAGATTCACTTCACATGTCAAAAGTGCTAAATCTAAGTATTATCTGTCAGTTACCACAAAGAACCTTAACAACCCTAGACAATTCTGGAAAGCCATAAAATCGATATCCACCGGTGATATCCGTAATGAGCTATCTCCGTGCCTTACCACAGCATCTGGCACTATATCGGATAGGGCTACCATGTTAAATTGTTTTAATGAGCATTTTGTGTCCTGTGGCTCTCTGTTTCATTCTGTTTCTAATTCTGCTTCTGTGAACACCACAGTCGGTGACACAGAACAATGTGGTCTGGAAAACCCTTTCAGTTTTACTCCTTTTACTGTTGATGTTGTTCGTGAAGTCTTAACCAAGCTAGATCCTAAAAAGCCGGCTGGTCCGGACAACGTAGAACCTTTCTTTTTAAAGATAGCTGCATATTTTATTGCTCCACCTCTTACTACTCTTTTTAACCTCTCTCTCAGCACGAACAAAATCCCAAAAGTATGGAAGTCAGCTTATGAGCATTACGGAATTGAATGGCCTTAACACAGACTATATTTTCCTATATGGCATACAAAAAGAAAATACAATAAAATGTTTAACGGTACTGACACTCATGGTTATAATGATATTCAATGATTAGGATTATTTAGAAAATAAATTGAGAAGCCCTGTATGCAATGGTAAACATGTATTTATTTTTAAATCACTCACATATTATTTATGAAGCTGTGAAATGTGTCAACTGCACCCTTTTTTATAATGTCCATATGTCCAGCCATAATTAGCACTCGTGAATATCATCAATTATTCCATCAGGTTTAAACAGATTGTGAGAATTATTTAGCAACAGCAAAGCATAACCAGTGTAGACATACCATTGATAATCCCTTAAACTGCACTAATACATGTGTTACAGTAAGAACATATAATATAAGGGGAAGGTCATGAACCCATATATACCATGTTTGTAACTCTAGTGATTATTTTAGAGTGTTTTAATTCAGTTACAACATAAAATGATATTAGACACAGCTTGTTTCTCTGAACCTAATAGACCAGAAAAATGAAACTTGTATGGATAATAACTGTCTTTTGTTTAAAATGGGTTTCTCAATAGAGGGCATGCTTAAAATAAACATTTATTTACCAATAGAATCAAAGGATTTTTAAAGTTAGTTAATTTGTAGTAACTGTATGCATTAATAGTTTCTGTACTATACAGACAAGTGAGGGGCATCTACCCTGATTAATGCTGCTGTACAACATCCAAGCACTGTTATGAAATGAATGACATTAAGCTGTTGACTGACTGACAGTGAGTAGCTCAAAGGCTATGTTTAAGTTCTTAAGAAATAAGAATTATTTTTGTCATATCTGGATACAAATGCGCTGACATACGTTGGAATTTTAGCCTACAGTATTAAAACAGCAAATCTCTTTCCTGAGTGGAGGCTCATCCCTCTTTAATGTGTTCTATTCAGAGAAGGGCTTGTAGGGTGATTGCCTCTTGGATGACCTTCCCCAGCTGATGAATTTCTCCACAAAAACACCCTGTGGTACTGCGACAGCGCCCCGCGCACTCATATTAAAAAGTCATGTTCTGTCAGGTACAAGTTAAGTTATCATCCATTTGGTTTTCATGAAAACGACCTCTCCATCTTGAGTTCAAATGGGACTTTGGACTAATACTATGATGCTTTCTCTTTCTGAAGTTGTGGACTGTTGATTACAGTACTTCCCGTTCAGTATGAATGTTATTAAAGGCGCAACATTCCTTTACACTGTGTATTATATGCAGTGCGGCACACCGAAAGAATAACCTTGGCCCAAGCTTTACAAATGCCATATGGGATGTAGCAAACACATAATAGACTTCTTACAGTGGATCAGGTATGCAAGCTTACTCTGAAGCCTATACGAAATGGAATTTTCCAGAGTCTGACACCCTGATAGACACACTGTTGGGACTTGGGAGCCTTTGCAGGTATCTATGCCACAGTAAGCCAATCTGATATGGCATTCATGGTGTGAAAGTGGCATGTGCATCCACATTTTGTTTTGATCAGTGTACTAGGGTGGTAGATGGACCTTGGCGGGGGGTAGTGGAACTCCCACTGCCCTCATCCCAGGGGTTGAGATCTGTCTGATGCTATTAATAATGACATTCTGCTCTCAAGCCAATTAATCAGCAGCTGCTAAAGGAAATAGATGCACTTCACTGAAACACTGGTAGGAGGAGAGGAGTTGCTTATATTGCACAATGCACTCATGGATTCAATATAGAACTGGCAGTGCAGATGAGAGTGCTATTGTTGGAAAGTTACATCTATGACAAACTATCACACAAGTAAAATGCTCTTACTGTATGGAGTTATTAGAAATGTTATATAAGTCCCTAATTCATTGTAAAGAAGGGCTGCAAATAATGATTGTTTCTTTAAATATTTGATTCATCGATTTAATGTCTGAAAAACCAATGCCAAAGGTGACTGATTGCTTGTTTTATTCTATCAACATAACTCAAAATAATCGCCGAACTGTCAATCAAATCTGTAACAGTGCTTAAGGAGAAACACTGAAGGCTATTAAAAGAGCTGCTGATCTGGTTACATCCTTCATGTAAAATATGATTGCACCTTGATGCATTTGCAAGAATGAAAAGATTACATTTTATGTAAAAATAAATATAATGTTGTTGTTATCTTTTGTTTTTTGTATTCTCATTAACATAATTTATAACTTTATTTATTTGTCCCTCTGTGAGGGTGACTCGAGTATAACAAGTTGGTCACCATAAAAAATATCTAAATTACATAAACAAGGGGAGCAGTGAATTGTTACATTTTAAAACTTGGTAACAGTATTTGTGCTGACAATATTAATAGGCAAACCCTAAAGACTTAAAGGTCTCTTATCATGCAAAATGATTTTGATGTATTTTATATCAATGCCTTAGTGAACAAAATCAAAAACAAAAACAAATAAGCTTATTAGCTCCATTCACAGCAGCTGTGGCCGCAGCTGTTTCTATGGTTACCACATGTGGAGAGGTTGTCTTTCTCCTTACACGAAATGCAGTGAAAACAGTCTTTAGACAGCACCTCATATACAATGTTTTCTGTAGGCAGCTTGTAATTGCTATAATGTTTGTTTGGCAACAGAGATATACGACGTGCCTAATTGCATAATAGAGCAGAGGTGGTGCAACTTTTCACAAACTCTTTCATGTGCAGGATGCTGTTTTACTTCCTTAATTCCATTTGACAATATTGAACTGTTATTGTAGCACAAAGCACAACTTCAATGAGCATTACGAGCTCTGTGACATTCTTAATTGACCTGTGGCAACCAGCAGGATTTTACATGTCCATACAGCAAATGTGCATCTACACGATTCTCCGGCATGGCCTCCTCCGACCCATCACTTACTATACAGTCACTCTGTCAATGACTTGAACAACAAACCCACATTGTCACAACAGAACAAGCCAGCAAAAAGAGGACAATTATACTACAGTATCAGAATAAGGCTTTGCAATCTGATTAAATATAAATTAGCAGTTAAAATGTGTGGGATTTGACATCCCACTGTGCCTAGACTTTATTCCTATTTCAAAGAGCCAGAAATCCGAGCTCTATTGATCAACAACCCCATTAACGGTGTCCCCTTCAACATATATTACGAACATTTTGTACAATGGGGCACACTTATCCCCACTTAAAGGAGCTTCCACTCGTCTGAATGGGGATTTTATTGGTGACAAAGCTTGCAAATTAAATATCCTCGCTGAGATTATGTTCTTTGGTAAATGAAGATCTCAAATGGAGGCACAGTTTTAGGGGAGGGATGGAAAACTACCCCGTTGTTCCTCATGTGAACTGCATGAATAATAGGTTCCTTTTGTTCAGAAGTGTGTGGCATAATATTGTGAATTCAGCCTGTCTTTTGTATTTTTAGAGATGCTTTTTCCCCCATTTGAACTCTGAGGTCATGCAAACGGGTGGAGGTGATGATAGCTGTGATATTTTGAGTCTATTCTAAATATTGTCAGTATTTAGCTGTCAGGCATTGTCAGTTATGTTTATGATGAAAAAGGAAACATGACAGCTTTTCTTTGTTTTGGCCCCTGACAAACTATTCTCTCATGCATTTTGTGGTAACACCTTATGGTAAGGGTACATCATCATGAATGCATGCATGACTTAATGCATGAAAAAGCATGAATCCATTCATGTAGTACTTCATGAACGATCAGTAATGTATAAGGATTAATAGTATCTCATGCATGACTTAATGCAGGAACAATACCTTAATTAATGCATCAACTAAGGTATCTCAATCATCATGACTTCTGAGTTATTAATGATGTTCATGTCTTCTTCATATAGATCTGCAGTTAAAGTGACAGGCCAAAAAGCTGACCAGTGAGTGACAGCAATTCCAAGTGTTGTAATCATGATTAACTAAGCATACTTCATCATGTTTGTGCCCCTTCAATTAAAGTGGTGACCCGGGTCTGTCGTTTACACTGATAAATAACATATGATTAATGGCCTATGTGAAATCACCTTTATTAACCATTTGGTGCTCATGCATCAATCATCTTTGTGATCCCTCAAATAAAGTCAGCCCTTATGTCTATTTAGGCATCATGTATTTGGAAATATTACAAATGCAAATTAGATCATCATTTTGGACTATATTTCAATTATCAATTATATAGTTATGACTTTTTTGTATGTATCATACAGTATTATCTTAAAGCTCACAAACCATTAAAGATAACTCGTTCATAATATTAACAAACTTTAATTTATAATCCAAAGCCAACAAGATCACATTTTCACATATCATGTCACATGTCCACACAAAAAATGTCGGCAAAGACACAAGATTAGGAGGCCTACTTTAGGGAGGACGTGGATTACCACATAACAATTTAAAGCATGGGATCACACAGCAAGGCTCAATGTGACTATACTTACCTATAGTTACTGAAATACAGAGGTTAATAAAAACAATATTTATAGGGACTGAAAACTCATCTCTTTCGACTCCACTTCGAGCGATAGAATTACTAACAAAGAATTGCTAACAGAGCACTTAAAGGACTGGCTTATCTATAGCCAGTTGAGTAGCACTTTAAATGTTTTGGCTCTATGAAACCTGATGTACTTATATGATTCTGTTTTCTTCAAGGTTGTATTTTGTTGGTCGAACGCACTTATTGTAAGTCGCTTTGGATAAAAGCGTCAGCTAAATGCAATGTAATGTAATGTAATGTTAGGGAATAATTTGCTTAGGAATTCAACCTTTGACACAGTTCATAATATAGTCCAATATATATTTTCTTTATGTATTTAAAATTATTTTATCCTTTTTATTCCTCCTTCACTGCATTCCTCAAAACCACCTGCAGAGAGAAGTCATTTTAAATACTTGCGGCCTGTCTTATGTGGAATATTTTTAATTTATGAACCTTGGTCCTGCTGGTTTTAATCACATTTTATGACAATTTGTTTCTTATTATTGTGTTTAAATCATTATGTGGTAATCCACATCCTCCCTAAAGTAGGTCTCCAAATCTTGTGTCTTTGCCGACATTTTTTACTGCTTTCTTATGTGACATGATATGTGAAAATGTGATCTTGTTGGTTTTGGATTATAAATTAAAGTTTGTTAATATTATGAATGAGTAATCTTTTATGGTTTGTGAGCTTTAAGATAATACTGTATGATACATAACAAAAGTCCTAACTATATAATTGATAATTGAAATAAGTCCAAAAGGATGATCTCATTTGCATTTGTAATATGTGACACGCTCTATCGAAATCAGTCGGAAGTTGCAACGGCTCATTTCAAAATAAACGTGGATTTGCGTAAAAAAATAGTTTTTCGGGGTTCGGGTGTTTTGTTTGATTTTAAATAAACAAAGTCTTGACTTTCAGAATATGAAACATTTATTTCCAAAATCACACGATAAATACATTTTTGAAGCTTATAAAGGGAAGATGACAGCTCTCACGGCCCGTCTACACTACAGCGTCGAAAGCTCCAAGCAGCTCCAAGCTGCCCATTCACTTTCAATGGGGTGACGTCACGTAGCCGCGCTTTTTCGCCGAACTGAATTGTGGGTAGCAGAGCGAGGCGTCTCAGGCGACCCAGGCGACCAGAAGTTGAACAATGTTCAACTTCTGGTCGCCTGGACGCCGGAGTAGCCAGCGCCAGCCAATCAAATCCCGTTTCCCAAAATCTGACAGCTGAAGCGCCAGCCAATCAAACCGCGTCTAAGCTGGGAGAGATATCCCGCCGTTCATTTCTATATTTCAAAAAAAGTCGGAGGAGAAACTAACTATCACCGTAGCAATCACCCGGTTTTGTATGACCAGACCCTCTTCACCTACCGGGACACAAACCGGAGGAACCAGCATGGAGGGAGGTGGCAGAGGCAGTGGGGGGAACTGGTAGGTTTTCGCCTGTTTGGGGAGTTTATATATATATTGCTCGCATAAAATCCCCGGGGGTTTTTGCTTTGTATGTCGGGGGCGGGAGATTCATGTGATTGGTTGTTGGTCGTGTTGCTTGAATAAAATCCCCAAGCTCCAGACACGCCCAGCTCCAAGCTATTTTTGGAGCTGTAGTGTGGACGCTGCGTCACTCACCACTCTGCTCTTCCACAGCGCCGCTTCCCCTCCCTCCGCTGAAATTATGAGTGTAAGGCGTATCGTAAATTAATCATAGATAACACGGCAGGGTCCGTTACAGTTTGTTTTCATCTGATTTCAATTAAACAAAGTCTTGGCTTTCAGAATATTAAACTTGTTTCGGCAAATTCAGATGATAAATACAACTTTGAAGCTTGTAACGGCATAATTACAAGCGGAGAACGGAGTAACTTGACGTCACAGCAGGCATAACAACAGCCGGTGTTTCCAAACGAAAATATCTTCCCTCCGTAGTATTTTGATAATTTGCTCCGCTAATAATCAATTAGATTGATGGATTCCAGAGAGGAAACTTTAAAGGCCTTTTTCTCAAAATGATGACTCGCGACATATTTTGCTTAATATTTGGAGTACAAAAACAATCCTGTTATCATTAGAAAGCTAGGAATCTCCTCTGTCCAGCAGTGTAGACAACTCAAAATGTGTCTCCGGGTCAATGCGACTGATTTTGATGGAGCAGGTCACATATTGCCAAATACATGATGCCTAAATAGTAGGGATGTGCATCTCCATCACTGAGGCCGATGCGATGCACATCTCGATACGTTGCCAACGATACGATACATTAACGATACATTTGAAACACCAGGCGATGCGATACGATACGATTCACCCGTTGCAAAATAATGGTACTTCAATATGGTACGACAGAGGATTTTTCAAGTTGACCGTCTTTCTTGAAAAATCCGAAGTGTTGCCAAATGTTTGATTTGTAGGTATTTTTCGGTACGTTGTGTTTCTCTTTCTCCTCGACTTCCGGCCTCCATAGTGCGAAGCAAAGATCAAAGATTGTCTCTGCTGAGTGCTGACAGGATGAGAGGATATTATATGAGTGAATCTTTTTTTTACGATGCAAAGACGCTACAATCGATGCATCGCGAGTTCAACCCAAACTGTAGCCGATGTGCACTCTTTCAACCGGTGCACTCGCATCTTGAACGTTTATGCCAGTGCCCCGATGCGAATTGGTGAATCTTAACATCCCTACTAAATAGACATAAGGGCTGACTTTATTTGAGGGATCACAAAGATGATTGATGCATGAGCACCAAATGGTTAATAAAGGTGATTTCACATAGGCCATTAATCATATGTTATTTATCAGTGTAAAGTTTGTTGATGCATTAATTAAGGTATTGTTCCTGCATTACGTCATGCATGAGATACTATTAATCCGTATACATTACTGATAGTTCATGAAGTACTACATGAATGAATTAATGCTTTTTCATGCATGAATTCATGATGATTCATGTACCCTTACCATAAAGTGGTACCCATTTTGTTTGAGCAGCACTAGAGACATTTAACATAATTCCTGACATGTATCAAGGCTTTAGACCTTTGTCTCTCAATGCCTGCTTTACTTGCATGAAGAAATCTACTGATCAAGTCATGTTTGTCTGCAGAATCCCTCCCATATCGCTGTGGTTTATATTCCCATAGCTGTCTGTGTGTAATAGCTTAGGCTCAAATAGTGGTAATATATGCATGCCTCTGAAACAATCAGTCTTGTTTATCCAGAGCCCTTGAACCTCCAGGATCAGAATGTTTCTGCAATGAATTCTGATTTGCTAAATCCCTGTCCAATTTATTGCCTCAACTCTGCAAAAAACATCAAAACAAACTCTCTCCATTGTTGTCCCACCAGCTGTTAGATTTGGGAGAGAATAACAAAAGGAAACAGCCTGTCCTCCTCCAAAAAATTACCAAATAGGTCGATTGTTCAGCAGCTTATTACGACCTATAGTCACGTTTTAAAGTTTAGCACCTCTTGTGGTCATGTAAAGGCCCTGACACACTAGGCCGACATCGGCCGTTTTCGTTAGTCGGACGACGAAGCGGGCCCTGTCGCCCAAACTCAATTTGGTGTGTCCCGCACCGTCGGCCGTGACACGCCTTATTTGGCCTTTCATGGCTGACGCATGGCCGATTCAACATGCAAATCTGAAGTAGTTGCGGTGTGATCCAGTGTGACACATGGCCAAGACGCAGGAGAACACGGCGACGCAACAGTCGGCGTTGGCGAGTTCTCTGGTGACTGCTTGGTGTGTCAGGGCCTTAACAAACAACAATTTGCGGGATATGGGCTGATGCTCCCGTTGATTGCAAACGCTCCGGAGGGTCGTATATTCACAAATAACCCTCTCTGGAAAATCCTAAATTGTAGAATAGTTTGGCCATTAAAATGCTTTTTCATTCGATTTCTAGTGAGAAGTGTATATTGTACTTTTAGAATCCAGGTCCAGTGGATGTGTAGGATCTATAGTTCGATAGATATTACGAAGATGATTTGAGATCTCGCCAGGAGAACGTGTATATACTACGTCTTTCCCCTATTAATTTCTATTGACGGCAGCGTCCATGTAAAGTTGGCGTCAACCCTCACGGGTGAAAACAGTATTTCCGGTCTCGAAATTTTCATAATAAAACCGGAAGTATTCCCCTCACTGTCAAATTATTTTTACAGTGATATCTGCAGTACTCATCCACTAAAAAACATCAGTTTATCCTTGTTAATTGCACAACATTGATTGGTTTAAATGGTGTACAATGCTTTTGTGTTTTCCCCCTTCGATTCGGAGAAACAAATAGTTTTTTCGGAGTTTAGGATGGCCGAAGACACTACCCATAATCCTCAGCTATCGTTATATTTGCTGTTGTAATTTATTGTCTTCTGTTTGCGATTGTAGTAATGTGTTATTTATTATTTGCATGTACAACACATTGGCTCAACCAAAAATCGTTTTTAAAATGTGCTATATAAATAAAACCTGATTTGATTTGATAGTGGGCGAGCTGAACAATCAGAGCACAGTGGGCTCATAGGAAGGGGGGGGGGGGCAGGAGCTCCAACAAGCCGTTTAGGACAGAGAGTGAATACACATACTATACAGAGATGCTGTATGAGAAATCAATGTGAGTTTGGAAAATTGCACAATATAAATCTATTTTAGTAGACCTCAACAATGGAATTATGATCAGTATAAATGGCCATGACATGGGACCTTTAACACAATAAATTATACTTTCCAGTATAATTTCCAGTTTAGTTTATGACGGGTTTATTTTGTTATCCACACATATATTGTTTTGATATTTGTAACACCAAACCGACAGAAAAGATGGTGTTAACATGATCCAGTGGTCTAGTTAATAAAACATGATAATATCAAACATAATATTACTATTAACTTTATTGTGAAATCAAAACAGAACGGTAAAGAAAAACACAGTTTCAGTCTCTCGAAGCGTATGCATTGTACCACAAACCTGTATAGACCTGTAACAGTCAACTGGTGAGGAGTTGGAAAGGTAGTTTCTGAAGATGTTACAAATAACACACAGCATACAATGCCATAATAACTTTGAATTATTAGAGTATGACACTTATGTATGTATAACATCTGAAGATGTGTACAGTAGTTGTATTCATGTTTTCACATAATTGTACAGGATATTGTTATGGTATTTCACATATTGTAGTTCTACACATGAATATCTGATTTGTAAAACATCATAGACAGAAAGGTATATCCGTCATTTAATGGTGAGCTATTGACATTCTGATTCCATAGATGTGTCTCCCATCACCCAAAACCCCTGACTATTCTCTCAACTCAGTATTTACATTCTTTAATTCAAAGAAAATCAGTAATATCTTTAAAAACTAGGGCTGTCAAACGATTACAATTTTTAATCAGATTAATCACAGCTTAAAAATTAATTAATCATGATTAATCACCATTCAAACTATGTCCAAAATATGCCATTTATTTATGTATATTGTTGTGGGAATGGAAAGATAAATGAAAGAAGGCGGATATATCCATTTAACATACAGTATCTATGTTTATTATAACATTTTTCTGCATGTCAAAATGAAAGACAACCCACACACCTAGCAATCATCAAACCGTGGGGTCTTAATTCATTACGTGTTGATTTCTATCAACGGGGAGTACTTCAGGAAAGTCGACAGAGGGGGGGGGCTAGTGGAGTAGCCTACTTCGTGACCACAGAGTGTAAACATTGTGATCAGCTGTTCTGTCTGTGCACACGGAGACCGACTCTGTCGTCCGGTGATCTAACCGCCTTCTGGAAAAGCTTCACAAGTACGTCAGATTACGCACATAACCTGCGTACCAGTTATGTGCACCCCTGTACCAGAGCCATATTATTACTATTATATGGCTCTGCCCTGTACTACAGCAAAAGTATTCTCCGTCGGGACTTCCTGAAACAACACCACGCCGTTATCAAAGATGTTCTATTGAGAAGACGATCACTACGTGACAAAAGTTTTCAAAACCGTGGCTACTGAAATCAATCTTACTAACTGCTGTCTGTGCAATTTACTCCGCGCGAGTTGGCAGACTTTATTTTGCTTACTTTAACATCATTTTTCATGGTGGGGCTGAGCCATTTCTTGGTATGGGTGTAGCCTACCCCAGCCATACCCTGGCGCTGCCACTGGTGGAACGTATGGGGCGGGCCATTCTGCACATGCGTTAAATGCGTTAAATATTTTAACGCAATTAATTCAAAAAATTAATTACCGCCGTTAACGCGATAATTTTGACAGCACTATTAAAAACTAAAAGTCCCTTTCTCTCAGCTGTGCACGGTTATGGGGTAAATATAGCCTATACCAATTGGATCAAATATAAAAGACAACCAAATTACTATTGATACTGCAAGGAGACGTATTGTGTGAAGATAAATTGAAGACGTTGTTTAATTGCTGATATATTTATGATCCACGTCACGTATTCAGTTTCGGCTGCATTTCTTCCAGTTTTTCCAAAGGTCTTCTGGTCAGGGCTCTATAAATAGAGAACTACGGCAGATGTATAATATTTAATGCAACCGAACCGTGTATTACAATGCCGTTATGTGATGACTTTCAAAGACAAAAGCAAGCAAACTTGGAATAAAGTATTATTATTTTTTTTTTTTAAATGTTTTCGGATTTCATATTGCATAAATACCATATCTCGACGTGCATTGCGGCTAAAACATCCAATAACCGAAGGCTCTCAGAATCGAAAGGGAAAAACCTATTGGAAAAACACAAAAGCAGTGTACACAATTTAAACCAATTAATGTTGCGTAATTAACAAGGATAAACTGATGTTTTTTAGTGGATGAGTACTGCAAATATTACTGTAAAATCATTTGACAGTGAGGGGAATACGGTTTTATTATGAAAACTTCGAGACCGGAAATACTGTTTTCACCCCGTGAGGGTTGACGCCAACTTTACATGGACGCTGCCGTCAATAGAAATGAATAGGGGGAAAGACGTAGTATATTCACGTTCTCCTGGCGAGACCTCAAATCATCTTCGTAATATCTATCAAACTATAGATCCTACACATCCACTGGACGTGGATTCTAAAAGTACAATATATACTTCTCACAACACAGTCTCACTGTCACGGCTGAAGGGCAAGGTACACAGGACCCAAATGCAGAATATCCAAATACAAAATACTTTTATTGCGGAACTAGCAACAAAGTAAAATTAGGCAAGGCAAAACACAAAAATCCCTCTGAACAAAAACCTTCCAACAACATCAAATAATCTCACAAAGACAGACAGAAAAACCAGAATTGAAATGCACCCAAGACTAATCACACAAACAAGACACAGGTGAGGAGAAATGAGAAAACACAGGGGCACAAGGTGAACACAATCAGGTAATCAGGTAGGGGGGAACACAGAGACAGGAAGCAACAAGCAAGACGGGGGTTGAACACAGAGACAGGAAACCAAAGACAGAACTAGACATAACAAAAACACAACACGGACAGATTGTGACACTCACTCCCTGCACGTCCAGGAGCGATGCTTGGTCAGGGTACTATGGCGTGCAGTTGTGACGCGCCGAGTCTCCTTCAGCTTCATAAACGGACGGAAAGAGCTTTCAACTGATTGCAATGTATTCCCATCGGCGGCGGTATTTGACGCTCAGGGAAGCACCGCATCGGTCCATGTCGGCGGCAGTTAAAGGCAATGTGAGCGTCCAATCCCATTGGATAATGGAGGATTTTACACCCGGAAGTAAGTATTCTCTTTACTGTCGATTGATTTTACGGTGATATCTGCACTACTCATCAACTCAAAAACACCAGATTATCCTTGTTAATTACACAACATTGATTGGTTTAAAATGTGTACAATGCTTTTGTATTTTTCCCCTTCGATTCGGAGAAACAAATATGTTTTAGGAGTTTAGGATGGCAGAAGACACTACACTACCCAGAATCCCCAGCTATCGTTTGGGACTCCACCATGTGCCTTGCTTCACAAACCCCGTGATTAGTCTTCAAGCTCTGTGATTGGTTGACCTCCAACTGCATTCCATATGAAAAAAAAACATTTCGTAGAAGATAAAATCATACTTTATTCAGCAGTGCTTTCTTTACTCTTTGAAAGTCATCACATGAATGCATTGTAATAAATGGTTCGGCTGCATTAAATATTACACATCTGTCGTAGTTCTTTATTTATCGACAGAGATCGGGCATCAGAATAGACCGGAAACTATTCTTTTACAGTTCTGTTTTAATTTCACGATAAAGTTAGTAGTAATATTTTGTTTTGATATTATTATTTTTTATTAACTACTAGACCGCTGGGTCGTGTTTAGACCATCTTTTCTTTGTTGCTGTGGGTTTTTTCCATTGCTTTTGTCTTACAAATATCAAAACAATAACAAAATATATCCATCGTAAACTAAACCGGAAACATCAGTATATTTTATTTTGTTAACACTGTGAACTTGACAGCACGTTATTACCAAGCCCCCAGGAAGTGCGCTGGACTCAGATGAAAATATTCGTGCTGGCCAAACGGCGGTACTACACTTCCGTTTGGTTGCCAGGCCCGGAAACACTTTTTCCCATTGACTTACATGGGGAAAGAGTGGTCTGTAAATCGTTGGATAATTTTTTTTAAACTAAATAAACTACCCAGTATGAACACTTGTATAGCCCTTATTAAAAACATTCGTTCCTCAAGTTGTAATAATGTGCTAATAACGTTATTCTGAGAGTTATTTCCCTCTGCATTATGAACGTGCATCTAACCCACGGGACCGCCGCCCGGCACGTTCATGTTACGTGTCCCGACCAATCAGAGCACACTGTGCTCACAGGGAGGGTGGGGGCTGGAGCTATTGGAGCTACAACGAGCCGTTAAAGGCAGAGAGTGAAATTCAGTGAATACACGTAGTTTACAGAGATGCTGTTTGAGAAACCAATGTGAGTTGCGTTTATCTTTACCCATGGATGCACAATAAGAACGTACCCATATCGTCTTACTGCCACCCCACGGAGCTGTAATAATGGATATATTGCACATGTTTCCTGTAATTCATTATCATACTACATCGGCTGTATGATTAAATCTTGTACCGTAAATGTTGTATTAAATAAAGTTAATATTACTTATTATTATAAGTATAAATTAGGGCTGTCAAACGATTACAATTTTTAATCAGATTAATCACAACTTAAAAATTAATTAATCATGATTAATCACCATTCGAACTATGTCCAAAATATGCCATTTATTTATGTATATTGTTGTGGGAATGGAAAGATAAATGAAAGAAGGCGGATATATCAATTTTTCATATACAGTATCTATGTTTATTATACAAAATGTCTGCATGTCAAAATGAAAGACAACCCACACACCTATCAATCATCAAACCGTGGGATCTTAATTCATTACGTGTTGATTTCTATCAACGGGGGAGTACTTCAGGAAAGTCGACAGAGGGGGGGGCTAGTGGAGTAGCCTACTTCGTGACCACAGAGTGTGAACATTGTGATCAGCTGTTTTAGCGCAGTTCTCCAGTGAAGGGGGAGTCTCCCTCCGCAGCCGGTTGGCGTAGTTTTGGCACAGTTCCGTTGTACAGACCGACGTTAACAGCAGCCCTGTCTGTGCACACGGAGACCGACTCTGTCGTCCGGTGATCTAACCGCCTTCTGGAAAAGCTTCACAAGTACGTCGGTACGCAAATGCGCTTTGTGACACAAGTGACGGTACGCATTTCAGATTACGCACATAACCTGCGTACCAGTTATGTGCACCCCTGTACCAGAGCCATATTATTACTATTATATGGCTCTGCCCTGTACTACAGCAAAAGTATTCTCCGTCGGGACTTCCTGCAACAACACCACGCCGTTCTATTGAGAAGACAAAAGTATTCAAAACCGTGGCTACTGAAATCAATCTTACTAACTGCTGTCTGTGCAATTTACTCCGCGCGAGTTGGCAGACTTTATTTTGCTTACTTTAACATCATTTTTCATGGTGGGGCTAAGCCATTTCTTGGTATGGGTGTAGCCTACCCCAGCCATACCCTGGCGCTGCCACTGGTGGCACGTATGGGGCGTGCCATTCTGCACATGCGTTAAATGCGTTAAATATTTTAACGCAATTAATTCAAAAAATTAATTACCGCCGTTAACGCGATAATTTTGACAGCACTAGTATAAATATATAAATATATATATATAGGCCTATATACAGTGCACTCATTATTTCATGCTAAATTAAGCTCTGTTGCTTGGATATCACTAGATCCTGTTACCGCGTAATATAAGTACATAACGATTGATGAGTACATTAGCATAATTACTAGCTAGCCGCTAGCTGCTAACTGCCGCCTCGTTAATATCAAATCCATCATAATAACAAATCATTACCATGCTGTCATGAACGTGCGGTGCTGTTACGTGTATGCAAATTGACGTGCTTGATGTGAACGAGCATTTTGGTTAAAATTGCGCATGCGCTATGAGCGCACATACGGGTACTTCTCAGGCATGCCGGGTAATCTGTGACGTTTCGCTCTCTCAAAAGTTGGGCCATTTTATCCTCATGCGCTAATGAGCAACTCTCATAGGAATGAATGAGGCCCCGCCTCCCACGCTGTATCCAGTTCTTATTATACATCCATGGCTATTACACGTTTAGAGTAATTGCAATGCAGGTAGATTGTGTTGCTTTTTAATGACTGTTTAAAATGCCTTTTTCTTAATGTCTTTCATTTTTGCATGTTATATTTTATGAAAACATTTAAATATTAAGAGTACATACGACATAGGAGGAAAGTAGAAGGTCAATGATAGAAATATAGAATAGAAAATATCAAGAAGATTCTGTAAATGATATCTAGAATAAAACAGTTTAGTGCCGGATGTACAAAGATATTAATAGGAGGATGTGCAAAACAGAAATACTAATTAGGCTTTATTTAAACATTAAATAATACTTTAGGTTAAAGTCTTCTTTTAAATACATGTAAGCAAAAAGCTTTGGGGGTATCTGATAAATATTAAGCCTGACAAAGTACTTAACGTTTAATATATTGCATGGTTTGTTTTGGGACTTGACAATCAACTTTCCTGCAATGTTAACTATGTTGAAGCACTTATTTTAACCAATATTATACATATTTATTATACTCTTATAAGATGTATGTAGATAGAATAAGAAATGTGCAGAATATGACAATTTAATGGTGGAGGTACACACATATTGAAAGATGTCTTGTTGAGGAACCTATGACCCAAGTGTGTCATCATTGCATGCACTACACCGCAGTTGTGTATATGATATGTCAATAAACCTTTGAAAATATTGAAAGGGATGTGCAAAATAGCAATAATATACAGTTTTTGATGAACGATTAGAGAATAACGAGTAATGAATATGCTTTATAGGGATCTGCAGATACATTTGTTGTCTTCTCAAGCACCAACTATCAAATATCTCGCCTGATTGTTTGCACTTGACAATCACCTTCACTGACTTTTACTCAGGTGTAACTAAAGTCTGATTTAAGAGTTGTCCTGATGCTGCAGTACCGCCTGCCAGACGGCAACACTATTTCTGCCGTCTGGCAGGCGGTACTGCAGCATCAGGACTAAAACCACCAGACTCAGGGACAGCTTCATCCCACAGGCCATAAGACTATTAAACACCTGAACTTTGAAACAACATCCATAACATTCATCTGGCTGCTACTTAGAAATTATTTGTCAAATGTATCATTTTCCAATCACTTGTATATATAGACTCTTATTGCACTATTTTACTATTTTTCTTTTTCTATTTACTTGCACTACTTTTTCTGTGTATCTGTTTTATTGTGTTGCACTGTTGGAGGAGCCAGTGACCTAAGGGGGGGGGGGGTTAGTGTGACGTCGATGGGATTCATTCCATTTCAAAGTGCTGTTTGACGCTCTGTGTAAACTTCCCGCACTACCACTCCAACATCCAATCACAGAGCTTGAGTACTAATCACGGGGTTTGTGAAGCAAAGCACATGGTGTAGTCCCAAACGATAGCTACGGATTCTGGGTAGTGTCGTGTCTTCTGCCATCCTAAGCTCCGAACAAATATGTGTTTCTCCGAATCGAAATTGCACACAATTTAAACCAATCAATGTCGTTTAATTAACAAAGGTAATCTGGTGTTTTTGAGTTCATGAGTAGTGCAGATATCACTGTAAAATCAATCGACAGTAAGGAGAATACTTACTTCCGGGTGTAAAATCCTCCGTTATCCAATGGGAATGGATGCTCACTTTGCCTTTAACTGCCGCCGACATGGACGGTGCGGTGCTTCCCTGAGCGTCAAATACCGCAGCCGATGGGAATACATTGCAATCAGTTGAAAGCTCTTTGCGTCCGTTTATGAAGCTGAAGGAGACTCGGGCGCGTCACAACTGCACACCATAGGACCTTGACCAAGCGTCGCTCCTGGACATTCAGGGAGTGAGACTGTGTTGCTTCTCGCTAGAAATCTAATCAAAAATTATTTTAATCGCCAAACAATCCTACAATTTAGAATTTTCCAGAGAGGGTTATTCGTGAATATACGACCCTCCGGAGCGTTTGCTGTCAACGGGAGCACTGAAGGTCGAAAACTTTGAAACGTGATTATAGGTCGTAATAAGCGCTTGAACAATCGACCTATATACAGTAGCAGTTGGAGGACTTGTTGAAAGGAAAGGGTTGGATGATAGAGACATGGAAGATTCACAATTTGTTTATTAAAGTCTTGTTCCTTCTCACCCTGTCTCTGCCTCCTTCCTTTTCACTCCCCTCTTTCCTGACAAATCTTTGCATCTGCAGTGCGGTGCTGCTAACTGAGAGGAACAGTAACATTGTGGTGAAAGTCTTTGCAGGCACCTTAGCAGGTGGAATCATTTGAACGTTTCCTTGGCTCTGTCTCCTGACACACTCAAGAGTTATATTTGGTGTTAGTGAAATACTGTTTGCTGAATGTCTTTGAATTTAGGATACATAGAAATGTGGGTTGAGAGCAGGAATCATTATGTGTATCTCAGGTGCTCATTGAAGTACACTTGGGTGGTTGGAGTCTCAGCTTTGCCCAAAGTTTAAAATCTCAGTTTATGGAGCATCTGTCCTTGTTCAGCCTTGATGAAAGTAAATGAAGAACTGAATTGAAAGACTCAGACTTAGTATTCTGGGAAGTAAATAATTGCTCAAAGCCACAGATACTGTTTTGACATCTGTTCAGTTTTTATTCTCTCTAATTAAAAGTATAAACAATTTGCGCATCCATTTGGATTGTGGGGGCAATGCAATAACACTTAAGTTACCTGATAGTGAACTGCATATATGGCAGAATAAGATGAATGATTCCCCAATGTAAATTTTTTTATAATTGTATCTGTCATAGTCTGCTCCATCATTCACCAGTAGTTTTCCATTCACCTGTCTTACCTGTTTTCCCACACCCACTCGTTAACTCACTCTCTTTCTCTTCTGCACCCATTAGCTTCTGCCAGTATTTAAACCCGCACCTTACACACACTCTTTGCCAGATTGTACTTTGCCTCATGCTTGTCTCTCCCGCGTTCAAAACTAGATTGCCTACCCGGTTCCGACCCTGCCTGTCCCCGACCTGCCTGCTCTGCCTGTTTCCTGATCCTGCCTGTCCCTCGACTATCCTGCCTGGCCTGTTATCCGACCCTGCCTGTATCCACGCTGACCGCCTCGCTTACTCCCTGACCCTCTGCCTGTCCCTGACTCACCTTCTGCCCGCTGTCCTCCGGTGCGTTATACTGCCCGGTTGGTATTCCTCCGATCCAGTGGAATCTCCAATAAAGTATATTACCAATTCTCCTTGGTTTCTCGAGTGCTGCATTTGGGTTCTCCTTAAGATTGTGACAGAACAATCTGGCCAGAACATGGACCCAGCGCACTCCTCTTCACCAAGAGACCGTTTCGAGAGAGTTGAGGACGCTCTCCAGAGGCAGGAAGCCTCGATAGCCATCCTGGCCACCGAGGCTCATCATGCTACATCTTCACAGGACCAGACGCTAACCTATTTAGCTGCGCAGCTACAGCAGCTAACGGCTACGGTGCAGCAGCTAGTGGCAGGAGTGGCCACTCCAGCGCCTCTTCCTATGTCGTCGACACCCGCTTCTGCATCACCTCTGATGGGATTTACCCCGGAGCCTCGGGTGGGAACTCCGGAGCGCTACGCCGGGGAACCGGAGGGCTGCAGCCCGTTTCTTACGAACTGTTCTATCCTGCTGCACTGCAGCCACACACTTTCGCTTCTGAAGCTGCTCGTGTGGCGTTCACTGTCAATCATTTGACTGGGAAAGCCCGACTGTGGGGCACAGCGGAATGGGAGCAACAAACACCCGCCTGATCTTCGTTCCCCGCTTTTTCTGCGGAGCTGCGCAAGGTGTTTGGACCCGTGTCTGTGGGTCCAGACGCTGCAGGAGGACTATTGAACCTGAGCCAGGGTAATGGATCTATAGTGGATTATGCCATTGAGTTTCGCACCCGGAGCCGCCTCAGCAACTGGAATTCTGCAGCCCAGTGTGACACCTATCTGCGTGGGTTGGCGGATTACATTAAAGATGAGCTGGTGTCGTTTGATCTGCCCAATTCACTGGATGGGTTGATTGAACTGACTTCCCGCATGGATCGGCGCATCCAGACACGGAGACGGGAGCGACGATCGGCGGAAGTTCAACATGCCTGGGCGCCCCGACGTCCGAGTTTGGCTGCGACTCCTCACCTCACTCCAGATCCGCAACCAGGGGGGGATGAGCCCATGCACGTGGGTCGCACCAACCTCACTTTGGAGGAACGTGAGCATCGCAGACGTCGTAACCTGTGTCTCTACTGCGGCCGGGCTGGCCATTTTGTTTCTCACTGCCCGGTAAAAGGCAAGGCTCAGCAGTAATGGGGAACATACTGGTGAGCCAAACCCCTGGATTTGTTCCCACTCAGAGACCATTGAGCTACGCCAGGTTGCTATTACCGGATAGCTCTCAGGCTCTTGCAGTTTTTATTGACTCTGGTTCAGACGCGAGTATTATGGATGAAGAGCTTATGCTGCAGTTGGGAATAGACCGGGTTCCCTTATCTCGCCCAGTTCCAGCCAACGCCTTAGACGGTCACATGCTGGGGACAGTGACTCATCAGACTGTACCCGTTCACATGCTCCTGTCTGGGAACCATCACGAGACTATTCAGTTTCATGTTCTCCGGTCTCCACATATCCCGCTTATCCTGGGTTACCCATGGCTCCGCCGCCACAACCCTAACATTGACTGGGAGACGGGAGCCATTTTTGGATGGAGCCCCTCTTGTCATCAGATCTGTCTGAAACAGGCTGCCGCGCCTCAACGCTCGGGGAACCCCAGCCAAGTTCTGGATGTTACAGGAGTTCCACCGGAATATCTGGACTTCAAGGAAGTATTCAGCAAGTCGAGGGCTACTTCCCTACCACCACACCGGCCCTACGACTGTGCTATCGACCTGCATCCCGGCACCAGCCCTCCCAGGGGTCGATTGTACTCCCTGTCTGCTCCGGAGAGTGTTTCCATGGAGACTTATATCAATGACGCTCTGGCGGCTGGGATTATTCGCCCGTCCTCATCACCTGCTGGTGCAGGGTTCTTCTTTGTTGAGAAGAAAGACAAGACCCTAAGGCCCTGTATCGACTTTCGAGGTCTTAATGACATTACGATCAATAATCGATACCCACTGCCTCTTATCTCTTCTGCATTTGAGTTGTTGCAGGGAGCAACCATATTCACTAAGCTGGACTTGCGTAACGCGTACCACTTGGTACGTATTCGTGAGGGGGATGAGTGGAAGACAGCCTTCAACACCACCTCGGGGCACTACGAGTACCTAGTCATGCCTTTTGGGCTTACCAACGCCCCTGCAGTATTCCAGGCGTTGGTAAATGACGTGCTCCGAGACATGTTGGACCGACACGTGTTTGTTTACTTGGATGACATCCTGATCTTTTCCAAGACGCTGAAAGAACACGTGCACCACGTCCAGGCGGTTCTCAGGAGATTACTTGAGAACTCGCTGTTTGTTAAAACGGAGAAGTGCGAGTTTCACACATCCTCTGTCTCTTTTCTGGGATACATCGTGGGACAAGGGAGCATCGAGATGGATCCTTCCAAGGTTGATGCAGTCACTTCCTGGCCGGTTCCAGATTCCCGGAAGCGGCTACAACAGTTCCTCGGGTTCGCCAACTTCTACCGGAGGTTCATTCGTGGATACAGTACCTTGGCCGCTCCTCTCACAGCCCTGACCTCCTCTAAGGTCATGTTCCAGTGGTCCTCCTCGGCTGAGGAGGCATTCCAGAACCTTAAGGCCAGGTTCACCTCCGCCCCCATCCTCCGAGTACCCAATCCTGTAAGACAGTTTGTTTTGGAGGTGGATGCTTCTGATATGGGGGTGGGAGCCATCCTGTCTCAGCGAGCAATGGACAGCCAAAAACTCCATCCCTGTGCTTTCTTTTCAAAGCATTTGACTCCAGCGGAAAGGAATTATGATGTGGGAAACCGGGAGCTGCTAGCAGTGAAGTTGGCTCTGGAGGAGTGGCGTCACTGGCTCGAGGGGACCAGTCAACCTTTCCTGGTGTGGACCGACCACAAGAATTTGGAGTACATCCGGTCGGCCCGCAGACTGAATTCCCGACAGGCTAGATGGGCCCTTTTCTTCACTCGGTTCAATTTCTCCCTCTCCTACCGCCCTGGTTCTCGGAACATTAAGGCTGACGCTCTTTCTCGTCTGTTTGGAGAGGGAGGTAACATTCCCAGGGGCTTGGACACCATCCTTCCGACTTCTCAGCTCGTCGCCGCCCTCATCTGGGAGGTGGAGGAGAGGGTCAAGGCCGCCCAGCAGGACCAGCCGGGACCCAGTGCCTGTCCTCCGAACCGCCTGTTCGTTCCGCAGACGTTGAGGTCTGATGTTCTCCAGTTGGCTCATAACTCCAGACTCACCTGCCATCCTGGGATCCAACGCACATGGGAGGTAGTCCAGCAAAGGTTCTGGTGGGCAACACTTAAGGAGGACACCAGGGAATTTGTTAATGCCTGCCCCGTTTGCAATCAGAACAAGTCTTCTCACCAAGCTCCTGCTGGTCTCCTACGACCTCTGCCTATCCCTCATCGCCCCTGGTCTCACATTTCTTTGGACTTTGTTACTGGTCTGCCACCGTCCAACGGACACACTGCCATCTTGACGGTGGTAGACCGATTCAGTAAGATGGCTCATTTTGTGCCGATACCCAAGCTCCCCTCAGCTAAAGAGACGGCGGAGCTGGTCCTGCTCCATGTGTTCCGGCTCCATGGGCTGCCTACTGATGTGGTTTCCGATCGTGGTCCTCAATTTACCTCGGTGTTCTGGAGGGAATTCTGCACGCTCCTTGGGGCCACGGTCAGTCTGTCATCCGGTTTCCATCCGCAATCCAACGGTCAGACGGAAAGAAAGAACCAGGAGATGGAGACGACCTTACGCTGTATAGTCTCCAAGAACCCAGCGGCCTGGGCTAAACAGCTGCTCTGGGTCGAGTACGCCCACAACACTCTGGTCAGTTCGGCCACCAAGCTGTCCCCATTTCAGTGTGCTTATGGGCTTCAACCCCCTCTGTTTCCGGCCCTGGAGAGGGAGGTTACCTGTCCGTCCGTCCAGGCTTTCATCCGTCGTTGTCAACGGACCTGGAATCAAGCCCGGAGAACTCTCGTCTGTTCGGCCAACCGGTACGCCTCCTCTGCCAACCGCCGACATTCCGAAGCACCTGTCTACCAGGTGGGCCAAGAGGTATGGCTTTCCTCCCGGGATATTCCTTTACGGGTGGATTTGAAGAAACTTGCACCTAAATTCATTGGACCGTTTGAGATTGTCAGGATGATCAATCCGGCAGCAGTAAGGCTAAGACTGCCTCGGACTCTGCGGATCCATCCCACCTTCCACGTTTCCAGGATCAAACCTGTCCGAGAGAGTGCCTTGGTTCCTGCGATCCCTCCCCCACCACCCCCCCGGATGATTGACGGCGGGCCTACGTACACTCTCCGATGACTTCTTCGTTCCCGTCACAGAGGAAGAGGAGTCCAGTACCTGGTGGACTGGAAGGGTTACTGCCCTGAGGAGAGGTCTTGGGTTCCAGCTCGTCATGTGTTGGACCCCCGGCTCATCAGGGAGTTCCATAGGCGTAATCCCGAGCAACCATCTAAGACCGTCACGTCGATGGGCAGAGACACAGGGAGAGTCTCTCCTCTTACCGTCAGCTCTTCAGAGGAGGACAGCGAGGGGCAGGCTTCTGATGAGGATGCAGAGGGAGGCGGAAAGAACTTTTTCAGATGAGTACTAATCCCACCTCCCACCCTCATCTGTAGATTAGCATTTAGGGACGTCAGGAGCCGTCCATTAAGGGGGGGGTTCTGTCATAGTCTGCTCCATCATTCACCAGTAGTTTTCCATTCACCTGTCTCACCTGTTTTCCACACCCACTCGTTAACTCACTCTCTTTCTCTTCTGCACCCATTAGCTTCTGCCAGTATTTAAACCCGCACCTTACACACACTCTTTGCCAGATTGTACTTTGCCTCATGCTTGTCTCTCCCGCGTTCAAAACTAGATTGCCTACCCGGTTCCGACCCTGCCTGTCCCCGACCTGCCTGCTCTGCCTGTTTCCTGATCCTGCCTGTCCCTCGACTATCCTGCCTGGCCTGTTATACGACCCTGCCTGCATCCACGCTGACCGCCTCGCTTACTCCCTGACCCTCTGCCTGTCCCTGACTCACCTTCTGCCCGCTGTCCTCCGGTGCGTTATACTGCCCGGTTGGTATTCCTCCGATCCAGTGGAATCTCCAATAAAGTATATTACCAATTCTCCTTGGTTTCTCGAGTGCTGCATTTGGGTTCTCCTTAAGATTGTGACAGTATCTGTGTTCTGTAAATCGATTGTAATCAATGATCTGAACAATGGGATACATTTAGACTAAGGGTTTACAGTATTAGGGTACAGCAGAGGCCAGAGCTAAATTCTAAAACATTCAAACATGATCAACATCACTTGAGGCTAGGCTGGTATTTCAAACAGTACCATCATATACCATGTTAATATGCTTAGATTTAACAGGACAGCTAATGCTGATGAGAATGTCAATACGTTTGTTTAATGTAATTAATCATAAACCAAAGTGAAAGATACATGTTGACTAGGGGTGTAACGGTATCCATATTCGTCCCGTACCGTCACGGTTCGGCACATGCAGTCACACGGCGAATACGCCTTTTTTTTTACGAGTGGGAAAAAAGTAATTCAGGGCAGTATCCACTACACTATATATAATCCAGGGGGCGGTATTGCGCCTAAAAGCTGTTTGCCAGCCGCCCTTAAACAACAAATGAAGAACAAGAAGAAACACAACAACAAAACGAACAAAATACAAGAAGAAGAAAAGTTAGTATGGTGAGTTCAGATAACACACAGGAGCTAGAGCACCTACCTGCTTCTTTTAAATCAGCTGTGTGGGAACATTTCGGGTTCCCTGTGGACTACAATAACGATGAGGTGTGCGAGTGGTGGATCGGACGAGGACGGTGTGTCGGCGTTGTTCGACAGCGGTGCGGTATGCTATTGCTAATGGCAACACACGCCAAACATGCTAAATCATATCAGAAGGCATCACCCAGATTTGCCAATCACCGGAGCCCGGCAAAAGACAACAGCTGTTCAACAGCTGATCCCCGCTGTGTTTAAGAAGCCAATAGACATGAGAGCCGAGAGACCAAAAATAAATAACGGAAACTTTTGGCATATGTTTTTCAACGACTTTGCACTCTTGAAACACTTTCTTATTATTTATGATGTAATATTTTCAAGACATCCTTTTTAGTTTTACAGCTTGATGAAACCTTTTTGTTTGACATCAGCCATTATAGATAATATATCCATCTGAGTGTACTATGTATGGTTTGTTTTTAACTGTTTAATACAGTTAATTATTCAAAATAATTAATAAGAAGTCAGAGTTCTTTATTTTTAAACTGAAACTTGCACTACTGTTCAAACATAAAAAACAACAAACCTGGAATTATGCATTTAGGACTTTTTTTTGCTTTTTTGTTGTTGTACCGAACCGTACCGAACCGTGACCTCCAAACCGAGGTATGAACCGAACCGTGACTTCTGTGAACCGTTACACCCCTAATGTTGACCTAAAGAAATGGACAGTTACTGGATCAAAGAAGATATAACATGTACTCCAAAAGGGAATATGAATTAATGAAACACTGAAATGTCAGGATATCTCCGTAGTACATAATCTTTTGGAAGGATGTTAAAAATGTTTATTCTGTACCAAAGTGATAGACAGAGTGACCGTCACGCTAATGTCGCAACTCTTAAACCATGCTCCAAAACGACCATGTGTACTTCCTGTAGGATTAAGATTAAGATGTTAATATTCCGTGCACAAGCTGTACATGCTGTTCTATTTAACTGTCCATAACTTCCCGGCCCTGAAATAACTTTCTAACAAGCTTCAATTCTCCATTTGGTGCTTGTTTTGATCTTTGGCAAAACCCTGTGTGAATCGTTTTGGAATGGTTTCAACAGCCTTCTTGATCCGAAGATGGCAATGGCTGTATATACAGATGTAGCACTCCAGATCAGACTCAAAAGGGTGTGTCCCAGTCAAAAGCCCAGCGGATGCCAGGGGCTGGGGGTGTTGCCAAATTGCTAGAGGGCGTTGCCCAATTTCCCCATTTGTTCAATTACAGGATTTAACCATGAGATGGCGCTTCATTCACAAAATACACAATGGGTGTTGTAGAAACATCAATATTTTAGATCAAATAAAGTATATAGTTTGCTTCATGCAGTATATTTCTTGTAATATTGCTGGGGTGTTTTTACACAGTACAGTAGATTGAAGTAAATCAACTTATATATTAAGATAAGACAAGATGGACCTTTATTAATCCCGTGGGGAAATTCAGTAGTTCAAACAGCAACAGGGTGAGAGTGAAAAACAGGACAGCACAGATTCACACAGATTAATCAAATCAAAAATAAGATGAGCGATAAAAAATAATAATAATAATGAGAAACTATGAAATAAGAAATGAATAAAACTAAAATGTAATTATCATATCATATATTATAATGTATTGTATTATTAAGTAATATCATACATTAACCCCAGTATAGCAGATGCCACATTAAATGGATGAACACATGTATGCATCAATAATTACAACAGAGTATTTCTAAATACAAGTTGTAAAAATACTTATATGTATTTAATATTAACCCTTTGGAGTCGACCGTCACGCCGGCGTGATCAGATCACATGACCTGTTCAAGCCGGTGCCGCATAAAAACAACAGTCCGGACAACATTGCCGTGTGTTTCTGTAGAAAGTGCTGGCTTGAAACTACTGTATATCCCAGTCTTTGATTCATGCAAAAAGACCCAGTAAACACGGAGATACGGTGATATAAAGTTAATACATTTCAAAAGTATGAAATATGGAAGCACATATTTGAATATCTTCGCCATAATTGATCATTTTACGAAACGGAAAATACTGGAAACTGTAGATCCTGCTCAACAGGATGTATTTACCAGGAAGGGGTGAGGTAATCAGGTAAACGGAGTGATACGAAACGAGACGAAAAGAGACGAAGAGGGACGGCGGGAACCGAAGAGAGACGGCGGGAAATGGAGAGAGACGAAGATATACGAAGACAGGCTGCGGGAGACGAAGAGAGGAGGAGGAGGAATCTGTGATGTTGCCCTCTGTGTCGTAGTTGACAGAAACCGCTTTGAAGCGTGGCACAGATAAAGACAGAAAAAACAGATTTTTGTACATAATGTGTATATATTAGGGCTGTCAGTCGATTAAAATATTTAATCGCGATTAATCGCATGATTGTCCATAGTTAATCGCGATTAATCGCAAATTAATCGCACATTTTTTATCTGTTCTAAATGTACCTTAGAGGAATATTTTTCAAGTTTTTAATACTCTTATCAACATATGAGTGGACAAATATGCTTTATGCTAATGTTTATTATCATTTGAACAATGACAAATATTCTCATGAATATTAAACACAACAACCTCTGAACATTACAAATATTCGCCTCAATTCAACCTGGAACCTCTCTCATACAATACAAATGGTGTGTGCGTGTGCGCGTGCGCGTGTGTGTGTTGGATCGTTGGAGCTATGTGCAACTCAAGGCATATGCTCGAACGGGAGCTGCCTGGACGCTGCGATCATGTTGCTGCAATCATGAGTGTGCTGACTTCTCCTACAATGTCCCGCTGTCTGACTTCCTGCATAAAGTCAAGTGCTCGGTGCAGTTGTGTAGATAGAGCGCTCTTCTGTTTTCATTTAAACAGCTCCTTATATCCGTTAGCGCAGCTAACTAGCACCCGATGCTAACAACAACAATACACGTACGGTCTCTCTCTTGCTCACTCGCGCCACACAAACACACACCCTCCCGGTCCTCCCGATGGCCAGTCGGTGCCTGCCGGTGAGCGTGGAAGTGTGGTCTGCCACAAGCGGACAGCAGGAGCGGGGCTGTCAGCATCAGCTTGTAGATGGTATTTTAAAATCGATGCGCTCTGAAACTACGGGGCGGCCGAGGAAAAAAAATACACATGCGTTAATCGCGTTAAAATAATTAGTGGCGTTAATTTTTTTTTGCGTTAACGCGTTATTAACGCGTTAACTTGACAGCCCTAGTATATATATATATATTTGTATTATATTTATAATAACACTTTTGCCTTATCAGAATGAAATCCCATGCTACCTCAATCAAACTTTCACATTATCATAGTCACATCCCATGTATATATTTCCAGCTTTTAAATGGTTTCGTTGTGTATGTTTGTGTTGTGAAAAATAAAATCATTTTCAAAATCTGTTTTTACATATATGTTGTGATTTTGGGTCCAAAATGTTCATATAGTAGAAGATCACCTACATCCAAACGAAATAAATATAATTAATTATGATGAATACGTTAAGTCTTGTTCATTGTTTTTCACTTTTATTAAATGTTTGATATTTCTTTCTCTGTGTGCGGGGGATCACAGGAGGGGGGAGAGCTGTGGAATGTGACTCCACACATTCCGATGGCCAATTAGTTTTAAACAAAGGGTCCCCAACATACATATGAAACATGGGGGGGTTGGGGCTGGAGAACGGTATGGTCCTACTGTTTTCATACTTTATATATCTTAGCATATTCATACACACTGTTCATACTGCTCACAGGCTGATATCTAGTGTATTCATACCCCTCACTGTTTATTCATCATTCAATTAATTATATATTTTATTCTGTAGATTGTGAACATTACTTTTCACTTTACTGCTTGTTGCTCCTGGTTAGAAGCTAAACTGCATTTCGTTGTCTCAGTATCGGCGGTCACTCCTGATGAACCCACCAGGGCTGTTTCCTCAGAACGAGAGGAAAGTTTTTACCAGGACAGCTTTTTTAAGGGACAGCATCGCCCTGAGATCTATGCTGCTAATATGTTCATGGCCATAACGCCATTTGTAACATATGGGAGAATGGTGAAAATAACCAACTGGACTGGGACCAATGGGAAAATGCCTCTTCCCCTCAATGTGAAGCAACAGATTGAGTCGTATGTTTCCAATCGGTTCCCAAATCTGAACATTGACCAGTGGCATAAGATCAGGAGCCGGGTAAACGAGACAGACTGAGGAGCCCCAGAAAAACAGATCCCGAAATCGCTCGTCCTGGTTTCCGCAGCAGATAGGCCTACAGCATGTGTCTGTTACTGTATGTCAGTTATTTTAAATAAAATGGTGAAAACTGAACTTGAAAATTGTTTCCTCTTTTTATTTTCGGGATGGGGAGACGTGTGTGATTAAAAATTCATTCGCAGAAATGTAAAGTGATCTAACTAAGTTCTATTCATATTCTTGACGGGAAGAGCCGTGTAAATAGGTGGCAATATGCATTTGAAAAGCAATATAAATCACACAGTTATTATGCAATAGGCTATAAAAGCACCACCGATTACCTTTCTCCAATTCAAACTCTTGACGGGAAAAAAGGAAGGTGTAAATGGTTGGGCTATACTGTACTGTATACATACAAAGGCCATTCAATAGACGTTCAATATATAGTTTTCGTTTATTAGAGTCGGCTTGACTCGGTTTGCATTCATAAAGAATGCACAAATGTGTTTAATTGTTAATGTCATAGTATTCGTTTATTAGTCCCCGAGGGGAAATGGGTAGCAGCACATCACAGAGGCATTTAAAAAGTGAAGAACATTCAAGTTAAACAATACTAAGTAAACAATTAACACAGTAAATTATGTGGATTAAATCACATTTATTTCGTTAAAAATAAACGAAATGACTCGGTTTGCATTCATAAAGAATGCACAAACGTGTTTAATCGTTCATGTCAGATATGTAGGCCTACTAAGTAAATAGCCTACATTAGTTCCTGCTCAAGATTAGATTCAACTTTATTGTTATTGCACAGATTACAGGTACTGAGACAATGAAATGCAGTTTAGCTTCTAACCAGGTGCAACAAGCAGTAAAGTGAAAAGTAATGTTCACAATCTACAGAATAAAATATATAATGAATTGAATGATGAATAAACAGTGAGGGGTATGAATACACTAGATATCAGCCTGTGAGCAGTATGAACAGTGTGTTAATCGTTAATGTCAGATATGTACTAAGTAAATAGCCTACATTAATTTAATGATGGATTAAACCACATTTATTTCGTTAAAAATAAACAAAATGGACTTCCGGTTGGGCATGACGGAGTAGAGACGTGCGTAGTTCTGCTCCCGCAAACTTTTATGTTGTAACTTTTCTGAAGCCCGTAACTCTTCTCTAACTTACATTTAAGTGAACAATAATATTATTCCACTCACAACGCCACCGTAGTATGCCGTCCAAACCGGCGAAAAGCAACAAAAAAGAACAAAGCGCCAGGACCGATAGCCCCGAGCTAGCTAGCAACAATCTCAGCATGGAGGGCATATCTGGCCTCCTTGAAGATCACCGTAGAGCTCTCTCTGCCGACTTTAAGTCTGCCATCTCAACTCTCGAAGCAAAACTAGACCGAATCCAAGCGACTGTGTCAGACCACGGGCAGACAATTGCTTCGCTCGAGTCCAATGCTAATTTGCAGGACGAACGCATGTTAGCCCTGGAGGCTACTTGTGCTACGCTAACGGACAGCAATGTTAAACTGCTGGCCAAAGTCTCTGATCTCGAGTCCCGCAGCCGGCGCAACAATATAAGAATCGTCGGTTTGCCAGAATCCATTGAGGGCCCTCATCCCTCGACATTCTTCCCGAAGCTGCTGATGGAGGTCTTTGGTGAGGGCGTCCTTGATTCGCCGCCGGAGTGCGACAGGGCCCACCGCTCACTCACCGACAAGCCCAAGCCGGGGCAAAGGCCACGGCCGGTCATCATCCGCGTCCACAGGTACCAGCAGAAGGAGAAAATTATCCGCGAGGCCCGGGCCAGGAGAGGCAAGCTACAGTACCAAGGTACGCCCATCGCCATCTACGAGGACTACACACCTGAAGTGATGGAACAGCGCTACAAATACCGAGAGGTGATGGCGGAGCTTTACAACCTAGGGCTCAAGCCAGCCCTGCTGTTCCCTGCGAGGCTTTCCATCGTATCGAAGGAGGGAGGTAAGAAGAGATTCTCCTCGGTGGCAGAGGCTAAAGGCTACATAGCATCCATTCGTCCTGACGCTGACTAGCACTAATGGTGCCGATAACTATTGCGTCTGATGGGACGTTTAGTAAGAGACTATTACTTCTTTTTTTTCGGATTCTGCTTTCATGGACACTTTTTGTACATGCACCTTAGCCACTCTGGTATTTGCACTGATAGTTTGAGCCTAGTGCTGATATTGCAATGAACATGAATGCACCTGCTACTGTTTACACTACATGGGACCCAAGTACTTGGACTGTTCTGAATGCTGTTTGAACTGATTCCTTCTATGGGTTTTAACCCTTAAAGTGCAATTTTATTCTGTTTTACTTTATCTCTGGGCCTTATTATTTTTTTGTATGTATGTTACTTGAGATCTATGTCAGTGCCTTATTGCCCTCTGCTATGCTTATATTGGCTGGCTGTTTACCTATATATGGATGTTGTACTATTCTATGCATATAGATATACACTTGAGTTTTTGTTTTGTTTGTTCACTTTAATACTATTCCGTGTTACAATGGGCTTCCCGCTTTTAGTATAGGGAACGGGACCCCGGAAGATAAGTTCAGCTGTTGAGCTTTGAGCTATAGCGCTCAGACAAGGTTTGTATTTGGGATGCTCCAGGTATGGTCACATTTTGGTTTATGGGTTGTGTTTTGTTTATGGTTTGTCTATTTTTTGCCTTGCTTGTTTTTGTTGTACGTTTTTTTTTGTTTTTTTTCTCTCCCCTTCCCCTGTCTTCTTCTTCCCCCCCACCACTCCTCTCCCCTCAGTCCTCGGGAAGCACAACGGTTTCAGACCACCTTCATTAGACTCCCCATATGACTAACAGTATGACGACTGCTGGCAGAAGTGTGCGTCTGATCTCCTGGAACACCAGAGGAATGAACAAAGCTATTAAAATTGGTAAGGTCTTGACTCGACTGCAACATCTTAAAGGGGACATTATATTTTTACAAGAAACACACCTTAAAACGTCTGACACCCTTTGCATCAAGCGGGCGTGGATGGGCCATTACTTCCACTCAAGATTTTCTAGTAGAGCCAGAGGTGCTGCCATTATTATTCACAAGAGTGTGATGTTCGTACCAACAAATACTATTCTCGACAATAATGGCCGCTACGTCATAGTTTCAGGTGTCTTGCAGGGCATGCCTGTAATTTTGGTTTCCGTTTACGCACCCAACTGGGATGATGACCAATTCTTTATGAACCTTTTTACTAAACTCCCGAACGCAGACAATCACCGCATAATCATGGGTGGAGATTTTAACTTGATTCAAGATGTGCACCTCGACAGGTCATCCCTTAAGCTTGGCACTCTCTCAAAATCCGCTAATGTTGTCTCAAATTATGCAGCACAATTAGGAATCTCAGACCCTTGGAGATTTAAAAACCCTCAAAGTAAGGCTTTCTCTTTTTTCTCACACGTCCACCACACATTCTCGCGAATAGATTTTTTTCTGCTCGATGACAGCTTGCTACACCTTGCCAGCGCGTGTCAATACCATCCTATAGCCACCTCAGATCACGCCCCTGTATCAATTGACATCCACTTCCCTCTTAGTGTTACTCCCGCTAAGTTGTGGAGGTTTAGTTCCCACCTGTTGTCAGATGACAAGTTTAAGGACTTTGTTAATTCACAGATTCGTTTATATATCGAAATTAATGACACTGCTGATGTAAGTTGTGGAACAGTGTGGGAGGCTCTCAAAGCCTATGTTCGTGGGCAGGTTATTTCGTACGTTTCCAAACTAAGAAAGGATGAAAGGGTTCGGCTGTCTGCAATTTTGGAAGAACTTCTCCGAATTGATGAAACGTATTCCTCCTCCCCCTCACCGACCTTATATAAAAAACGCATATTATTACATTCGGAACATGACCTTTTAATGACGAGCGTAGTGGAGAGACAACTGAGGCAAACTAAGCAGCGCTTTTTTGAACAGGGGGACAAGGCTGGGAGGCTCCTGGCTCAACAGGCTCGGGCAGTTAACGCCTCCAGATTAATCCCCAAAGTAAAGTCGCCCGAAGGCAATTTAGTCTCTGACCCGATTGAAATAAACAAGTCTTTCTTTGAATTTTATAATAATTTGTACACTTCTGAATGCCCCATAATTGGCACAATAAACCCAAATCCTCTTGACTCCTTAACTTTCCCCCAAATTGAAGTAGTTAACACAGGCAGAATGGGGGACCCCATTTCCACTTTAGAGATACAGGAAGCCATCAAATCTATGCAAAATGGGAAATCCCCTGGTCCGGACGGCTTCACAGTCGAATTCTACAAGGCGTATTCGTTTCTTTTGGCCCCAATTCTAGCAAGGATGTATAATGATTCCCTTAAAGAAGGCAGATTACCTCAAACCCTATCCATGGCATCCATCTCTCTACTATTGAAGAAGGATAAAGATCCTACTCTTTGTGGCAGCTACAGACCAATTTCCCTCCTAAATGTTGATTGTAAAATACTGGCTAAGATTTTGTCCGTCCGCCTCCAACTCGTGATACCTTCTATAGTTCCGCTTGACCAAACAGGCTTTATGATAGGGAGACACTCTTTCTTCAATACCAGGAGGCTACTTAATGTTATTTTCTCGCCCCCGTCCAATGTCCCCGAAGTCATAGTTTCACTCGATGCGGAAAAAGCTTTTGATAGGGTTGAGTGGAGCTACTTGTTCTTCATTTTAGAAAAATTTGGCTTTGACTCCAAATTTATTTCTTGGATTAAACTTTTATACGCCTCCCCTTCTGCATCGGTAAACACAAATGGCATTCAATCGTCTGCCTTCCCTCTCCAACGTGGGACACGCCAGGGCTGCCCGCTTTCTCCCCTATTGTTTAATTTAGCCATCGAGCCTCTAGCTATATGGCTCAGAGGCCACAATGGGTTTGAGGGCATCACTCGCCATGGTATAGTTCACAAACTTTCCCTTTATGCGGATGACCTTCTCCTATACGTCTCCAATCCTGTGTCCTCTCTCCCTCATATATTGTCAATCCTTGAGCAGTTTGGTCGTTTATCAGGCTACAAATTAAATCTCCAAAAGAGCGAACTATTTTTTGTAAACCAACTGGCGAAGACACTCCCCCCAACCGCTTTTCCCTTTAATATTGCACCAGACGGCTTCAGATACTTGGGGATATCCATCACCAGCTCCTTTAAAGATCTGTTTCCCAAACATTTTCACCCACTCTTAGCTAAATGCAAATCGGATCTATCTAGGTGGTCTTCCCTTCCCTTATCCCTTGTTGGCCGTGTCAATCTTATTAAAATGGTAATTCTGCCGAAGTTCTTATATCTCTTCCAGCATATCCCAATTTGCATCAATAAAGCTTTTTTCACCAGTCTTGATAGTCAACTAAATGCGTTCATTTGGGATGACAAACCCGCCCGTCTTAAAAAATCAATTCTTCAGCTCCCCAAGTCGGAGGGCGGCTTGGCACTCCCGAACTTCCGTCACTACTACTGGGCCTCTAATATTAACCGACTCATTTACTGGACTGGCCCCAAGACTCCTAACTCCAGCCCACCATGGGTTCACATGGAGATCTCCTCCTCCTCTAGCTCCTTACACTCTGTGATTTGCTCCCAACTTCCCGTAATGACGCACAAAATCTCAGTCAACCCAATTGTTACCAGTACTATTAAGATTTGGCTTCAATTCAGAAGGCAACATGGCTTACACAGAGCCTCAATCCAAGCTCCGATTTTAAATAATCACTCATTCTCTCCATCCTGCTCGGACCCCACCTTCCGAATGTGGGCTGCCAACGGGCTTGTCACAATCAGTAATCTTTACAAGGATGGGGTTTTCTCTGACTTTGCATCCTTGTCAGCCAAATATCACCTGCCAAACAGTCATATTTTCCGCTTCTTCCAAATTAGGCATTTTGCTCAAAAGCAATTTCCCCATTTTCCCAACCGCCCCCCTGAGTCAGGAATTGACCAGTTTCTCACCCTTGATTGTGACCAAAAAAGGCTGGTATCTACTATTTATGGAAAACTTGCCTCCTTTGACCTAGCCTCTACTACATCTATAAAAGAGTCCTGGGAGGGTGAGTTGGGTTTAGACATATCTGACAGTAAGTGGAGGGACATTCTTCGTTTGGTGCAAACCTCATCTATCTGTGCTAGGCATGGTCTAATGCAGTGTAAGGTGCTCCACAGGGCTCACTTTACCAATGCTAAGCTAGCCAAAATATTTCCTCTTAGAAGCGATGCCTGTAACAGATGCAAGCAATCTCCTGCCAATCACACACATATGTTTTGGTCATGCCCCAGCCTGAATGCCTTCTGGTCTAGTATTTTCAAAACCCTTGAGCAGGCCCTTAACACACCCATACCCCATAACCCTCTAACTGCCTTGTTCGGCGTCCCACCAACACAGAACATGCCCACCACGACCCAGCGGGTCATCGCCTTCACAATCCTGCTGGCCAGGCGTTCCATTCTTCTTAAGTGGAAGCACGTCTCCCCACCCACACATGACAGGTGGATACAGGAACTATTACAGTGTATTAATCTTGAAAAGATACGATTTTCACTACAAGGATCCCTGACACTCTTTCATAAGACCTGGACTCCCTTACTACTGCTAATCAATGACCTTACAATCAACCCTGATGCTGATGAGGTGTGAGTGAACCCGGTGGGGGGGGGAGAGACCTTCACTTCCCCTTTTCCTTATCTCCCTAATACATTGACCATTACGTTTTTTGCCTTCTCTGTTTCCTCATGTAACTTGCAGTACCGTTATTTCCCTGTTATTTATTTTTACTGACTACTAACATGAAGAAGCATCTGTATTTGTATGTAATTTTCAGGTATTGGTCTTTGTATTTCATGTAATTTCTACCCCTCTTTTCTTTCCTTTTTTTTTTTTTTTTTTTTAATGTTTTGTAACTTTTTGATTTATGTCTTGTTTATAATGTGATCATAGCCCATAGGGGTGAGGGTGGGGGGTGGGAGGGAGGGGCGAGGTAACTATTTAATTTTCCTACAGACCGTCTTCTATACATGCGTACCTACTGTATTGCCATTGTGATGTCTGTCAAAAAGCCAATAAAAAGATTTATAAAAAAAAAAAAAAATGATTAAATGCAGGGTGAATTGCCCTAATGTGGAACATTTTTGCATTTCAGACTTCGGGAATATATTGCGACATGAAGCCGATACAATAAATCAAAATCCAGTAACATTCTGAAATCCCCAGGATGTGTCCTAATCAAACCAAAAGAGAACATGCAGATATTAAACTCATACAAGAAATGGTAGACATATTAGTACTCTTAGTGCCAAGTTGTCTCAGACAATCTGTTTTCCTAATGTGGGACAGTTCTGTGCAAAATGTGGGACACTGAAAAGTCTATATTAAAAAGCCTCAGTCACCTTCATTCATGTAATAAAAAAATCTCAGGCCAGTAACACTCAAAGCTACAGTAAATGTGCAATACCATGCTATGTTACTATTTATAATGTTATTGTTGTTACAACAGAAGATGTTTTTATTTAAATTGAAGTTAAATGCATCAATCTGGTGCACTGAGGGCAAAATTAGTAGATTTGTGGATACGGCTCTCAACACTCATATGAAACAGAACTGTTCTTACAATGTGTGTTGGAAGGTATTAAATTACTATGCATATTTTATTGTGTAAACACACAGCTGATCACCTGAGAGCTGCCGTTTCATTCAGAGCGTTTAAAAAAAACGACGGTCTGATTTCAACAACTCAATGTGTGATTATTATAGCAGTAATATTAGACACTAATAATACAGTAAACTATGAACACTGTACATATTATTGTTTGCCCGTGGGATTAGGATGATCGGTAGAGAGCCGCTGCGTCGGATGTGATATAAAAACAAAGCGATTATTGTCGTTGTTGTAAACTCACGTGGATTAAATGTAGTGCATTCATTTCAACTCGCGAACATATGATACATTAAATGATCGCGAGGATCACGATCGAACATCGTTTGTTTGACCCTGGATGCATTTCCTGATCTAAAAACATAGCGATGGTTTTGTACTTACGCGGCGTAAATTACGCCAACGTGAATTAAACATTATTTTGTTAAATAAAAACATGGTGATGTTTAGTAAATGATTACATGTCTCTTACTTAAGCACAGAATGTGATCCTATCCGTGACATATATGGATCTTAACAAATATCCGCTATATCAGATCCCTGTAGATCAGCTGTTTATTTCACATGAGTTCCAGTGTGGCAGCTTTTCACGGCTCCCCCTGGTGGATCCATGATCCATTGCTGCTGGTTTCATTATAATTAAATGTATTTATCAAGGGGGCGTTTCAAGTCCTGCGGGGGGGTTTTCCTTTTCAGCAGGGGCCCACCCCGTGCAGATCACGGACCCGCCCGGGTAGGCGTCTGAAACGAAGCGCTACATCTGTAGACTTGACAATTCAGGAGGATAATTTAAATCGTCCTTTCATCCAGGGACAACTTTGCATATTTCTCATTTAATGTATTTGTTTATTTCACCAATGCTGTCTAGATACACAATTTGACACCTTAGTAGACTCAATAACACTGAAGAGAAATGCAGTTAGGAGGTAGACGTTTGGCAGTGAAGGGATATACTGCATATGAGTCCATAGGAACCTCTCAGATTACACTTTTTAATCACATATTATCCACCCCAGAAGGGCATTAGGTGGTGGATCTCATTGCGATGACGAAGCATTACATTAGGACTTGGGTTACGTTGGATGTTCCATCACTAACATTTCTCGTGGCTGTCCAGAGGCTCTGTCTGCTTCCGATTTTATCATAACAGTTTGAGAGTATACGACCCGCCAGATGTTTGTAATTTCACACCGAGAAGCTTGTGACTGGGGTTGCAATCAGATGAGGGAACATAGGAAGGGATTATAAATGGTGACAGTGGGGAAAAGGCTATAGATTCCGTCATAATCGCTGATAGATGGCCAATGTCCTCATTTCACCCACTTCAGTGGCTGCTGTTAGTGAATGATATAGCCCTGAAGGCAGGAGAGACTGAAAAGAGTCAAGGGAAGCTTATAAAAGTTAACAGCATTTAATTACACAAAAGATGCGGTGGTGTACATTACAACATGAAATGTGCTAGTGGAGGCGGCTCTCCCCATCCGTCCGGTCAGTCCGGGTCAGCCGGAGGAAGAGGTCAATCTTTTGCTTGCTCTTCCTGTTGTCATCTGAGGTCTTCTCCTATTGGCCGACGTCGTCGGGGGCGGGTCCAATGCAATTCCTGCCTTGTTGTATTGTTAAATTACATCATTCTGGTGTCTGTGGTTATTTAAACATTCCCTAATAAACGTTATTCAGCGGCAATAAATGAGTGCTAAACCCAGTGTGCTCAATGTACAACACCACATGTCATTTCACCTTCGATTATAGTTTCAAAATGCAGCATTTCGCCACATGCTAATGCTAACCGGAAATGAAGCATTTTCAGAATAAAAGTATTAAGTTAATAGTTAGTGAACTTCAGGTTTTTCAGAATAAAACTGATTTAAATTAAATAGTGTATTTAATTCAAATTACGCCATATGAACATTGATTTTAATTTCTAACAATCCCTCCTTACATACCTTTTAAGGTATGTAAATAATATTGAAATCAATGAGTTCTTCATCCGAACATTGCATGGTACATAACTCATAAAAGTAAAAAAACAAATAATACATATTCATAAGTTTTTCATTTGTGCATAACTTCTAGCTTAAACCTTTAATGTCACTTCGTAAAATAGCAGCAATTAGCTTGGTATGGAAAACGTCTGACTCCCTCCTTTCACATCATAAATCATCTTCTTACTGTATCTGGTGTAAAGGCACTTGTTCTTTTACAAAGTATAAGAAGGATTAAACTATCTGAAAATAGCTAAATATTACTCTTTATTTACTTCTACTGTGCCTCTGGTGTAATTTATGAATCTCTGCTGGTTCTAGTAGATATAGTTCTCCCCATCCACATTCTTGTTGGTTGTGGGACAGAGGAATAATAATTCAGAACCTGCTGATATTTGAATCTTACTACTGGGCATATGTTACAAACAAAAAACATCTTCATGGTGAACTAAATAAAATCCTTGTAATCTTTCTCAAATCTAAATATAACAATGAACTATTCCTGTTTGTGGTAAAGACACACTAACGTTATGCAATACAATTTCATTATGGATTCAAAAACAACTAAAGTCATGATTCTGTCAGAGTGAATGATTTCCTGAGTGTATCTGTCCTGTAAGGTACGTCATTCTCTGCTTGGACCGTGTGCAGAAATCCCATCGATTGCACCTGGCAATACGGCTTCCACCTGTCTATTATCAAGCTGAAAAATGAATACAGAATTCCAACATACTTTCATCAAATGTCTTTCTATTATGAAATAAAATTAAATGTATATCCCCATAATGAACTAAACAATAAAGTCTATGGCTTTTACTTCTAATTCTTTAACAGGCTAGTTACAAGATGTTGTCTAAATTAAATTCGGTCTCATTACATTACTATGTTTTAGCTTAACTGTAATATGTTCTTTCTACATTTCAAACCTCAGTTACTCTAATACCTGTTAAAATATTACAAAATGGTTTCATTATCACAGGTCAACTTCTTCGGTATTCCATTCTGGAATTACATCTCTCTGGTAGCCCCTTGGCCACTGATTCTGCATCTGTGTTACCTGCTATAACTCAATCAATATTAGAAACATTCATCATCCATCAAACAGTATTTTATCCCCAGATATGAGCAGGTTAATTCTAAAACTATCATTCAATGCTCAGTTTGAACATCTGGGTTGGGGCGGTAGGTTTCTGTCAATCCTTAAAAGAAAAATTTAAATTGTGAATTTTACAGCCATGTTGACATTATATATTATACACACTCCCCCCTTTTTACACATGAACTCATGTGTAACAAAACCCTGTAATGAGGAGGGGGAAAAAACTGTCAGGTAAATATTGGTTAGGGTCATAACAAACATTATTTACAATTTTACATCCATTATCATCATTTCCACATTAAACACTTCAGTGAAAAGAAGTGTTTCTCTCCGTCCTTCAGATTTTAGTTTGAGTTTTACATTTGCAAACCGCCAACTCCTGTGGGAGTAAAATATCAAGTCGATTAGAAACGGGACACATGTGCGGTTTCCCTTTTTGTGGAATTTTTAGGAAACCTCTCGTTTCCCTTGGAGCTCCAAAATAATATGTTAGTCCAAAAACATGCTTGGTTAGTTATTGTTTTAGAATCATGCAGTTACACTGATCACATGCCGGCATTCATTCACACTCACACCGTCTGGTTGTCAAGTCAGGTTTGGTCAGGTACACCCCAGAGTCAGTCATGGACAGTGCTTTTGTCACACTGTCAGTCAGGGTCAAAGGTAATTTGGTCTGGGTCTTTTGGCCATGTCGTGCTCTGCAGAGTCTTTTCAGAGGCAATTCAGCATAGGCGGGTACCCTTTATCTACAAAAATATATCATATGCGGAGCGCCATTCCTTATTCATTCACAATTTCAACTATGATTTTCAAGATGTCTCTAACTTTTCATTGGGACTTCTGCCTCCCACCTTTCTTGAAACAAAACTCACTTCCTTAGAGTACTACTACTACTGCAATTCATTTACACCTAATTAGTATTAAAATGTCTAATAGATCTATTTCAGAAAATTGTGTAGATCACTTTTATCTTGTGTAAAAACATTACTAGGATCTGTGTAGCTCTGCTATGCATTTCATAGCTCATCTTCAATTCTGGTCCACCTAAAAATCAATGTTAAACTCTTTAGCAGTGTGTGGAACCCTGGATGTCCAAACATGCAACAATTACTCCCTCCTTTATCAAGGATTTAAAACAGAAGTCATTTCATATTTCCTATGGTAATAACTATGCTACAATGGTGAAATCAATTCTTTAGATTGGAATACTATATCTGGCTTGGCACTAGCTCTCCCTTTAACATTATCCATACAGATAAAGATTTGTCTTATAGAGTGGTTCCTAAAACTATCCCTTTAATGGTGATCAATATTGTAACAAATGAGATCACTACTTTATTCACACGTGAATACAAATCTCTTAAAGAATGTGTTGTTAACATGATGAAAAGATTGAAGAATATGGTTCTACTCTGTCATGTCTCCCCCTTTAACCCTCAGTGTGTTCTCATTTTACTTTAATAGTTTCCTCTTGACTGCTATTTTTAATTTAATAAATCTTTCTGTCTTTACGTATTTATGCTTTAAATGTGCGTTTTGTGAATAAGTGTGTTTATGTGTAAACTCACTCATTCCCGTTCTCCTTTTCTCCTCCTCTGGTTTTCTCAAGCTGTGACCCCGGCCTCCTCACTTCTAATCGACCATGCCAACTCCTCTGATTCTGTGTTCTCTTCAGTCCATCAGCTGTAACTTCATCCGCTGTCACTCTTTTAGGCAGCCATTGGCCCAGTTACATCTGCAGCCCCCATCATGCCAATTGTTCTTGCACTGCTTTGCATTTCATCTCCTCCTTCACAGTCTCTCTGCTGTTTTTATGGAGGGCGGATTCTGCTCTCATGTCCCACACTTTGCTCTTGTGCTCAGCTTGGAACTTCATGGTCCCGTCTGAGGGACTGATGAGCGTAGATCTCTGCCTGTCAGCATGCTGTTTGGTTCTGGATGCCACAGGTGGAGATAGTTCTGGCTGCAGTCTTGTTGTTGTTGTTTCAGCTCTGGTTCTCTGTCTGTTCGATGGAGAAGGAGGAGTCTCCTGTTGGGTTAGGTCTTTTGTCTGCTTGGAGGGTCGGGATCGTAGCCTTTTCTAACTCAGAGGGGGAATCCAGGTCTCGGGACGCATTACCTATAAAAAAATCTAGCACACTGAGGTTAAATAAATCCAACCCTTTCCACTCTGACTCTTTGTAATCATACTATCTGTCTTAATTGTTAAATGCCATCTAAACAACATAATTGATGTCTACTAATGATATTACAAAAACTCACTCTAAAAATTGTTTCATCCATTGCTACATATTTACCCAACAACTCTTTCAGGAAACCATTTTCTCCTATAAATTGAAAAACGTACATGTTTCCAGGATCACATATTCCACACACTACGAGAGAACATCTTCATATTTTCTCCAATATTTTAAATCCCACCGTTACAATAGTAAACCTGCAGAGCACACTAATCAGATCACAGTAATGACATTTGACTCAAGTGTAGGCCTATGTCTACTTTCCATTATACTTATTACTTGTGCTGAACATTTATTTATATTGTCTAAATTCCTTGTCTATGATATGCAAACAGTTTGAGTGTAAAATGTGTTTTTCTCAATGTATTTACACTCTACAGATTCTTGAGTTTACTCATCTCCTGGTGCTGTCCTTGTAAAAAATGTTCAATTCCTTATTGTTTTGTACCAGTTTTCTAAAATCAGTTCTAACTGCCGTGCCGTTTCAGGAAAGGTGGCGGTACGGCTACACAATGTGTAAGTGGGTGCCAACATGTTCCCTTTTTAACTTTGATCCGGAGTGCATCTGCAGTGCGTTCTACAACTTCCCATGGTCCACTCCATACAGGTTGCAACGAGTTCATCTTGTGGATTTTTACATTTACCCAATAACCTGATCCAACATAAATATTCGTCATGGCCCTGGCATATGCTTCCGCCTCAATATTTCTAATATCTAACACTGGTTCTCCTCTGTATTGTGGGGTGCTACCTTGTGGTGGATATTGCTGAGTGGGGCAATCTCTGGCCAGATGTCTACAATCTCCACATATGAAGCAGCCATCATTCCTTCTTCGTCTCCATTGTCCCTTTTGTTGATGCTGTATGGGAGTGTATACCTGTGCTTGCGGCTGTACTTGGGTAGGAAGATACACAGGTGTCTGCTGTTGAAGATACTGCGGTGCTTGTGGCTGTACTTGCAGTGGGTTTTAGTATTTGTTGATGCGGACAATCTCTGGACCAATGGTCCATCTGACCGCATGTGTAACATCCCACTTTCTTGAAACCCTTTCCTCCGCCTTTTCCTCGGAATCTTCCTCTACCTCTTTGTTGGTACTGCATCTGATTTTCTGACACCACCTCAGCTTGAACTGTTAGCGGTGCCTGCATTACTGTCTCCGTTTCTATGGTCTTCTCTGCTGTAGTTGCCATTTGCCTTGCCGCTTTCTTGTTTTTATTAGCTTCGGTATCTCTCTCAGCTACTTTTATCTTCAAAAGTTGTAGTTGTAGTGTTTTCATTTCTTCGTCATTTTCCCACTTTGTTGCCTGGTATTTCATATCGTGGTGAATGAGATGTAGTCTCCATTCTTCAATGGGTTTAGCGACTAATCCCACCACGTCTCCCAGGTCTGCCTGCACTGATCGGGGAAGGGCTTTAATGACAGCGTTCTTCCACAACATTACGACAGCCGGAGAAACGTCATGCCGTTCTCCAGTGTAGTCCTCCCACACTCCTTCACATCTCTTCAAGAAGGCATGCATTTCTTCCTCCGTGCCTTTCCTCAGGCTGTTGAGGGCATGTAAACTGCGTGTTGTCGGGTAGATGTGACGAATAGCAGCCCAATAATTCGACCTGATGTAGTTGAATGAAGTTTCATCTGGGTCATTTGTGCAATTGGCCTCGGAATCTACTGCTCTTGCCCCTAGTCTTCCTTCTATCCGTCCGAGCAGGGCTCTCATGTCTCCCAAGCACAGGTGGTCTTGGACAGTGTACTTCTCCAGATCATTCACCCACTTCTGACCTCCTTTCGTGAGTGGAGGTAGCTTTGACACTAATGCTTCCATGTCCCTGTGAGTCCATGGTTGGTATTGAAATCCTCTTCTTCCAGCCGCTATCAATGGCATGGAGGTGTGTGCACCGGTCTTGGTTCTTTTAGTTTTGGGGCATGTCCCAGGGTAATGTTGCTCGTTTCCGCTGTCGTCATTTTCATCTCCCTGTCCATTGGAATAGTCAGGAGAGTAGTTTGTCCGGCGTTTTCTTTGAGTTATTTGTTCTTCTTGTTCTCTCCGTTGTCTATCTGCCATCATGTCCTGGAATCTTACATCTTCTTGTCGTCTTTCCGCCAGAAGTTGTTGGTATTTATCTTCCTCCCTTTGTCTTTCTGCAATAATGTCATTATGGGCTTCATCTGCCTTTTGTCTCTCTTCCATCCCTCTGATGAGTTCTGCTTCCAGTCTTCTGTCGAATTCTGCTTCTATTCTTCTGCAGAGTGCTTCCTCTCTTCTGCCGAGTTCTTCTTCCATTCTTCTGCCGAGTTCTGCTTCTATTCTTCTGCAGAGTGCTTCATCTCTTCTGCAGAGTTCTTCTTCCATTACTGGCAGATCTTCTGCTGCTACCACATGTAAGCTGTTTGTCAATCCCTGGCTGGTATATTTTAGATAGAGAATCAGATTTGCAACCATAACTTTTCTTTTTTCAGCTTTTTTCATAGCGTTGCAGGTCCATACCGAGGGGGTTGTCCGGCTTTGATCCATGCTTTTTCCTGTTGTAGGTATTCAGCATTCTCATGTTCAACTACAGCTTTTCTATGGGCTTCCGTTGGTCCAGGTTGATCATCTGCTTGAATCAATCCTCTCGTTTGCCACTGCTTGAACAGTTCCTCTATTTGGTTCCATTTCTTCTGTCTTTTAGTGGGAACGGTCCCAGCATCTGACCAGGAGTTTACTCTCGCCTTAATATCTGCAGTTGTGCCTGGCACTGGGAGTGCTCTTAACTTGGTGTCTGGCGACATGTTTCTTAAGTTCACGGATAATATTATTAAGTTATCAAAAATGAATTACTAATCCTCTGAATAGTACCTGTGTATTCTTTATAAAGATATCGTATGTCATCCGAACTTTATTTTTTTTTGAATTTGGAAAATAAATGTAAATGTTGTAAAACTGAGATTAGAAAATCAAAATTAGACAAAATTAAAATTATGCAAATTTCTAAAATCTAATTAAATAAATGAAAATGAACAGTGTATGGTTTTTACTTTGTAATATTAAAATAGGAATATGGTGCAAATCCAAATAAACCGTGTAGGCCTACCGTGTATACTAAAGTTTATGAAATTATGCAAATGTCATAAAATGTGTTAACTACAATACTTCAATTCAAAGAAACCACATGTAATCTTTATCTGTGTGGTGAAGAATTTATTAACGTAATACTTAGTATGTCCGCTAGGGGAGCTGTTTTATTTGTAACTCCTCTCAAATGTATCAACTAGTACTTCCGGTTCATAAACCTACTTCCTGTTTATTTCCTCAAAATATAAAGTGCAAATTACTTTCTTTGAAAAGCATGAAAAACAAAACAACTCAATCTACTCTCAACATTAATCTACACCATCCCTGTGTATTCAATCAGTAGTTACCGGTTGTATTTTTACTCAAACTATTTCACCATCTACTAATGCTAACTGGCTAGCTAACTAGCTTAGCAGTATAGCATTAACCACATGTGATTGGGGGAAGGGGAACACAACATCTGCAGATAAATAACCACACTGCTTGACAATACAAAACAATCTTCATTTATCTTAGCTCTAAATTCTATAGATGCTGACCTTATAAGCTGATCTCATACCAATCTTGTACACAATCGCCTCGGCTTAGATCATCACACAAAAATACTTTATTAAACCAGACTACGCAGGTTTAACACATCAAACATATAGACTAACATGAATGGACCCAGTCCAGCGTAAAACAGATCAGGTCTGGTACCTACCCAGAGGTATCCCAGATACAAGCTAGTGCCTCCCCAGAAGGTCTTAATACTATGTAATATTCACATTAATCGGGCGGCGCCGAAGATACAACAGAGACGAATAGAAACACTATATACACACTCCACACCACTTGCAATCACCACGGAATTAAACATGTAACTGTCTCACCTTTCATTTAGGCCCAGCCAAAAACTTAGTGTGATGCTAGTTAGCTTGCAGCCTTACCCCGTCTTCCAGCTCAATCTAGCTTCAGGGTCCACCCAGTGACGCCAAATGTTAGTGAAGAATATAGCCCTGAAGGCAGGAGAGACTGAAAAGAGTCAAGGGAAGCTTATAAAAGTTAACAGCATTTAATTACACAAAAGATGCGGTGGTGTACATTACAACATGAAATGTGCTAGTGGAGGCGGCTCTCCCCATCCGTCCGGTCAGTCCGGGTCAGCCGGAGGAAGAGGTCAATCTTTTGCTTGCTCTTCCTGTTGTCATCTGAGGTCTTCTCCTATTGGCCGACGTCGTCGGGGGCGGGTCCAATGCAATTCCTGCCTTGTTGTATTGTTAAATTACATCATTCTGGTGTCTGTGGTTATTTAAACATTCCCTAATAAACGTTATTCAGCGGCAATAAATGAGTGCTAAACCCAGTGTGCTCAATGTACAACACCACATGTCATTTCACCTTCGATTATAGTTTCAAAATGCAGCATTTCGCCACATGCTAATGCTAACCGGAAATGAAGCATTTTCAGAATAAAAGTATTAAGTTAATAGTTAGTGAACTTCAGGTTTTTCAGAATAAAACTGATTTAAATTAAATAGTGTATTTAATTCAAATTACGCCATATCAACATTGATTTTAATTTCTAACACTGCTCAGAGTAGATTAACCCAACATCTGGTATATGCTAGTATATTTCCCAATCTTTAATACATCTCTTGCAAAGTTGGTGCAGATGTGAATACAGTGAGTGAATGAAGAGCTTTCACATAAGCTCAATTATTCTTGCTAATTTGTAATGCCCCTTTGAGAGTTTATGGTTGTGGTGGCAGGTTAATGATATCAGCTCGAGAATATTTTTTCAATCACGAAAAGAATGGTGAGATCGGTTGTCCCGGAGAAATAAACAGTATCACGAATCATTCACGGCTTTCATCCGTCGGCTCTCAATTTCTTATGGTTTTCTTCTCTGTCTAAACCCAAGAATGAAAAGCTTTTGGAGAACCTGGGCGACAAATGAGAACACAATGGTGCGGATTAAAAGGAATCAGTCATATTTACAGGAGTGAACAGCAGGACATATTCACCCTGTGGTGAAGCACCAGCAGGTTATTGGCACTGGTGGTGCAGCATTGTGAGCCAATCCTGGTGCAAAACACATGACTAACATATACTGACTGCATTTGACAGAAATAGGTCTTTGTTTATTTATATATATCCTGGACATGCATAAATACACAATAACAACGGATTTAAGAGAGAAAAACCTCAGGTGAAATAGCTATAAAATTGTCCTTTATTCATATAATTATTCAAAGTAAATCTACAGTATAAAATAGATCCATTTATATTTTCACTATTCTGCGACCGCACAGCTCAGCGGTGCTGCAGGGAGTCGAAGCTCCTTTTTTATGAAAATCCTTAGTACAGAAACATGTTTCAGTCCATTAGAGAGTGAAAATTGGAGCCATGGAAGTGTAAATAATTGGACGTCAGTCCCGCTAGGCCCCTGAGGTACATCAATAAATGTTGGCTTGCCAAGCTCTTCCAGTTAAGAGCATGTTCTGTCCGTGAAGACGCCTTCGCAGCAGAGACTACATTAACGCAACATGTAACCCCATGCCTGCTAAGTCCTATGGTTATATTTCATCCTGTAACGTAAGGGTTTGGATGCTCCTGATGAAAAGGCTCACACTTTCTCATCCAGAAGTCCTATTTAAAGAGATAATCCAAGACATGTTCTCATAAATAAATTATCTTTGTTCTCCCACCATTCTGAGATAACTCTTCCTGATTCAACCTAAACCCAGTTTTTAAACGTTGTAAACACTAGTTTAATGTAAACAGCAAAACCACAAATAATGAAAGGTGGGGTAGGTCATTTTGGAGAAACCAGCTTGAGTGCGCTAGAGTTTGAAAATACACAATCGGGAAAAAATATGCCCCTTCCTTCAGACTTCCTTACAGAGCCCCTCCTCCAACACACACGAACGTGCACATGACCAATGAGGGCACAAGATAAGTTTGTGCACAGATGGAAGGCTGACAGGCAGTTAGGCCATCCAGTTATTTTAGCCAGGCCGGCTAAAATGATTGGTCGTGCTTTTTACAGCGCTACGGCTTCCACAGATGGAATTTTTGTATGTATTTATTGTCAAAGCATTTAATATATTCATTGCTATCGGGATGTTAACAGAAAAGTAACAAAAAGTGTTTCTGAAATAAATTACATACCCCACCTTTAAGACCTGGTTTCTAGGCATATGCAAATATGTGGCTGCTTTATTTGTTCTTTGTTTACACAGTTAAGCTGTAACTGACAAAAACACAATACCCTTCTAAAATTATGAGGTACATTTGGTTTGTTTATCGGCATCAAAATGCAATGTTTTACTGTGTGGACAATCCTGTTGTGTCTCATCAGATTTGTTAGTATTATTTCTCTGTTTAGTTAATATCGTCAAGTCCGCGTCTGCTAACCCTTTTGTGTTGTCTGTCATTTCCTGTTTTACTTTGATAATCTCCTCTCTCATTTCAGGTAGTTTGATTCCAACCCATGTGTGTTCACTGACCTGATTACCTGCCCCGCCCTTATTGTTTGCACCTGTAGAGTCCCTTGTGTGTGTATTTATTCTGTGTTTTCTCTGTGCCAAGTTTCGAGCCTTATGATAATTGTCAACCAGCTACAGTGAATTTAAGTTAGTTTTCAGTAAAGTCATTTTTTGGAGTCCTTGCTTTACATGAGTGTTTGTATTGCCTTGCTTATCACCTTAAGTAAATTCCTTTTTTGAACCATCTTTTGTCTGGAGTTCTCATTCATAACACTCCGTTCGATGTCTCACTATGGGATGCGCCTCATCGCGGAGCAAACAGAAGCATCAATCTCATTACGCCAATCCTGATTGGCTGGTGATCTTGACGTCAGCGTCAGGGGAAATCACCCCCTATAAGTAGCTTGCGCCAAAACGCATGCGTCATTCAAACACCTCTTCTCGCTTCAGAGCACATCTCACAGTAGCCGGGCAAGCTTCACTGTCCACAGACTGAACCCAAATACCCATTTTGGTCGACGGGCGCTCGCCGGCTACTCCTTCTGCTTCGCAGGACGACGGTAGTACTAACGCTGTTAGTATTTAAAATCGATCTCGCCCTTCTCTTCCCGGGAAAGTAAGGTAGGTCCGATTTTTTTAAGCTAGCAGCACACCTGTTGCTAGCTCGCTCCCTCTCTACCGACACCACGGTAGCGAGGAAGTTTTTTCTTTTCTCTTCTCCACGGAGGGGAAAAGGATTAAAAAGGAGCATACTGCCACACCAGTCAGTATTCTCCGGGAATAAAAGACCCACACCGTCCTTTTTCTCCGGATTAAGGACAAGGTGGTAATACATTTTTCTCCCGTCCCACCTGTCGAGAGCGGGCCCTCTCCACGCCACGAGGCGACCAAGATCGACGGCCCTCTCCCTCACACCAGAGGAGTCAGGGACTCGTGGCTCGACAGGTCTGTTCGTCCTGCTTCGGGCTGGAACACGCCCGCGGCGCGATCGACAACCCCGGCTCATGCGGACATTGTGTCCGCTTCACCGTTAAGAGCCTCCGCCGACGGTTAGCAAGACAAGCTAGCCTGTCGGAACAGGACCCCCCACCCCCCCATGTCCACGGACCCACCGACCGGCAGTCAGGACACGGGGGCGTCCGCCACAGATGCAGCTTTCACACCAGCGCTTTTCTGGTTCAGCTCCGGTTTCCCTTTTCAGCTCCCACTCTGTTCACACCGCCCACTGGCGCCCCAGAGCTGCCCCTGCTGCGTCATGACGTCACTGTTTACATCGCTGATTTGCTCCTCAACGGCACCCATTACGGCGCTCACAACAACAACAACAGCGTCGGGTCGATGATCGTGTTGCTTTTAATCACACGAAGCCAGAATAAATTGAATAACGACTTCTCCAACCTTATGCTTTGCTCCAGAGTGCCGTGGTTCATTGTTTATTAATGTGTTTCTGCAGCATTTACCGACCGCTGCAGTATTGGCTGCTCTTCCACGGGAGTTTATTCTCCCGTTAGCTCCCGGTTAGCTCACACTGCAGCGGCCGCTCTAAAGTATTCACTGTCCGACTCATACAAGCAGCTGATGCATATCCCCAGTTCCCTTAGCCTAAGTGAATGTGTTTCAGTCTGAATTGACGCTGGTTGGCATCACAACGCTGTTATGAAAGTTTCTCTGGTATAAAACGGGTGATGTTAGCATAGCAACCGAAGCTAAACTGACTACTTGCATCCGATAGCTGCAATAATACAAAACAACACGTCTGCCTCTCTCCACAATGATCGATAACAGTGAACGGATGGTCAAAGTAAGGTACAAATAAACAGAATCACACGAAGCCTGGTTAGTGTTGCCTGACTTTATAAAGTGTGTTTATAGGCACTACTGCTTGTAGGCAGGCATAACAGTCGACCCATGTTCAGGGGAGGTGGGTTTAGTTTCCTGCACGCCTCGACGTAAGAGAGACGTAAGCGACGTTGCCTCTTAGCTCCAAAGCTCTTGCCTCTGGACCGACAATTTTTTGGAGCTGGAAATGAAGCGGATTCTGGAGCTAAGAGCCGGCGCCGCTGCGGTGTGAACAGGAAAACCCGGCGCTTTTCAGGCTCTAGCTCCGAGCCAGAGCTGAAAAGGCGCTGGTGTGAAAGGGGCAACAGAGTGAGCCCCTCTCCGTGTCGGTCTGGGGCTCACTATCTGCTATGGCTATAGAAACGGAATCCCGCGCCCGGTTAGACCTCACCATGGTCTCACCCGCGGAGGATGTCCTCGAGCTGGACTAAGAGGAGGACGCCTTGGATCGAATGAACAGGAAGAGGACACCTTCATGTCACCGGCTCAGGCTGCAAAGCCTGAGGCAAGTGCTGCTCTCCCGGGCGATAGCGCACCAGCTTCGCCCGGTCTGAGCATGGACCTGCAGGCCGTGTGCAAACGCGCTGCGGTCAGACTCAACGTTCCGTGGCCTGAAATGGTCAAGGAGACCTCCAGGTCCCGCTACGAGGGGAAACACCTTCCCCAAGCAGCGGGCAAAAAAGAGGCAACTCCTCCCGGTCTTCCTGGAAATGTTGGATGAAGTGACATCCAACAACAAGATCCCAATCCAGGGTGCCTCCTCCCTAGACTGGGACGGAATGGAGAAGCTCGGCCTGCTCCGCATGCCGCCCATGGAACCGCTGGTAGCGGCTCACCTTCTACCAAAGGTGGGCCCGTCACCAAGCAGGAACCCCACGCTGCCAGCAAAGTCGGACCGTTTTCAGTCAGCAATGACTGAAAAGTCCTACAAAGCGGCAGCGTTGTCCGCCAGGGCCCTGAATGTGTCCTCGCTGCTAACCGCCTACCAAGCGGAGCTCTGCGAGGACCTGCCGGGTAACCCGGGGGCAGCCACTCTGGACGAGATGGCAGCGGTCACGGACATTTGTCTCCGTGTCCAGGCCACGGGCAAGGTAATGGGGATCATGGTGGTGCAGGAAAGAGCGAGATGGCTCAACCTCACCACTCTCCCAGACCGAGAAAAGGAGGATGTGCTGGATATGCCCATTGTTCCCGAGGGAATTTTCGGCTCCGCTCTCGCCTCCATGCAAAGGAGGTGTGAGACGAAAAAGAGGGAGGACGAGGCACTCCACCTCTGCCTCCCTCGAAGGGTCCAGCCGCTGCTTTCGCAGCAGCAGTCCTCTGCCCAGGCTGCCTCGAACTCTGCTCGGTTTAAAGCACCGAAGACGCAGAGGCAGCAGCCCACCCCGAGTCCTCAGCCCAGGCTGGAGACAAGGGCAAGCTGGCCTAGAAATTCTCCGGTTCCGGCTGCAGCTCAGGCTCAGCCAACCCAGAATTTCGGCCAGCAGTTGAGGAAGAAGAAGCGAGCGGCGTGACAGCCCCTCCTTCTTCCCTCCGTGAATGTGTTCCCGCCGCCTCGAGAGATGCCTAAACACCATCCTCAAGTCCACACAAACACATGTCACACGTTGATTGATTCCTCTGTCATAAAACATTTTCCGCCGACGCATCCAGGCTTCAGGCCGAGGGCGCAGCTCAAAAAGATGAAAAGAAAATCAATAAAACCAATAAACAGCCCGCCAATCTTTTCCCCTTTTAAGAGCAGCTACGGCATCTCTCAAAAGGCGGATTATTGACGGGTCTGTGAAGGCACCACCGTCACGTGCATGCGCAGTGCCGGCTGGAGCCGTAAGCGTGACATCTCAGCTGACTCTAAAGAGCATACAGCAGGAGATACTCACGACATCTGCCTGAGTTTCTCAAAACAGTTACACATTATCTGTTTTCACAAGCCCAGAGAGAGTCAACCCATATTCTAGAAAGAAGGGTTTTATCTATAATGCCCGCCGAGCAGAGTCAGATTATGCAGACAAATGTTCTCGTAAAGCACCCGGGTGCTGTCCTTTCACGGAAGGTGGTCACCACGGACGCATGTCAGACAGGCTGATAGGGTATTTACGAAGGTCGCCCGTAAATCACCCGGAGCTTTTAGCGGTGTTCCCCACCCTAAAACGCTTCCTGCCTTCTCTCAGAGGACACCATGTCCTCGTGAGGACAGACAAAACGATATCGTGTATGAACCGCCAAGGGAGGTTGCGTTGTCTCCAGTCACACACACTGGCACACAAACTGATCCCTTGGAGCGGCAGACGTCTCCTCTCTCTGAGAGCGACACAGGTACCGGGAGTGATGCACCTCGGGACAGAACTACTGTCCAGAGGTGCACCACTCTATGCAGACTGTACTCCACATCCAAGGATCGTGAGTCCGCTGTGGGTGCGTTACGGCGGAGCCACGTTAAATCTGTTCGCATAAATCAGGGGTGGGGAACCTCCGGCCCCCGGCCCGCGAGACCATTTGGTACGGCCCTCGAGGTAATTTATGAACACACGCAAAAAAGAAAAAAATGAAAGAAATCTAGACCGCAAAAAAATTAAACAAGAGAGTGCTTGTTTTTCCTGGCCAAGGTCAGGGTCCTTGAACACAACACGAGTCTAATGTGTCATCACGTGGTATATGTCCCGTCTGACAGGGGTGTCGTGCTGACGGAGAGCACCAGAACACCACTCCCGCCACTTCCAAAAATTGCAGTAGCCTACCCATAAGGAGCCGTACACATGCCGCAGTTTTTGCGTGGCTGTGTCTTTAGTTGAAAGCCCAGTGGCGATCTGTTCATCTGTCATACTGATCATACAGTCAATACCTTTGTTGTTATTAGCATCTGGTTAGCAAGCTATGCTAACGAATATAAGAAGTTTTTCTACAACCAGTGAGGTAAAGGCACATCTTTATATGATCATTATTATAAAAAAATAAGAGAATAAAGTAAACAGGTATAAAATAATATATGACAGTAAAAAAAAGTTGTTATTAATAAACAAGAATACATTTTGAAAGGAGAGTGATTTGTAAAATGTCCATAAAGAAAAAGTAAATCTGTTTACAGTTACTGTTTCCATAGAGCTCCTAATTTTGCTCTCAAAGTGCACCAGATTGATGGTATTAACTTTAATATTTAAAAAAAAATCTTTCTGTTTTGGTGGTCATGCCACACCGTGCACGTGCATGCATACGCGAGTCATGGTAAGATATATGGATTAAGAGGTTGCTTTTTCTTTGCACAACATGAAAGAAAGGCCAAATGAATGGGCTGTGATTTTAGTATTTTTAAGCAGAGGTCAATAATTTGTACGGCCCTCGGAGGATATTGAAAACATGTAAATGGCCCTTGAGAGGAAAAAGGTTCCCCACCCCTGGCATAAATGCTCAATGACAGCTGTTCTCTTTAATGCACGATTTAAACGCACTGTTAGGCGGGGACGCACTCGTACACGATTGACCTCAGGGTCCTCTGTACGTGTTCCCACCCCTGGCTTTGTTACCCCCAACTCTGGCCAGAGTGAAGGAGCAACGCCACACACTTACTCTGATGTTTCCGCCCTAGCCCGCAACGTACGGGCTGGCGGAGATATATCAGCTGTTGTGCGGGAAGCCATGGCAGCCCCCACCATGCAGGGACAGATTGTCTCAGGCGGGGGGGGCGATCCTTCACCCACGCCCAGAGCACGGGGCACTATGGGCCTGACCCGTGAGTGGTACAATCTGAATACAGTGGGACTCCCTCAGAAGGTGATAAACACTATTCAGAGTGCGAGATCTTCCTCCACCAGGTCTCTTTACGACTGTAAGTGGAGGGTGTTTGAGGAGTGGTGCCTTCAAGAAGGACACATCTCTTTTCAATGTCCTGTCGGGGTGATTTTATCATCTCTACAGGACTTGATCGATAAACACAGAGCTTTCTCCACGATCAAGGTGTACCTGGCTGCTATTGCTGCATGCCATGTGGGCTTTGAGGGTAAGACGGCTCGCCAACATCCTTTGGTCTGCCGTTTTATGAAGGGAGCTCGCAGGCTCCTCCCTGTCTCCAGGTCGCTGGTGCCCTTATGGGACCTGGCAGTGGTTTTAAATGGGCTCAGAATGACCCCATTTGAACCCCTGGAAGGAGCTGACATGAAACATCTGTCACTCAAGACAGTGCTGTTATTGGCCCTGGCATCCGCCAAGCGGGTCAGCGATATTCATGCACTGTCTGTACATCCCTCATGCACTCAGTTCGCCCCAAACGAGAGTGTTGTTGAAGCCCAACCCTGCCTTTACACCAAAGGTGGTTGGTTCGTGTACCCCAATTGACATTGAGGCATTTCCTCCGCCGCTGGTTTCCTCCGGGGAGCAGCAGCAGGATCTGTTGTGTCCAGTCCGGGCTTTACACACATATATGGACAGATCAAAGGAGCTTCGTCTTAATGACTAACTCTTCGTGTCCTGGCCCGAGCAGTGCTGGGCACCTTGATGAGTCGGGACCCTACCTGTTAAATTCTGGTTGATCGGTGATTTTCGAGATAAGCTCGTCTGGCAATACAAGAGCTACAATATCCCATAGTGAGACATCGAACGGAGTGTTATGAATGAGAACTATAGGTTACTTACTTAACCCCAGTTCTCAGAGTAAAATGAAGTGAGATGTCTCACCAGACGGCCCTCCTTGCTATGGTGAAGCGAGAAGAGATGCTTATTTTGAATGACGCGTTGTGGCGCAAGCTACTTATAGGGGGTGATTTCCCCTGACGCTGACGTCAAGATCACCAGCCAATCAGGATTGGCGTAATGAGATTGATGCTTCTGTTTGCTCCGCGATGAGGCGCATCCCATAGTGAGACATCTCACTTCATGTTACTCTGACAACTGGGGTTACGTAAGTAACCTATAGTTGTGCATTTGGGTCCTATCATTTTCGTGTGTGCCCCAGTCATAACAAATCCACTGTGAGATTCGTTGAAATCAACATATGCATCACTTGTGCTCCATTTAAAAGATTGAATTTTTCTTTCTGTCATTTCATAAATGCCTTTTTTTTTTAATGTGTATCATAAATCAAGAGTGCTTTTTGGTCTCTATCAGCGTATTGTTCTTACAGCTGCTCCATTATTGTGCTTCCATCCATCTTCCTTTGCTTTCAACGGTTTTAAAAGGAAAATATATATTGCAAAATCCATCAACATAAAGTATGGAATTTATATGGTCAACAGGAAGTAGACATTTCAAAGATGCAGGGATGTAAACTTTGGCTCCAAATGTGTGAGATATAATCATCCTCACTGCTGCAGAGATACGCACCGCCACAGATTTATATATCAAGCTTTGCCTTTAATTCCTGAGCAGACAAGGGAAGGAGCATCACTTCCAAGAAATTGAAACCGCATCAACCCACAATACATGGAAAAACACACCACAACACTGGGAAACTGTTTAAGCGAAAAATCCTCTTATCTTCAGTGCACCCTCCAAACAATGACACCAAAGATTGAATAAGGAAATTCATGGAAAAAAGTACATATTATAGATTCATAGATAAGAACATGAATTTGCAGATTATTACTTTACATTCATCCCTGTTGGTCTGTATTTGTGCGTTACGTCACAGTGGATTAGCAGCTCAGAGCGCTGGTGGGTGTTTGTCGGTAGGCGTGGTGTGAATTTTGCTCTCGGATTGTGGGCATTTGGTTTGGAGCAGATTATGGCTCTCTCTGCTATTACTGCTGGCCTCATAAGGATAACCACAGATCAGCACAGATCACCGCACAAACTGACGTGGAACTGGGAAATGTGAAAGGCCTTGGGTGATGCAGTGTGTGTGTGTGTGTGTGTGTGTGTGTGTGTGTGTGTGTGTGTGTGTGTGTGTGTGTGTGTGTGTGTGTGTGTGTGTGTGTGTGTGTGTGTGTGGACCAACAGAAACAGGGAGAAAGAGAGGCAGCATTTGTACGGTAGCTTCATTCTTTTTAATCACATTAAATTGGATCATTAGACGGACCCATTTTCACAGTGCTTTCATGAGGTGATCGGGACCAAGTCCTATTGGATATCAGCCTAATCTACAGCAAAGCCCTGCAGCACCCTTTGGCAGCCATGTTGGGGACTCTGTGTCCCTCAGTGCAGGCCTGGGTATGAACATACTTGCAGCATTAATTTGGCTGAATTAGGATTGAGAACAAATTGCCACTCTACATAACCAAATCCAGGCGTGATTGAGAAATAATGAGCAGCTCATCCTACATAAATGGTTCACCAGATTATCCCCCTCTGAATTATACAGCTCACCCTGGCCAGGATGGTTTCATAACGTTATCATAGACATAACAAACCGAGATAATGCCTCCGTGTGAGTCGGATAGGACTGTCCTCATTATAAGCTACTCAGTATTTATGTCAATCTGACCATAATTCTTATGCTCTGTAATGTAATCCATTACATTCTATGACGTTTTCAGGGTGGTACACAGCGTGATAACCCCATAAACGTTGACCTCCCCTCGGTGGTGAAAGCCTCATGCTCAGACCACCATCATCTACAAACGCTCAACAATTATCCCGAAGCAGCATTTCATGCTATCGCACTAGTGGCATAAATAGAATCGTGATCCTCATCATTTCAAAGAGGATCAGGATAAAGGTCCTGCTGATACGACCTTTGGAGTGCCTGGAGCCAATACAGTCACAAATCAGGAGTTGGCACAGGAGACCATTGAAATTGGTGATAGTCAATGGAATTACAAGGTTTTTACTGTATATACACTGTTGGAAAGAGGAGATTCCTAGCTTTCTAATGCTATCAGGATTGTTTTTGTACTCCAAATATTAAGCAAAATATGTCACATTATATAATGACTGTCACAGAGTCATCATTTTGAGAAAAAGGCCTTTAAAGTTGTGTCTTCTCTGGAATCCATCGATCTGATTGATTATTAGCGGAGCAAATTATCAAAATACTAGGGAGGAAAGATATTTTCGTTTGGATTACTGGTCTGGGGGAGGCTTGCGAGTGTGTGTGTATACGTGTGTGTGTGTTTGTGTAATTTTGCGTTTGTGTGTATTGTGTTTGTTTCCCGGGGAAAACACTCACGAGAAACACCGGCTGTTGTTATGCCTGCTGTGACGTCAAGTTACTCCGTTATCCGCTTGTAATTATGCCGTTACAAGCTTCAAAGTTGTATTTATCATCTGAATTTGCCAAAACAAGTTTAATATTCTGAAAGCCAAGACTTTGTTTGATTGAAATCAGATGAAAACAAACTGTAACGTACCCTGCCGTGTTATCTATGATTACGATACGCCTTACATTCATAATTTAAGCGGAAGGGAGGGGAAGCAGCACTGCGGAACAGCAGAGTGGGAGGGAGAGCTGTCATCTTCCCTTTACTATGGGCTCAGAACAGTCTCATAATACACACATGCACACAGAAGGATTCACACTTGTATTTCATGATCCGCAAAAGGATTCACACTTGTATTTCCGGATCCACACTTGTGTTTTTCAATACACACACAAATGTGTTCCGTTTCATATACATGTAAATAAAATCCAAATACAGAAAAAAGTTTTACATTTATATTTTTGATCCACACATATGTGACCCGCTCTATCGAAATCAGTCGGAAGTCGCAACGGCTCATTTCAGAATAAACGTGGATTTACGTAAAAAACTATTTTTTCAGGGTTCGGGTGTTTTGTTTGATTTTAAACAAACCAAGTCTTGGCTTTCAGAATATGAAACTTTTATTTCCAAAATCACACGATAAGTACATTTTTGAAGCTTGTGAAGGGACGAAGACAGGCACCTCTCACTCGCACTCTGCTCTTCCAGCAGCGCCGCCCCCGTCCCTCCGGCTGACATTATGAACGTAAGAGTAAAGTAATCATAGATAACACGGCAGGATCCTTTACAGTTTGTTTTCATCTGATTTAAATTAAACAGAGTCTTGGCTTTCAGAATATTAAACTTGTTTCGGCAAATTCAGATGATAAATATAACTTTGAAGCTTGTAACGGCATAATTACAAGCGGAGAACGGAGTAATTTAACGCCACAGCGGGCACAACAGCCGGTGTTTCTCGTGAGGGTTTTCCCCGGGAAACAAACACAATACACACAAACGCAAAAATACACAAACACACACACGCACACACGTATACACACAGACTCGCGAGCTTCCCCTCCAAACGAAAATATCTTCCCTCCGTAGTATTTTGATCATTTGCTCCACTAATAATCAATCAGATCGATGGATTCCAGAGAAGAGGAAACTTTAAAGGCCTTTTTCTCAAAATGAGGACTCTGTGACAGTCATTATATAATGTGACATATTTCGCTTAATATTTGGAGTACAAAAACAATCCTGATATCATTAGAAAGCTAGGAATATCCTCTTTCCAACCGTGTATACAACTCAAAATGTGTCTTCGGGTCAATGCGACTGATTTCGATGGAGCAGGTCACATATGAGTTTCCCGTTTAAATCCCCTGAACCTGCAAACACAAACCGCTTTCTGTGCACGGATCGCTGTGCATTCGTGTGTGGGTTTTTTGAGACTCCCCTGACGGTCAGCCGATTCGTACTTGTAATATGTTCTATCTATAGCCAATCAGATGTCTCCTTCATTCTAAGCCAGGGATGGGCAAATGGCGGCGCGCGGGCCGCATGCAGCCCCCACCTCCTCTTTTTGCGGCCCTCAGATTAATTTATAAACAACGTAATTAATAAAAAAAAAGTATTTAAAAAAAACTTTTTATTTTTTTATTTTGTTTACTTGTAGTACTGATTGGGCAGACACCCTATCCGTTTTTAAGAGTGCGCTTAACACCTTCCTTTTTGATAAAGCTTATAGTTAGGGCTGATTAGATTCAGCCCCTAGTTTTGCTGATATAGGCTTAGTTTGTCGGGGGACATCTTACTTCTTCCTTCTCTCTGTCTATACCTGTGTACTCTCATGTTCCGATTAACCCAGCTTCCCCAAATTTCTTTCTTTTTGGTGTCTATATACGCTGGGATCCGGAGTCATGGATGATCCTGCGGTCCTGTGTCCTGGATCGCGAGCGCTGGATCTTGAGCCGTGGCTGTGGTCCTAGATGGATATCCTCGTGGATTCATCTTCCTATTATACACACATGCATTTCCAAACATTTGGACTACCTATGTTGCAAATGTATTATCTTTTCAATTTACACACGGCATCTATTGCACGTCTGTCCGTCCTGGGAGAGGGATCCCTCCTCTGTTGCTCTCCCTGAGGTTTCTCCCATTTTTCCCTTTAAACTGGGTTTTCTTTGGAAGTTTTTCCTTGTACGATGTCAGGGTCTAAGGACAGAGGGTGTCGTATTGTCATACTGATATTCTGTACACACTGTGAAGACCACTGAGACAAATGTAACATTTGTAATATTGGGCTATATAAATAAACATTGATTGATTGATTGATTGATTGATTGATTGATACCGTCCACTAGACTCCTAGTTACGTCGCGAGCTGCGTACATGATTTCAAATACCGCAAAAATAATCTGTGACGCATTTGTGTGTATTGTGTTTGTTTCCCGGGGAAACCCGGCTGTTGTTATGCCTGCTGTGACGTTAAATTGCCTCTTGTAATTATGCCTTTACAAGCTTAAAAGTTGTATTTATCATCTGAATTTGGCGAAACAAGTTTAATATTATTAAAACCAAGACTTTGTTTATTTGAAATCAGAAGAAAACAAACTGTCACGGACCCTGCCGTGTTATCTATGATTATTACGCTTTTCATTCATAATTTCAGCGGGAGGGAGGGGGAGTGGCGCTGAGGAACAGCAGAGTGCGGGCTGACAGGTGTCTGTGTTGACATTCCCCTTATTGTGGAATAAGGGGAATGCAGAGACAGGCTACAAGTGTTTTAGGTTCAAGTTAGACAACTAATGTCTGGGTTAGTGTTCATGACTTCATGTTTATGTCATCTTAATGGTTAATCTAAATACACACACATTTTCCGTGCTTTCCAATAGTTTAAAATAGCTTTATTCCACTGTTTAATAACCTGTGCAATACAAACATGCCACTTGTAAAAATGAAATAACATTTCTGTGAACTGATATTTGAACTGATGTTCCCATTTTGTGGGGATGTTCCCTTTGATTGTAAAATGTCAATGAAGATGTCAGACTTAGTATATTTGTTAATAATTACATACAACACATGGAATTTGTGTGTGCGTGTGTTCCAAGTGAATCTGCGGGCCCCTGGTGGCCAGTACATCAATGATGTGGCCCCCACCACCATCAAAGTTGCCCATCCCTGTTCTAAGCCAATCACATGAGCGCGCCCCCACGAGGGTATGATTTCTTGCGTTCATGACGTAGCGCTTCATATAATATGCATTTTGCGCTGTCCGGTCAGCTGAGATGGGTCTGGCTGCAGACCGCAGCAAGGAGGCGTTTCCTATAGGGGCGTTTCCTATAGGGCGTTTCCTATAGGGGCGTTTCCTAACTTTTTTTATCCAATAGCAACTTAAGGGATTCCAGCTGCTTTTATAAATCCTCGCAGAAGAAGTCATTGTTCGAGTGATGGGAATTCCGGCTCTACTTGCTGAGCCTGATCATTTGGCTCACCAAGAAGAGCCGGCTCTTTCGGCTACCAAAGGGCTCTTCAGTTTACCACATATTATACCTTTTAATTAAATCAAATGTAGCCCTGTTTTGACTAATGATTTATATGTGTACACATATATCACTTAAATTATTCAAGACATCCTTTGTACTAAAGTATTCAAAAGTAAAAATTACATGTTTAATATAAATTATTTGCTGTGGCCAATTGTTTTCATTGCATTTACAGACCCGTGTAACTCTCTGATACCACCAAATTAATGCATTGACTTGCTTGTAGAACCACGCTACACAAAACAAATGGCAGCACCTATAAAAACTATTTAAAAAAAGGGGCTACTGTATCAACCTATATAAAGTATAAATATAGTTGTTCTCCCTGCAGGAGAGGGGAGCGTGCTTTGAGATCAACTGCTAGGCTGCAGCGGGGAGAAGAGGGGGACAAAAAGAGATCTCCGTCCTCCGTGTTTTATTCTTATAGAAGTAAGAAGAGAAGTAATGGGTCAGAAACCCTCCTTTTTACGCAGCGGTCCAGACATAGACATCATAGCTACGGCGACATATATTCAGTTGCCAGTTACTTTTGGCATTAGGGCAGGGATATCTTTCAAGGTTTGACATAATGAATTGTGCTACTTTTAAAGCAAGCAACGATGTTTTCAAATCTGTAATCAAAGAGCTCCTCAAAAACACTATAGAAGCAGTTTCTGCCGTTGTTACGTTAGTTCAAACAGTAACAACGGACTACTTTTCTTAGCGGATGCATGTCAATTTAAATCAATACATAAAACTATTTTTTAAATCAATAAAATCTTTTTCTAAATCCATAAAAGCATTTCAATTATTATTGGGAGTCATGTCGTTACTTTGTTGAGAATGTGGCCATGTGTAATAAGCGGGATAATGTCCACATTGCACAATGTGCCTTCATGCCGATCTAGATCCCTCCGCAAAAACAAAACAAAAAACGGCTCGTTCGCGGGCGAGAGCCGGCTCCCGTCGTTCACTATAGGAAACGCCCCTATAGGAAACGCCCCTATAGGAAACGCCTCCTTGCTGCGGTCTGCAGCCAGACTCTATTGGGTCAGCTTGCTAAACAGAGGGCGGAGCATCAGGTGATTATGCAGAGCTGCGTGTCTCCATCAAACTCAGCAGCTGATCTGATCTCTCTCTCGCGTCCGGTTACACTTCACTCGCGTTTATGTCCATATCGATCAGATCCAGCTCTCCTGATCGGCCTTTATAGAGAGCACCGATCAAACTATTAAGAGCCGATAATGACCGGCGGGGCTCCCCCCGTTGACAGTTCACTGTCTAGCACTGGCTTCGTAGTGCACTGATCGATTAGGCTAAGTCAGGGGTCTGCAACCTTTTTGACCAAAAGAGCCATTTTGCTCCTTTTTCCAAAACATGTTTTGGTCTGGAGCCGCAAAACATATTTCATAGTTTTTTATTGTTATATCAGACAAAAACTAAAGTGTTTTGGCATTTATTAGGCTATTTATTTACATGATATAAAACTGTTAACCTCTAATAAGAAACAAAGTACTCTTATAAGGAGAATTAAAAATAATACCCACAGGCCTACTTTACAATAAATTAAACACAGCACTTGGGGAGTCCTCTGCACATTTGAAGGAAAAAAAAAAATTATTAAAATGGGCCCACTTTGAAATAAATAAAACATATAGCTGCACCCTAAAAAGAGTTAAAGGTAGGGTAGGTAAGAATGGAGAAACCAGCTCGAGTGCGCTAGAATTTGAAAGTACATAACCGGAAAAAATATGCCTCTTCCTTCAGACTTTCTTACAGAGTCCCTCCTCCAATACACACGAACGCGCACATGATCAATGAGGGCACGAGATAAGTTTGTGCACAGATGGAAGGCTGACAGGCAGTTAGGCCATCCAGTTACTTTAGCCGGACCGGCTCATATGATTGGTCGTGCTTTTTACAGCGCTCGGGCTTCCAGAGATTAATTTGTGTATGTATTTATTGTCAAAGCATTTAATATATTCATTGCTATCGGGACGTTAAGAGCATTCCATGGAATATAACAAAAAGTGTTTTCTGAAATAAATTACATACCCCATTGAATTATGACTGAAGATCGTCAGCTGTCTTCCTCTCCCTTGTTGTTCAAAGGCTGCACCACCGTTGACAACTTCTCTCTACATATCAAACATACCGGTAAACCAGCATCGTTTGCTGTGAAAGCATACAACTCTGTCCACGCAGAATTAAATCCTGTGTTCCTCCGGTACTTTTCTTTGATTTATCCATAGTTCGCTCATCGAGCCGGGGGTCAGGTGATTCGCCTCCAAGGCTGCTTCTCAGGTCGATTAAATGAAATCCTTGCTTCCCTCACTTGCATCGTTTCCCTGTGTTTAGTCCCTCCCACCAGGGAAGCATGGAGGGACGCAAGGAAACCACGAGAAGCAGGGAAATTAGTTTTAAGTAGGGCCGGGACTTTAACGCGTTAATTACGATTAATTAATTACACAAAAATTAACGCATTTTAATCGCACTTTAATCGCACTTATTTTTGCACAGCGGAACGTTTCTCACTGGACGAGTTTCAGGCGTACCGATTATACTGGAGCACCAACTAATGTTCATGACTTCAGCATGGGACTTCAAACAACAACAAACCACGGTGAACAATAGTCAAACATGAACGAACAAGCTGATGAGACCGCTTTGGTCGGCCCCGTGGATGGGACATTTTGTTTTAAAAAACGGACGGATGGAAGCGTCGATAAGAGCACGGTTGTGTGCAAATTATGCAAAAAATAATTTGCATATCACCGCAGCACATCAAGCCTAAAGTATCACCTAAATGCAAAGCATGTAGCAGCTAGCGTGGACGTTAGCCCGACTCCGAGTGCAAGGAACCACACCCTGACCCAACCCACACTCAACCAGATGACTGGTTTCAGGGCCAGGATAAGTAAGTCCACGTCTGAGAAAATAACCAACTCCCTGGCTCACTGGATTGTCACTGGGCTCGACATTAAGGACTGCCCGATGGCCCGGGGCCATCTAGTATTTAGCTCGGGCAATGAAGCCTCACCTGCTGGTTGCCCGATCGGGCAATCTATTATGCCAGTATCATGCAGCTCGCGGATCCAGTAATGCATTACCCGACAGTAAAACTAAACATATCTATAACTAGTTACGGTAGTTTGAGAGGTAATTAAAATAGCTACGTGTGATATTCTAACCTGAAGTGTGTGTTACTTTTGTTCCGCTCACCGCTGCATGCGATCATGCAGAGCTGCGTGTCGACTCGTCAGCAGCAGCTGATCTCTCTCTCCCGTCAGATTAGACTTCACTCGCGTTTATGTCCATATCGATCAGATCCAGCTAGTTCTAGCTAATGATAGGACTACCTGCTTATTAAAAGACAACTACACAATAAGTGTCGCTATGCAACTGGATGAGGCCACAAAGTATAGCGCAGCATTATGCCTTTGTTTACATGCCCACCGGAACCCCGAGGCATTACCAACAGATCAACGCACAATCAACCCATACAGGACATCTCTTTCTCCACATTAAGTGTTAGACATTAGAGTTGACTATTCTTGTCTGTCACATACTCTTCTTGTCTGTCACATAAGTGGCGCAACTGAAGCGGTATTGCTCTAAAGGGAAATTATTTTGACCGAAGATATTTAGATTTGCCGGCTAACGGGAACTCTGACGTGTGCTTGGCGGATGCGCTCGGCTCCTCTCGACTGCTGCTCGGGTCTGCTCGGTCAGCTTCCGGATGAGGAGGCATTCGTTCGACCAACTTACAGTAGTTATCATTACAAACATTTTTAACAGGGGCCATAATAGTGTAAATAATGTTTGTTTTGGCAGTTATAACTGAATATAATGTTTTCTACTTTTTTCCATCTGGGAAGGCATTTGCCTTCATCAGATAGAAAGTGTTTTGACCAACAACTTAAGTATTTCTTAAAGCTATGCAGGGCATGCAAGCGAGCAAACACAAACAAGTGAAATGAAGAATACAATTGAAATTGTACAATATAATATTGTGGTGGTTCATCTTATAATTCAGTCTAGAGAATGCACCAGACAGCATCTAAGACCTGCAAAAATAAAAAAATGTCTAGGGGGAGGCCCCCCAAACCCTTCGTGCCATTTCGTCCGCATGCATTTTTCAGGGCAATCTCTATTGGGCTCAGGGCCATCTGTAAATTAGCTTAGATGGCCCTGTGCTTAAAAATGCGATTTTTAAAAATGCGATTAAAAATGCGATTAATTTCGATTAATTAATTACAAAGCCTCTAATTAATTAGATTAATTTTTTTAATCGAGTCCCGGCTCTAGTTTTAAGAGCAATGGGACGTCCTTTCCTCCGGAGCGTCACGTGAAGCGACGTCCGTTTGTGATGACGCTGCACAGCTGTTCGTCTGGCAGCAGCCAGCTCTGTACCCGTTATTTCCACAAACACCCCCGCCTCTGTTAGTGCACATTTACTGACATAAACATTAGTATCATCTGTTGTAGATCCAAATACATGAAATAAAATAAGAAGTCATTCTCAAAAAAGATAAACGCCATTCTTAAAATGTATTTAAACGAACAATAGTTTGATTAATATTGATTAGAGTGCACAATAGGAATACAATTATCTATCTATCAAAACCCAGTTAGATTAACATTCATTGGACTGCACACTTTGTTTATTTGTGTGGAGCAAATTAACATTTGAAATAGGACTTAATGACTGTGGTTTGGCAGCTGAATTAAAAGCAGGTCAAGCATCAATAATGATTTTTTACCACTTTTGTTCAGATCACATATTTGTAACTAAATGATACATTAATTGAAACAAAACACGGTATAAACTGAGGAGTGAGTCCCGTGAGGTTCATGTATTTTCTTCACTCCGCTGGGGCAGAGCTGTATAATAGAAGAGTTACGACAACGGAAGTCCAAAAATGGTTATCGTCACGTGGTTCATGTAGACGAGGATCGTTCCCCGGAAGTTCATGGCGGACAATGTGAATGCATTGATAACAGGAGATAGAACTACGATTTTTGGTAATTATTAGTGAATAAAGGTTTTGATTTGCAATATTTATACAACAAATCGATATGTGTATGTATTTACGTTTTAAAAAATAATAGAATTTGCTAATATTAAGTGATAATATTAGGATTAGTGTGAACAACTAGTTTACATGTTAGGCCTTGGTTAAAGAGCCTGTTGCTGTTTATTTATAGCTTTGAATTCTTACAAACCAATATCATCTTCTTAAACTTGTATGGTAGTCAGGAGCATCACTTTCTAATGTGTATTGATATATTTAGCGGGAGGGGATCTAAAGTAATGCTTTAAAATTCAGATTAGATTAATTTCTACCATTTTCTTGAATTCATGGTAGTTTCAGTAATCCCATGGTAATTGAGGACACAAGTTATCTAAATGACTAATGTCATCTTTACGGCTTTCAGAAAGGACAGGAGACCGACAGGAGACTATAAAGGACTAGCAGCAGCAGCCTGATGATGATGATGATGATGTTAAATGTGTTGTTTTAGGAACATCCATTGCAAATACATGGAATTCAATAAACATTGAATAGCATATCATGCAGTTTGTCGGTGCCTTTTCCTCCGTGTTGTCCTGGTTTGCTGTGCTGCCTCCTAGTCGCCACCATGGTTTGCTGTGCTGCCTGGGGATGCTCCAATCGCTCAGAGAAAGGAGTACGAATGTACGGCTTCCCCACTGACACAGAGCGGAGGAAGCAGGAGCAATTTCACGACCAACAGCAAAAAAATATGTGATTTATATACAAACACTGCATTTGCACTTTTTCACAAAACGAAAACCACACCATTGGGAAAGCTTAATGTTTTGTTTAATACAAAAAAAAACAGGGAAAGGCTTGAAAAACACAGAGTTGAGACTCAGGGTGCAGGGTGAGGGTCTCAGTGCAGGTATTCAGGCTCCATTGAATCCCCCTCTGGTTCTTGTGCTGAAAGAGGGAGTAACAGACAGGAGAAAGGGTTATACACACCTATATAGCACACCTATTGGATGGGAAATGCCTTGGGGAGATAAGGTGTGGTCTCTGTTCCCAACTGAAGTTATGGAACTTTATTATTTGTGAGTTTAACAAAGTATGACAAATGGCATCAGTAACAGATGTGATATGAATTTCTATAAAGTTGTCTCACATTCCTGGTCATATTTTATATACAGTATGTAATGAGTATAACATGTCCAGTAAGTATAAAGTGTTTCCTAATACTGTGTATTCAACCACTATGGAATATGTATGTGGGCAGACAAAACTGAGTTGTTCTGTGTGTGAAGTAACCTCAAGTCACTCGTTTGTCAAGACAAAAAAGGGCAAGACTAGGCTGAGAGCAGAGGCTATACCCACCATCTTCGTGCATCGCCCTGTGGTCAAAAAGAGAAGGGCCCCTGTATCTACAAAGCCCATAGCTCATGATCACAGCGATAGTGTGAAAGGTGACACAGGTATAATAAGTATGAACTCTTAGTAACAAAAGTAATATTACTTATTTTTAAGTGGTATAATATTTTAAATGTTCGAACATTTACAGTGCCATGTCTTCTACTTACATTAGTCTCAAAGATTGAGGGAAGAAGGGAAGGGATCACTGCCCTCCACCTGCCAGCACCCAGCCAGAGGAGCGCAAACAACAAAAACAAGCAAGGTGTCCCGTCATGTACCTGGAAGTTTGGGTTGGCAAAATGGAGTAAGAGAGGGACTTGAAAAACCTTGGTGGCTCTCTACTCATGTTGTTACAGTTGTCTTGGTTACAGCTCTCAAGTTTTTTTTGGTGCCATTTCCACATCTTTAGAAAATATGAAAAAATTGAAGTGAAATCAACCTCTTCTCTGGAGAACAAACTTTGATTTCTCTGTCTTGTGAGTTTGCAGTCTTGCAGTTTTGCTCCTCCACCTGTAACATCACTGCCCCTCCACCTGCCATACAGTAGGTTACTAACAATATTACTTATATAATACAGTGATAGAATACATGTTTAGTATGCTTACTTATATAAAACAGTAGTATTAAACTTACCTTGTGTTTTCACTCTCACTTAAGTCCCTCTCCCTTTGCCATCAATCCAAAATCAGCTGAGCTGCAACATTATACAGACAGGTAATAATCAACATAATCACAAGGACACAATATGCCTCTGCTAAAAACACTCACTCTTACACGCACCAAAGTTATATTTATCCAATATTTAACTCCCTCCACCCCCGCATACAATCCCGTTTAGAAGCCCCTCTTCTCTAATTCAACAACGTTGGACGAAATGACATTAAGAGAACTGAATGTACAATTAAAAGGCTGTTCAACGTGTGTTGCTAACTTGCTTCGGTATCCTAGCTTGATCCGTTATCTGTAAACGTTCCCTAAATCTACTAATTTAGGGATAATCCACTGACATCCTTTAATACACATGTTAATTTGAATCAGATGTACTGATAATATCCGCAATATAAATCTTTAAACTTTTTCTTACCTTTAAAAGTCCGTCACGAACGGTCTATTATGCTGCAACTCCACAGCTCTGCCAGCCTTGGCGCTAACTTCCGGGGAACGATTGAGAGGCTCCACGATCCGCCATTGCTGTAAAAAAGTGGTCCATTGGAGTGAACGGAGATGTCGTAACTCTTCTATTATACGGCTCTGCGCTGGGGTATTGCTCTCATGTCAAGAAGCATCAGATCATTGCATGCACTGCCTCGTCCAATCAGTGAGCGATACACAGTAAGGGGGCGGGGTGAGTATCTGAGGATTTCATCGGAGGATGGTCTGGTGGTTCCTCGGTTATCGCTCCTCCATGATCGCTCCTCGCTCCTCCGGCAGAAATAAGAGCCATGGGACGGTACTCAAGATGGCGCAGGCAAATCAACTTCCGGTGAGACCGAGGAGCGAGGAAATGAAAATAGTCGACCTGAGAAGCAGCCCATGAAAAGGCGCTCGCGCGGGACCGTAGCAGGATGTGACGCATATTTTAGTTGACCTAATTAAAACCGTTTTGTTTTTTATTTATGTGTCACAGTATCACCTCAAAATACAAGATACGAAACATTTTCAACCATGCAACAAAATATAAATAGTCCTACAAATACTTTTATTTTATTTCCTTCTTATTTCTGTCTAAGCTCAAGGGAGCCAGAGCAGAGGGCTTAAAGGGCCGCATGCGACGCGTGGGCCGCGGGTTGCCAACTCCTGGGCTAAGCTAACCTGTAGCTGCTCCCTCCACACTCAAAACAACTTCATATAGACATAAATAAAGCAGCTGTATTCGCCACACAGGAAACACACATTTAAAACGGTTTTGCCTGCCGTTTTTGTGTACACAAGCATTCATCAATGGTTCGGGAAGTGGCGCTGTATCTTAATAATATAAAGGCTTGTATTTGCGTGCATTTCCTGTTCGGAAAGAGGCAATGTACTGAGAGTGGAGGTGTCCTGACATTAGCGCCTGCAGGCAGGCTCCATGGACCTGTCAGCTCCGGACTGCGCAAAATGCGTACATGAAGCACTACGTCATGAACGCAAGAAATCTACCCTCGTGGGGGCGCACTCATGTGATTGGCTTAGAATTGAGGAGACATCTGATTGGCTATAGATAGAAAAATTACAAGTACGAATCGGCTGACCGTCAGGGGAGTCTCAAAAAACCCACACACGAATGCACAGCGATCCGTGCACAGAAAGCGGTTTGTGTTTGCAGGTTCAGGGGATTTAAACGGTAAACAAATATGTGTGGATCAAAAATACATATATATAAAACCTTTTTCTGTATTTGGATTGTATTTACATGTATATGAAACGGAACACATTTGTGTGTGCATTGAAAAACACAAGTGTGGATCCGGAAAAAAAAAATACAAGTGTGAATCCTTTCTGTGTGCATGTGTGTATTATGAGACTGTTCTGAGCCCATACTTTAAAAGCTTCAAAAATGTATTTATCGTGTGATTTTGGAAATAAAAGTTTCATATTCTGAAAGCCAAGACTTTGTTTATTTCAAATTAAACAAAACACCCGAACCCCGAAAAACTATTTTTTTACGCAAATCCACGTTTATTTTGAAATGAGCCGTTGCGACTTCCGACTGATTTCGATAGAGAAGCAAAGTCCCTCCCTTTCCGGGGGAGCTCCATTGGACCTTATTTCTGAAAAATTATGTATTGAAGTCAATGGGGAGAGAAAGATTATCTTTCGATTCCGTTTGAATTGTGCCACGAATTGCATTATGTCAATTTAAAGTGGATCTATCGTGCTATATTTGAACAATATATTGTAGGGCCATACCTATATAAAGTATATAAATATAGTTATTTTTTCAAAATACCAAACAGATCCTGCATTTTAGCCATGTCTCATTTCGCTCTATTTGCTCTTTCCAGCCCTGTTTTTGCAGGGGCTGATTCTGTGATGTAACTTTAATGCAAATGAGCTGCAGCTGACCACGCCCCCTTGCAGGAGAGGGGAGTGTGTTCTGAGATCAGCTGCTGGGCTGTCAGAAGAGGGGGAGAAAAAGAGATCTCCGTCCTCCGTGTTGTATTCTTATACGATTATATAGAGTCATTATTCATTTGTTTTAAAGCTCAATAAATAACAAAGAAGACCTTTGATTATTTGACATAAATAAATAGACGGAGATAGAGATCGGATTGGAGTGAGATTTGAAAAAAAGCATGTTAGCTTCAGAGTTTTGGTTTGCAGAATGGAAGGCAGAGACTTTTAGCCCCTCTGTCAAAGTATGGGACTCCATTGCAGTGAGCGGGCTAACTTTCTCATATAAGCCTTGGCCTGGAGCCATGAACTCAAATATTTCAGTCACATTCGCTGAAGCTGAAGAAAAAAAAGCCTTATTACTTATGATCAAAGGGTGGTGTTTTCTGAAGGAGACATGAAGCGTCTACTAGAAGATGCATTACGAGTCAAAGGCGGGTCATTTTAAGTGAAAAGACAGACATCCAGAAACAGGCGGGATTCATTTTCTGCTCACTTCCTTTGAAGGCTGTTTACATAAACATACATGAAAACTAAATATGAGTATTAAAAATGAAGTGATAAATGTATTTTTCAAAGTAAAGTCACATGACCCTGTAAAATGCAAAGAAAAAGCCTGCTTGACCTTTATCTATAAAAAAAATTCAGTATATTAGAGATACAAAATAAATGTGTGTGTATATGTGTATGTGTGTACAGTATATGTGTATATGTGTATATCAGGGTTTCCGCTAGGATTTTTTCTCGACGGTCAAATGTCCGGGCAGATTTTATTTTACCGGACAAATTTGAAACTTACCGGTCATATTTCAATAATAATAATAATAGTTGTGTAGCAGAGTTTCCGTTAGCAGGTAATTACCGGACTATGAGCAGATATGCTGATGTTTAAAACTCAGTTCACGGGGCTCATTTTTATATTGCTTCAGTTTATAATCGTAACAGATCGAAAAAAATTCAGATTAATTTTTCAATAAATGATTCCACAAACAACAAACAACATAATTATTACATTCAAACAAACTACTTGTAGTAGATAACGTACATTATTCAGAAGTTTACATCAACTTTGAATAATAACACGGGAGAAACGGAGCCTCTCTTTTCCCCTCTCCCTCCCTCTCTCTCACAGCAGTCAGTTTCTTAAGCAGCTCCTGCAGCGCACTAAACAGAGGGCGGGGCTTCAGGTGATTCTGCAGAGCTGCGTGTCTCGGTCAGACTCAGCAGCTGATCTGATCTCTCTCTCGCTCCGGTTACACTTCACTCGCGTTCATGTCCATATCGATCAGATCCAGCTCTCCTGATCGGCCTTTATAGAGAGCACCGATCAAACTATTAAGAGGGAATATCGGCCGATAATGACCGGCGGCCGATCTATCGGAGCCTCCCTAATTATTACCAGACATTTTGACCGTCAGGTTTTGAATTTACCGGTTTTTTATAAATTTTACCAGCTAAAAACCGGTAATTACCGGCTAACGGAAACCCTGGTGTATATGTGTCTGTGTCAGAGAGTATAGATGTGAGTAATATGTGGGGCGGAAATAATATATCAAAATAAAATAAAACATTAATTATAGCAATAATGATGAAATAAGCGAGGCCAAGGCTGAAAAGCAAGATTGGAGCATCAAAGCACTCAAGCCAGCTGCGTAAGACCAGGCTGTGTTACCATTATTGTAATTATGTTTAATTTCATTACGATTAGTACAGAGCCCTGTTTCTCTAATACTTCACATTACTCAATTATGCCTTAGATTTTGCCCTGATTTGGGCTAACCCAGACCCTTAAAGGTCCCCTATTATACTGTTTTTCATCAATATATTATAGATCTCAGATATATTCAAAACATGTCTCTGAAGTGTTTGGCTCGAAATACCAAATAGATCGTTCATTGTAGCATCCCATAATCCCCTCTCTTTCAGCCCTGTTTCAAAAGTGCTGATTCTCTGTCTGTTACTTTAGATGAAAATAAGGAGCCACTCCCCACGCCCCTCTGAGAGATATTTGGTTAAAAAGAACACGATGGTGCTCTCGGAGGAGATTCAGGTAATCTTTTTTCCTGGAACTTTCAGAATCTCTTTACACAGAGGGGACACATATTTCTGTATAAAAGACACAAAAGGTGGATTTTGCATAATAGGTGACCTTTAATATGGCCTTACAGTTATGGTTAATTTTAGAAGTCATGTAGGAAGGCACTCGCCCATCGCCTGGATTTCCTTAGACCTCACCTCTTACCCTTCAAATGCTTCATCCAGTACTTCAGCAGCAAAAGACACTACACTCTATTTCTGACCTTGTTTTTACAGTGAAGAGCTGGGCATTAATTATTAACTGAATAATATCATAATATATTGGTTAATTTTTAAAGACATAAAATGATTTTTTTAATAATGTTTTATTTATTTATTTACGATATGCCATTTTGGAGTTTCAGCAGTCTGGGTGTGCACTCTTGAATATAATTTTATAGTTTTATGGTAAAAGCTTTCAGCTGCTCTAGCTGATTCTGAACCACTTGACTTTTTAGTCAATCAGTGTTGATCTGTGTGAAGCCTGCTCCGGAAATGGCAACACCTGTTAGAAACACCTGCCTCACCCCTGCTTAAAAAGCTTAGGATTTTCTGTTTTTTTTAAATCGTTTTTTCAAGCTAGTTTTATGGAGAGCTTTACATTATTATAGCCTACAGTATACACTGCCAAACTGTTTCACTCAATTCCCTGTAATTAAAATGGTTTTTCAAATCATTGTAAGTTCATCCAACATCTAAATCCATAAATGGGGCGAAGCCTGCGAGCTAGTTCAGGCAGTCAACTCGAGCACTTATGCTGCATTCATACATAACGCCCCTTGCCACTCTACAACCAACCAAACAGAGTCTCCTTAATATGCCGCTCTATTTAACCTGCCAGATATCTCTCCATGCATTGCTTGCTGCTGCTATTGCTGCAGCTACTTCCACGTCGCTGCTGCTTGCCTGCCCCACCACCACCCCAGCTTCCACCCAAGCTTCCACCTGTAGGCTCGGGGGTTAGTTATTTAATCATCACTCATCGTGTTATGTATATCTGTGGAGTGATGAGGCCCGAGCCTTGACGCCAAACTCAACTATGTGAAACACGTGAGTTGTCTGACTGAACTATATATTTAACTCAATTTTTTGGGTAAAACTGTCCCTCATAATAGAGAAGTATAACAAGCAACTTTTGGGGAATGTTGAAAGCGTTCTTGATATGGCTGTCAGCTGCAGCGTGCAGAATTGTTGCTAAATGCAACATTTTGCTATGCTGATTATTTTCCTACACCAGATTTTCTTCCATAGCCTGTGGTTTTTTTGATTCCCTGCCAAGATGCTAATCCGTGTTGCATCCGGACCCCCAATGCAGATTGAGTGCCGATAATTAACTTAGTTTCCTTTCATCAGTGCAAAAGGCGGGTAAGACTGTTAGTGAGACACCAAGAAATACACTTTGACTGAGGGGTGGGTATCAGTTGTTACATCCTCTGATGAGAAAGTTCTTGATGTCTGGCGGGCGCCTACAGGCTCAGGTTATCCTGTTTCCAGCCACCATTAAATGGAGCTGTGGCCCTGGCAATGCTCTGCTGTCAGACCTCACAGCCCCTGCAGACAACTTTGGGGGCTTGTAAAGAGACAGGGCTGATGGGTTTTAAGTCTCCTTGGGCAGTCAACTAGAAGAAAATTGGAATGATCCCAGGGTGTTGGTGTGTGTTAGTGTGGCAACACTATATCAACTTTAAAGTTCCAGAAAAAAAGAGACAGAACATATGTATATTTATATAAAAAGCTCCCTCTGGCTTGATTTGGAATCCCAACCAACATCATTGGCAGCGTTTACTGGTGGATAGCCAGTTTCCATGTCGCTGAAGTAGTGAGTCAAAATTGTTGTTTTGAGCCCCTGAGAAGAGATTTTGGGGTGAAAATATATACCTTCATGTGCATTACACATTTCTCAGACCGGAAATAGCATTAATCTAGAAGACGTTTTGTGCGTGGTTGCTTCCAGTAAGTAAGGAAAATATTAATTATAATCTAGTCCAGTTTGAGATACATGCACTGAATTTAAAGGATTATCCCATGTAAAAACACACCAGAGTTATTATACTATAACACGAGGCAATTTTAAAACTTTCGAATGGCTGAAACTGTTACGATGTGTGAAGCAGGTAGGACCCAAATGCAGATTTACGTGAAATTCCTTTATTTCAAGGCTATAAGGAAAATGACAGAACAGAACACTCACCGTGGACAAGCCAATACACAAGACGAACCGACAAAGACAGACAGAAAAACCAGAACTTAAATACACACAAGACTAATCACACAAACAAGACACAGGTGAGGAGGGAGGAGAAAACACAGGGGCCACAGGTGAACACAATCGGGTAATCAGACACACCAGGGAAACTAACGACAGGGAACCACAGACAGATCTAAACAAGACAAAACACAACGAAGACAGAAAACCAAAAACAGATATAGACAAGACAAAACACCATAAAGACAGATCGTGACAGAAACATTGGGTTACTACAGTTGCAAGAGAATGTATGTGAACCCTTTGGAATTACCTGGATTTCTGCATAAGTTGGTCATAAAATGTGTTCTGATCTACATCTAAGTCACAACAATAGACAAACACAGTCTGCTTAAACTAATACCACACAAACAATATGTTTTCATGTTTTTATTGAACACACCATGTAAACATTCACAGTGCAGGGTGGAAAAAGTATGTGAACCCCTAGGCTAAAGACTTCTTCAAGAGCTAAGTGGAGTCAGGAGTCAGCCAACCTGGAGTCCAATCAATGAGACAAGTGTTGGTTAAAGCTGCCCTGCCCTATAAAAAATACACACCAGTTTTGAATTTGCTATTCTTAAGAAGCATTGCCAGATGTGAACCATGCATGCCTCGCACAAAAGAGCTCTCAGAAGACCTACGATTAAGAATTGTTGACTTGCATAAGGCTGGAAAGGGTTAAAAAAGTATCTCTGAAAGCCTTGATGTTCATCAGTCCACGGTAAGACAAATTCAGACACACCAGGGAAACTAACGACAGGGAACCACAGACAAATCTAAACAAGACAAAACACAACGAAGACAGAAAACCAAAAACAGATATAGACAAGACAAAACACCATAAAGACAGATCGTGACAGAACCCCCCCCTCAAGGGACGGATTCCAGACGTCCTAAAAAAAAAAAAACCCACAAAAGTCCAAAACCTCAAGCAGGGTGGGTGGAGGGGGTCCGGAGGAGGGACACAAAACTAGGGCCACCAGGGTGAGTGGAGGGGGTCCGGAGGACGGGTCTGGGCTGACAACCCAGGGGCACAGCAGAGGACCAGGAAGGGATCTCGGGCGGACGGCCCGGGGGCAAAGCAGAGGACCAGGAAGGGATCTCGGGCGGACGGCCCGGGGCCAAGCAGAGTTCAAAAAGGGGTTCTCGGGCGGACGGCCCGGGGGCAAGGCAGAGTTCGAGGAGGGGCGAAGACCACAGCTCTCAGGGGACCGGGCAGGAGCCGGTGTTGACCGGACAGTAACCAGAGCCGGTGGGACAGTTGTCGGCAAGATTCCCCACGGAAGAGGACAAGGAGTTGGCAGGACCCCCGGCGAGACATGTAATGTCGAGGCCTCCAACGAAACAGGACACAGGGTTGGCAGGACCCCCGGCAGGAAAGCAGTCGGCGGAGCCTCCAACGGCACAGGACACAGGGTTGGCAGGACCCCCGGCAGGAGAGTAGTCGGCGGGGCCTCCAAAGGCACAGGACATAGGATTGGCAGGACCCCCGGCAGGAGAGTAGTCGGCGGGGCCTCCAAAGGCACAGGACATAGGATTGGCAGGACCCCCGGCAGGAGAGTTGTCGGCGGGGCCTCCAACGGCACAGGACACAGGACTGGCAGGACCCCCGGCAGGAGAGTAGACGGCGGGACCTCCAACGGCACAGGACATAGGGATGGCAGGACCCCCGGCAGAAGAGTAGTCGGCGAGGCCTCCAACGGCACAGGACACAGGGTAGGCAGGATCCCCGGCAGAAGAGTAGTCGGCGGGGCCTCCAACGGCACAGGACATGGAGTTGGCAGGACCCCCGGCAGACGAGCAGTCTGCGGGACCTCCAACGGCTCAGGACATGGAGTTGGCAGGACCCCCAGCAGAAGAGCAGTCTGCGGGACCTCCAACGGCTCAGGACATGGAGTTGGGACTCGAGAGAGGGCTCGAGAGGGAACTCGAGCAGTGACTTGAGAGGGAATTCGAGAGATGACTGGAGAGGGAACTCGAGAGGAGACTCGAGAGGGAACTCGAGAGGAGACTCGAGAGGAGACTCGAGAGGAGACTTGAGAGGGAACTCGAGAGGGGACTTGAGAGGGGACCCGAGAAGAGACTCGAAAAGAGACTTGAGAGGGGACTCGAGAAGAGACTCGAGAGGGGACCTGAGAGGGAACTCGAGAGGGGACTCGAGAGGAGACTTGAGAGGGAACTCGAGAGAGGACTCGAAAAGGGACTCGAGATGGGACCTGAGAGGGAACTCGAGAGGGGACTTGAGAGGTGACTTGAGAGGTAGCTTGAGAGGGAACTGGAGAGGAGACTTGAGAGTGGACTCGAGAGGGAACTCGAGAGGGAACTGGAAGGGTGACTTGAAAGGAGACTCGAGAGGGGACTCGAGAGGGAACTGGAGAGGAAACTTGAGAGATGACTCGAGAGGGGACTTGAGAAGTGTCTTGAGAAGAGACCTGAGAGGGAACTCGAGAGGAGACTTGAGAGGGAACTTGAGAGGAGACTCGAGAAGAGACTCGAAAGGGGACCTGAGAGGAAACTTGAGAGGGGACTTGGGTAGGAACTTGAGAGGGGACTCGAGAGGGGACTAGAGAGGAGACTCGAGAGGGAACTGGAGAGGAAACTTGAGAGATGACTCGAGAGGGGACTTGAGAGGTAACTCGAGAGGAGACTCGAGAGGGAACTGGAGGGGTGACTTGAGAGAGTTGGTTCGCCAACAGAACACGGGGGGCTGGAGTCGGCCGGTATGCTGACTGGACTCGGGGAGCTGGCGTCGGCTGGAGAGCCAGCAGGAGACGAGGTGCTGGAGTCGGCCGGTATGCTGACAGGACTCGGGGAGCTGGCGTCGGCTGGAGAGCCAGCAGGAGACGAGGTGCTGGAGTCGGCCGGTATGCTGACAGGACTCGGGGAGCTGGCGTCGGCTGGGGAGCCAGCAGGAGACGAGGTGCTGGAGTCGGTCGGTACGCCGACAGGCCTCTGGGAGCTAGCGTTGGCCGGTACGCCGACAGGACTCGGGGAGCTGGCGTCGGCTGGAGAGCCAACAGGAGACGAGGTGCTGGAGTCGGCCGGTACGCCGACAGGACACGGGGAGCTGGCGTCAGCCGGAGAGCCAGTCCTGGAGCAGAAACTGGAGTTGCGACCATGGCTACTGGGGCCGGTACTGAAGCCAAAACCATGGCTGCTGGGGCCGGAGCCATGGCTGCTGGGGCCATGACTAGGGCTGGGACCATGGCTGTGTGGGCCGGTTCTGTAGCAGGGACCATGGCTGCATGGGCCGGTTCTGGAGCCGGAACCATGGCTGTGGGGACCGGTTCTGGAGTCGGAACCATTGCTGCTGGGTGCGGAGCGGAAGCCTGGACCCTGGCTGTGTAAGCCAGGTAATGGAGAATGGAAGCATGGCTGCGTGGGCCGGTACTGGTGCATGGATCCATGGCCTTGTAGGCCGGTTCTGGAGCCGGAATTGGGGCTGGAACCCTGGCCTTGCGTCTCTTCGGAGTCTTTTGGAGGCTTCGTGGACCTCCAAACGCCAGACCAGACCCCAAGAAAGGGTCAGAACATGAAGACTGGCACTCAGGGCTACAGGAGAAAACCCTAAGCCACTCGGGCAACAAGCTCCATAGCCAGGGCTTGCGAGCAACCTCCTGACGTGCCTCCTTCAATGCAGCCTCTCTACCCCGTCTAGATGAGGCGCCTTTCCACGTATAAAAAATGTACTCCAGAGAGTATCCAAGACATTCCGCCTGTCGCATCAAACGGGCTGAGTCTGCTGGGTCCATAATGGTCGGTTCGTAATGTTACGATGTGTGAAGCAGGTAGGACCCAAATGCAGATTTACGTGAAATTCCTTTATTTCAAGGCTATAAGGAAAATGACAGAACAGAACACTCACCGTGGACAAGCCAATACACAAGACGAACCGACAAAGACAGACAGACAAACCAGAACTTAAATACACACAAGACTAATCACACAAACAAGACACAGGTGAGGAGGGAGGAGAAAACACAGGGGCCACAGGTGAACACAATCGGGTAATCAGACACACCAGGGAAACTAACGACAGGGAACCACAGACAGATCTAAACAAGACAAAACACAACGAAGACAGAAAACCAAAAACAGATATAGACAAGACAAAACACCATAAAGACAGATCGTGACAGAAACATTGGGTTACTACAGTTGCAAGAGAATGTATGTGAACCCTTTGGAATTACCTGGATTTCTGCATAAGTTGGTCATAAAATGTGTTCTGATCTACATCTAAGTCACAACAATAGACAAACACAGTCTGCTTAAACTAATACCACACAAACAATTATATGTTTTCATGTTTTTATTGAACACACCATGTAAACATTCACAGTGCAGGGTGGAAAAAGTATGTGAACCCCTAGGCTAAAGACTTCTTCAAGAGCTAAGTGGAGTCAGGAGTCAGCCAACCTGGAGTCCAATCAATGAGACAAGTGTTGGTTAAAGCTGCCCTGCCCTATAAAAAATACACACCAGTTTTGAATTTGCTATTCTTAAGAAGCATTGCCAGATGTGAACCATGCATGCCTCGCACAAAAGAGCTCTCAGAAGACCTACGATTAAGAATTGTTGACTTGCATAAGGCTGGAAAGGGTTAAAAAAGTATCTCTGAAAGCCTTGATGTTCATCAGTCCACGGTAAGACAAATTGTCAATAAATGGAGAAAGTTCAGCACTGTTGCTACTCTCCCTAGGAGTGGCCATCCTGTAAAGATGACTGCAAGAGCACAGCGCAGAATGCTCAATGAGGTGAACAAGAATCCTTGAGTGTCAGCTAGAGACTTAAAGAAATCTCTGGCACATGCTAACATCTCTGTTGACGAATCTACGATACGTAAAACACTGAACAAGAATGGAGTTCATGGGAGGACACCACGGAAGAAGCCACTGCTGTCCAGAAAAAACATTGCTGCATGTTTGAAGTTTGCAAAAGAGCACCTGGATGTTGCACAGCACTACTGGCAAAATATTCTGTGGACAGATGAAACCAAAGTTTAGTTGTTTGGAAGGAACACACAACGCTATGTGTGGAGAATCCAAAGGGTTCACATACTTTTTCTTGCAACTGTATATGGCGTTGCATTGCCTTCTTTGTTTTTGCTATACTTTCTGTCTTACGTAAAACTCACCTTACCATACTGTTCATACCGCTATCTACATCCAAATTGGACATTCAGTTATGTTTATACTGTATTGGGTATCTGCATAGATTGCTGTGAACAGTCTGTCAAAATACAGATAACATCCAAAGTTGATGTTTGAGCTTATCAGTGAAAAAAGTGCTAAGGAATGCTTTTGTAGTTTGACAAATTAATACATAATGACTTTCTTTGTTAAACACACAAATACTGAACAAATATAAAAGACATTTGAAAGAAATCACACTGGAAAATCTGCAGAGAGAACCATGAATCTGGCCAGAGAATAAAGAAATACAGTCAAAGGGAATTTGAGAGACAATGACAATTAATTATGTAAACCTATATGTAGATTTTTAGGATAAATAAAGACTTCAGTGTGTGAATGATGTGATGTTCTTGTGAGGGGGATTCATGTATCTTGCCAAATGTAACTAATATTATTAATGCCAGGAAACTCTAACTTCCTCCCAGCATGAGTCTCTTTTTCAAAGTCCCAGATCCACAGGCCTGGTGTTTGCCAGCACAGAAAAGCTTCTGATGATCAAGCTAATTTAAAAGTGTTCTCTTGAAGTCAAGACACTTCATAATATATAGACCTGGCGGCTACACAGCCAACGCTCATAAAGTACCCTCAGACACTTTTCGGACAAAAGAAAAGGAGCTTCGCTGCCCACTGGTATGACAAGCACACATTCTTGGAGTATAGCATTAGCAAGGACAGTGGGTGTTTCTCAATCTCGAGGAAAGCTGCTCCAGAGCCACTATTTCAAGCATACTACGTCATCGAGTGCTTCCGAAGTACTGTTCCAATGTCCAGCATACTTGGAAATCTACCGATCCCGGCGTACTTAGTTTGGAGAAATGTCGAGGCTGCACATGTGTAGACTCCGCGGTCTTAAAATCCCCACAATGCTTTGCGCACGGACCAATTTACCCAAATCTGTGGTGGTGTCAGTACCATATTTGCACGGCCTACCAGCACGGGGTCCGTTACGCTTACTGATGACATCACGCATTGGCTGTACGGCAACCCAAGAGGACATTTTACACGGCCAAATTCCGCGAAGAATATTAAAAAATAATCGACAGTGAATGTATGTTAGTGGAACTGTGTCAGGAAAGTGAAGTGTTAATTAAGTAATGTTATTGAAGAACTGAAATGCATAAAATTGAAAGTTAATATGTAGCATATCCCTCTGAAATATGGTCGTAGAATAATATGGTAATGGTAATATGGTAGAATAATATAAGAAATATGGTCGTTTAGAATTTATTGAAACTCCAGACTCAACGTAAGAGCTTGTGCCTCTTCGGGGGTGCTAACATTTAAACATAAACTTTATTCTTTACTTTCTCCGTCTTTATATGTAGAAGATATCAGATACCGTCAGGTTGTTTCCATAGCAACAACTTCCTGTCAACAGCGTAAACTCCCACTGACAGTAAGTACACACGTTCATCCTCTGAACGTGTGTAGCGGTAGCCTACTGTCTGTTAAAAAAATTGCAGGAACCAAGAACACAGACAAAAACATAACCCCCTTCACATCTCAACTATTGTAAATGTTACGGGTCCCCGATGTGACCACAGTAGCAGTGATGATAACGGTATTAAGCAGGTGAAACAGGAGCTGTTGACAGGAAGTTGCTGTTGCTATGGAAACAACATGACGGTATCTGATATCTTCTACAAAAGACGGAGAAAGTAAAGAATACAGTTTATGTTTAAATGTTAACACCCCCCGAAGAGGCACAATCTCTTACGTTGAGTCTGGAGTTTCAATACATTCTAAATCTGTCACGATTCTCATGTCATGTCACATTTCTATGTCTAGGTTTGGGTGTTTTTGCTGTTCTCTCTGTCATGTTTTCCTCCTGGGTTATTGTCTGGTCCTTTTCCCTGTGTTTTTCCTCCTGTCGTTAGTTTCCCTGGTGTGTCTGATTACCCAATTGTGTTCACCTGTGGCCCCTGTGTTTTCTCCTCCCTCCTCACCTGTGTCTTGTTTGTGTGATTAGTCTTGTGTGTATTTAAGTTCTGGTTTTTCTGTCTGTCTTTGTCGGTTCGTCTTGTGTATTGGCTTGTCCTCGGTGAGTGTTCTGTTCTGTCATTGTAATTTTAGCCTTGAAATAAAGGAATTTGACGTTAATCTGCATTTGGGTCCTACCTGCTTCACACATCGTAACATTACGAACCGACCATTATGGACCCAGCAGACTCAGCCCATTTGATGCTACAGGCAGAATGTCTTGGATACTCTCTGGAATACATTTTTTATACATGGAAAGGCGCCTCATCTAGACGGGGTAGAGAGGCTGCGTTGAAGGAGGCACGTCAGGAGGTTGCTCGCAAGCCCTGGCTCTGGAGCTTGTTGCCCGAGTGGCTTAGGGTTTTCTCACGTAGCCCTGAGTGCCAGTCTGCATGTTCTGACCCTTTCTTGGGGTCTGGTCTGGCGTTTGGAGGTCCACGAAGCCTCCAAAAGACTCCGAAGAGACGCAAGGCCAGGGTTCCAGCCCCAGTTTCGGCTCCAGAACCGGCCTACAAGGCCATGGATCCATGCACCAGTACCGGTCCACGCAGCCACACTCCATTACCTGGCTTACACAGCCAGGGTCCAGGCTTCCGCTCCGCCCCCAACAGCCATGGTTCCGGTTCCAGTGCCGGACCCAGCAGCCATGGTTCCGTGCTCCAGTACCATCCCACATAGCCATGGTACTGTGCTCCAGTACCATCCCACACAGCCATGGATCCGTGTTCCGGTTCCTTGCCCAGCAGCAATGGTTCCGACTCCTGAACCGGTCCCCACAGCCATGGTTCCGGCTCCAGAACCGGCCCATGCAGCCATGGTCCCTGCTACAGAACCGGCCCACACAGCCATGGTTCCAGCCCCAGTCATGGCCCCAGCAGCCATGGCTCCGGCCCCAGCAGCCATGGTTCGGGCTTCAGTACCGGCCCCAGTAGCCATAGTCCCAACTCCAGTTTCGGCTCCAGGACTGGCTCTCCGGCCGACGCCAGCTCCCCGTGTCCTGTCGCCGTACCGGCCGACTCCAGCACCTCGTCTCCTGTTGGCTGTCCAGCCGGCGCCAGCTCCCCGAGTCCTGTCGGCGTACCGGCCAACGCCAGCTCCCCGAGGCCTGTTGGCGTACCGGCCGACTCCAGCACCTCGTCTCCTGCTGGCTCTCCAGCCGACGCCAGCTCCCCGTGTCATGTCGGCGTACCGACTGACACAAGTTCCTTCTCAAGACCCATGTCAAGTCCCCTCTCGACTTCCCTCTCAAGTCCCCTCTCAAGTCTCCTCTCAAGCTACCTCTCGAGTCACCCCTCAAGTCACTCCTCGAGTCCCCTCTCGAGTTCCCTCTCAAGTCCCCTCTCAAGTTCCTACCCAAGTCCCCCCTCAAGTTTCCTCTCAGGTCCCCTTTCGAGTCTCTACTCGAGTCTCCTCTCAAGTTCCCTCTCAAGTCTCCTCTCGAGTTCCCTCTCAGGTCTCTTCTCGAGTCTCTTCTCGAGTCCCCTCTCAAATCCCCTCACGAGTCCCCTCTCGAGTCCCCTCTCGAAACACTTCTCAAGTCTCCTCTCAAGACACTTCTCAGGTCCCATCTCGAGTCTCTTCTCAAGTCCCCTTACAGGTCCTCTCTCGAGGCCCCTCTCCAGTTCCCTCTCGAGTCTCCTCTCCAGTCCCCTTCCGAGTCCCCTCTCAAGTTCCTACCCGAGTCCCCTCTCAAGTTCCTACCCGAGTCCCCTCTCAAGTTCCTACCCGAGTCCCCTCTCAAGTTCCTACCCGAGTCCCCTCTCGAGTTCCCTCTCAAGCCCTCTATCGAGTTCCCACTCAAGTCCCTACTCACGTGTCGTTGGAGGTTCCGCTGGGGGTCCTGCCAACCCTATGTCCTGTGCCGTTGGAGGCCCCGCCGACTACTCTCCTGCCGGTGGTCCTGCCAACCCTGTGTCCTGTGCCGTTGGAGGTCCCGCAGACTACTCTCCTGCTGGGGGTCCTGCCAACCCCATGTCCTGAGCCGTTGGAGGCCCCACAGACTGCTCGTCTGCCGGGGGTCCTGCCAACTCCATGTCCTGTGCCGTTGGAGGCCCCGCCGACTACTCTTCTGCCGGGGATCCTGCCAACCCCGTGTCCTGTGCCGTTGGAGGTCCCGCCGACTGCTCGTCTGCCGGGGGTCCTGCCAACTCCATGTCCTGTGCCGTTGGAGGCCCCGCCGACTACTCTTCTGCCGGGGATCCTGCCAACCCTGTGTCCTGTGCCATTGGAGGTCCCGCCGACTACTCTTCTGCCGGGGGTCCTGCCAACCCTATGTCCTGTGCCGTTGGAGGTCCCGCAGACTACTCTTCAGCCGGGGGTCCTGCCAACCCTATGTCCTGTGCCGTTGGAGGTCCCGCCGACTGCTCTCCTGCCGGGGGTCCTCCCGGCCCTGTGTCCTGTCCCGTTGGGGGTCCCGCCGACTACTCTTCTACCGGGGGTCCTGCCAACCCTATGTCCTGTGCCGTTGGAGGTCCCGCCGACTACTCTTCCGCTGGGGGTCCTGCCAACTCCATGTCCTGTGCCGTTGGAGGTTCCGCCGACTGCTCTCCTGCCGGTGGTCCTGCCGGCCCTATGTCCTCTTCCGTGGGGAATCTTGCCGACACCTGTCCCACCGGCTCCGGATCCTGTCCGCTCGACACCGGCTCCTGTCCGGTCTTCGGAGCTGTCCGGTCTTCGCCCTCGAGCCCGGTCCCCTGAGTTCGCCCGCTGTGGTCTTCGCCCCTCCTCGAACTCTGCCTTGTCCCCGGGCCATCCGCCCGAGACCTCCTCCTCGAACTCTGCCTTGCCCCCGGGCCGTCCGCCCGAGACCCCCTCTTTGAACTCTGCCTTGCACTGGGCTGTCAGCCAAGGCCCGTCCTCCGGACCTCCTCCACCCACCCTGCTGGACGTTGTTGGATGTTTGTTTTGGTGTTTAGGGACGTCTAGAATCCATCCCTTGAGGAGGGGGTTCTGTCACGATTCTCATGTCATGTCACATTTCTATGTCTAGGTTTGGGTGTTTTTGCTGTTCTCTCTGTCATGTTTTCCTCCTGGGTTATTGTCTGGTCCTTTTCCCTGTGTTTTTCCTCCTGTCGTTAGTTTCCCTGGTGTGTCTGATTACCCAATTGTGTTCACCTGTGGCCCCTGTGTTTTCTCCTCCCTCCTCACCTGTGTCTTGTTTGTGTGATTAGTCTTGTGTGTATTTAAGTTCTGGTTTTCTGTCTGTCTTTGTCGGTTCGTCTTGTGTATTGGCTTGTCCTCGGTGAGTGTTCTGTTCTGTCATTGTAATTTTAGCCTTGAAATAAAGGAATTTGACGTTAATCTGCATTTGGGTCCTACCTGCTTCACACATCGTAACAAAATCATCAGTAAAGTCTACGACCATATTTCAGAGGGATATGCTTCATATTAACTTTCAATTGTATGCATTTCAGTTCTTAATTAACACTTCAGTTTCCTGATACAGTTCCACGAACATACATTCACTGTCGATTGTTATTTTTTAATATTCTTTGTGGAATTTGGCCGTGTAAAATGTCCTCTTGGGTTGCCGTACAGCCGATGCGTGATGTCATTAGTAAGCGTAACGGACCCCGTGCTAATCTGGTAGGCCGTGCAGTTATGGTACTGACAGCGGAAAATGTAAGGCGGGGCCTCTCATATGACGCACACCTGCACACTTGCTAGCCTGTTCCACTCTTTGTATTCCGAATGCCAGGAAGTATTCCTGCCTCGCTTCTGAAGGAAGTGACTCGGAAGACATGCTACCAATTAGCGTACTCGACATTGAGAAACACCCAGTGTGTTTTGTAAAATGTGCTGGCATTTTAGAGACAGAGGCGGGACCGGCGGAGAAGATAAATGCAGTCGCCATGGTTACAGGGACTGGAAACACATCGACTATGCTCTCAGTAAACACGAATGTCATTCTAGGCATAGCCCATTTTTATTAGATTATTAACAAAAATCGCGAGAAAACATTTGAACAGGCCCAGCCAAAATGACATTGGCCCACCCACAATTGAAATACTGGCGCCGCGGCTGCTCTACCCCCTCCTTTACATAGCCACACAAGCGTAATCACTGACAAGAAAAACCTCATTAGTAAATGAGTTGTTTACTTTCTGAAGGGACAGAAAAGAACTTGGTTTTCACACTTCCTGTCTTTAGCGAGACAAAACTAAAATCTAAGAAAGGGAACATTGGACAGGTAACAAGTTTGTCTTTTAAACTGTCGAGACGAAAGTCAATGTATGATGTCTGTGAAAAAACGGACTAATAAATAATTATGTGTTTTCATTTAGAGTATTATTATTATTATTATTATAGTATTGTTCAATACCAGGAGAGGGTATTTGTTTATTTTGATAGCGTGGGCTACTTTTCAGAAGCGAGCTGTAGGAGGAAAGATATGAATGCCGCTTCCGGCAACACGGCTACAAAAAGGGGTGTAGTTTGTGATGGCCGGTCTCTTGTTCTCAAAGCCACGGAGAGAGAACCAGGCGACAGTGTGTGTGAGGCTCCGGAGACGCCGTTGGTATGTGTATTCTGTTTATTTACTTGATCTGTTGTCGCACTTTGCGAGAGTGCTGTTGCGAAATCAGCTGTGTTTTTACGCAGCGCGGTCTGCCTGTGCTCCAGTGATTTCTGTGTAATTTAGACGGCGCAGGTGGTCAGATGAGGTTTTCTCTGGTGCTTGTTTCCAAGTGGAGATAAACACTGATTAATTCATTTAAGTTAATGATGTGGTTTTAAAGTAACAATTTATCCTTTTTAATTAAAACGTAGTTTGTGGTGCTATTATTGTTATTATTGAGAATGCAGTGAGACCTGCAAAATGTTTGTAAGTTGTGTAGCATGTGAGCTAACTTTTGTTTGTACTTTGTGTTTGAAGGTTTTCAACCTGATGAATTCTTGGAGCTGTCTTCATTAAATAAAGACAAAAAGAACGAATTTGAGTTGTCCAAAGCGTCCTCTGTTGCCCTCTAGCCTATCAAGTCAGGCTAAATCACTGAAACAGGCCAAAAACCTGAAGGACTTGACATAAACTGATCAACTACAGTAGGACTCATTGGAAAGAGTGAAATAAGGCGCCTCAATAGGCCTATGTATTGTTAGGAAACTAGTGTTGCACGGTGTACCGATACTTGAAAGGTACCGCGATACCCTGCCGTTAAAAACGGTACGATTCCTCCGTTTCATTAGTATCGGTACTTTAAGAATGACGGGGAAAAGTACTCCCGTGAAAAAGTGCCGTTTTAATAAGAGCCGTGTGTGTTCAGCGCTCTGCTTCCACTCCCTGCACTGCAGCCGTGCCTGCAGTCCCGCTCCTCTCAAGCTGCAAGCACGTTCTAAGTCCCTCCCCTCTCTCGTGCACGCGGCCACGCGCTAGCTGCCAGAGCATGTGAGAAAACGAGAAGCATGGCTGCAAGTGGGAGTGCAACTGCCGCTGCGCCTCGGCTTGTTGACAAAAAAGATGCCAGAAGTCTGTGAACGGGCCGTTCAGGTGTTCAGAGCAGAGCTCCCTGTCGGAGCGGCAGAGCGTGATGTGCACTGAAAAGTTTTTCTGTCGCAATATTATCGTTGAGCAAACTTAACTAGCAAACTAGCATCACGATCTGCTAACGTTAGCTTTAGCCTTCGTTTTCTATTAGTTTTTTTCATAGGCTATAAACGGAGGTGGTATAAGTATATATCTTGTACTTGAGTAAAAGTAGAAGTACCAGAATGTAGGAACAATCCTGCAATCAAAATGTTCCTCAAATAAAAGTACAAAAGTATTATCATCAAAATATAGTTAAAGTAGCGACAGTAAAAGTAGAAGCACCAGAGTGTAGGAATACTCTGTTACAGTAAAAGTACTGCATTCAAAATGTTCCTCAAGTAAAAGTATTAAAGTAGCGACAGTAAAAGTATTCATTGTGCAGATTGGTCCATTTCAGAATAATATATTATATGTTTTATAATGATTGATCATGATAGTGTTCTCAAAGCTGGTGAAGGTGCAGCTAGTCTGAAGTACTTTGTAGACTGCAGGGTAGCTGGTGGATTTACTCCAGGTGGAACTAAAGTCTGATTTAACACTTGGTTATATTTCACATCATTCATCCAGATCTGTAGAGTAACTAAAGGGGTTAAATACATGTAGTGGAGGAAAAGTACACCATGTACCTCTGAACTGTAGTGGAGTAGAAGTACAAAGTAGCAAAAGAAACATTGAAATACTTAAATAAAGTACAAGTATCTCAAAATTGTACCCAAGTAGTACTTGAGTTTATGAACTTAGTTACACCAGTGGCTATAAAGATAGAAAGACTAAGCCTTGCACAGAGGCATGAAAATACATTTTCAAAATGCTCATCAGTGCTGCCAAAATGTTAAACTCACTGCTACACAATTAAAAGAAATGCTTTTATATATATTTATATTAGATGTGACTCTTTGGCGTTTCTGTTCTTAGTAACACTGCTGCTTTAGTTGTTCTGACTGCTAAAATCATCTCTTATTCCTCATTTTAAAGCCGATATTCCGTGTTTCCCTTTTTTTAAGAAAAGTATCGAAAAAGAATCGGAATCGCAATTCTTGACATGGTATCGGTATCGAAACCAAAATGTTGGTATCGTGACAACACTATAGGAAACATGTATGAATACTTTTTATAACTGAGGTGAAGATATACAGTACATGACAAATTAGTGTTTCTAGAATGTTCTTGGACCTAGAGCCCAAACAAAACAAAATAAAGTTGTTGTCCCTTGCTACAACTTTCGTCCATGTTATTTCAATGTCTTTGGTTTACTGTACAAAAAAAATTGCAAATGTTGATGATGACTAGGGATGGGTATCGTTTGAAATGTATCAATTCCAGTTCTTATTGATCCCCCGTTTCGATTCCAAAATTGTAAAAGAAGGTATTTTGTATTCTTTTAAGCTTTAACTGACATTTTTACAAATAAAAAATATATTGCAATACAAATGTATATTGCACAATAGCTGTGCTTTCTTTTAACTGAGCTATGCCTGTGGCAAGCTATTAACAGGCATTACACTGACTGTGCCTTGTCTTTTTCTTTTTTAGTTTAGTGGAGCCACACTTTAGAGCGTTTACCGCAATCCATCTTTGGTGTTATGAAGTGACTGAGCTCGTGAACTGTCTACGGGAGGGCGGGGGGAGCCTCACTGCGGGGCAACTGTGGAGCAAACCGAGCCGGCCGTCAACGGCCCGCTGACGACCGGCCGTTCTGTGATTATCCAGAACACACAGATGGCCAGTCTGCCCTTACCCTGTATTCCACCGGGTCACCGTTTAGGAACCGTTAAGCAGAACCGAAATTGTGTATTTTGTTTGGGTACCCGGCATTTTCTTATCGGTTCTCATCTGGAACCGAGTTTCGGTTCCCAACCGTAATGATGACTTTGCATGGATTTCCTTATATATCTTTTTTAAATACATGTACATTTAACTAAATTGGAAATGGTGTTAAAACAATGTAGCAGCATGTACTGGATGCTACCAAATATATTATTTAAAGTTTCACAAATGATCACCCTTTTCTGGAGGTTTTAACCACATTTTAACCATCTCTAATGTGTGACACTAGGGCAGTTATTTGTTCATAGACCTGTTGACCTCTTTTACTCTTTGAAGTAGAGAGGTTTATTAGAATATAAGAGTGACAGGCCCTTATGCACAGCAGTCATTTTAAGAGTTTAGCATATGAATTGGATTCAGATAGGGAGGGTTGTTTGATGATTGCCTGATCAGATACAGAGGTTCGTCTGATATACAATTACTTGCTTCCTCTCAGCCTGCAGCTGTGTGTGTATCAGCAGAGGATAGGAGGACTCTGTTGGAGGGGCCTTGTTGATTTTCTCTGTTGATTCCTCAAGATCAATATCTTCTCGGGTCCCCTTCAGTCCTCTTACTTTTCAGGGTTAATCGACGACACTAGAAAGCTCCAGGGACATAAGGAGAACCTGCCTTCTAATCCTTTCACTTTGTGCCAGATAAATTGAGAGCTGTTGACAAGATCTTGACTTAATTTGCCACAGAAAATAAGTCTCTCCACATTATCCTTGCCTGTGGACACGCCAGGATGGACCCACAACTGGCAACTCTCCCTAGCAGAACTATATGACTTAAATAAGGCTTAAATTATTTTATATTCCAACACTTCATATTTTATTTTCCATGTCAGGAAAGCAAAACAGTACTTAATATGAAGCCTTAGGGGTCTTTTCTGCTCTCAACGTCAAGGGTATGATGTGAGGAGTTCTTTTTTGAATATTGCAACATCATTTTCAAAAACATTTTTTTTTCACTCATTATATGAAATGTGGCAGTGTATATAATATACATAACTAGGTCTGATCGTTCAGCATAATCGTATGATGATTTTTTATCAAGCTGCCTGGGGCTTTTCATCCAACAACATCATACTGCCTGTGCAGCAGTCATAACGAAGTAAATATACTTTATGGTTGGTTGTTGACCTTGCTGCTAATTATGGCATAATCATTGATCTGTTTGATCTTTCAGAAAGCTTAAGTAAAATTATACCACCAACAGAGGTTGCAATTAATAAAGATCAAACGGAGGCATGATCATTTAATTTCATTAAGGACCAACATAAAATCAAAGTTAAAAAGGTTGTTTCATCAGTTGGAAATAACTGATGAAAAGTTAAAATGCTTAGTTAATAAAAGTAATTTATTTCCCCTTTATTCCTTTTCTTTATATCACTGCTGGTGAGGTCTTATGTGGAATGTGTCGAGCACTGTGGTGCCATCGCCTGAAGAAGCTTAGGAGAACACAAACAAAATGGTGATGCTTCAGGTTTGGGATAGGGACAGATTTTACCCAACAATCCTAAACACATTTAACATACCACACAGTATGCTCACCATCTGTTGAGGAAGAAGATTTTATTTTGGCTAAAAAGTGTGTAAGTGAGACAGGCTACTAAAAGCTATTGTCATTGCTCAATTCATATGGATTTAGGTACTCATTTTGAGCAGTTTTTCGTACTCAATCTTTGAATGTAGAGAGTTCTAATTCAGCTTATCTTAACCGCTTTAAAACAATGCACCAGAAATGGAGCAGACAAATATTTAATACAAGAAGTCTAGCAATTATCTACTACTTTTGCCAGAAAATATTTTTTGAATTGTATTTTTTATTAATCTATTGATTCTTTTTATGATTATCTAGTGAATAAAATCGTTTTTTACAATGTTACCCCAATTGTTGAAGGTGTTTGTCCTAGCAACAGCTCAAATCTTTTAAACCTTGAATTGTCAGAGCTATAAAAGAAAAGCTTTGAGTCCTTGACTCTTCCATACTGGAAAATACCACACAACATCAAAACATCTACGAAATAAGAACTTTTATTCATAATATATTCATACTTGTACACAAGTAAAATAAAATGCATATCTATGGTTCCATTGCAATCTCCATACAAACTGACAGCATTCTTTTGGTAATTGATACCCATAAAACCTTTCTTTAATGAAAATATAACTAAAATCAGGGGAGGTAAAACATTTGTTTTTATAAACATAAAAAAAACATAACATTACCCAACAAATGCATCACTTTGAATAAATAATGGGGAGAGATTGTTTATTTTCATTAAACCGACCCAACATTCTTTGTGTGCACTCCGTCTCTTATTTCCAGTATTTGTTTTTTTATTTTTTTGTTTTTGTCTTCATTTTTTTTCCGTCTTCTGGTGGTTTGTCTAAGCAGTAAAAGCTTTTGAGAGGGAAAAAGGGAGAAGTCTCAGAAGTGTAGCTTAGACACAGTACATTTAAGTACATAGAGAACAAACAATTGTGGGCACCGATTCATTATATACATTAGATCTGTAGAGCTCTGTAAAGGCATTTTGTTAAATGTACTCTAACGTGTTCATCATCATTGTTTGTCCTCGCACACGTTTGGTCAACGTCAAAACTCGCTTTTCAGTCACTGTCTGATGAAGAGGTCACTGCATCTTCTGTTATCATTGTCATGAGCATCAACAATCTTTAGTCCTGTGTTTCGGAGTGAGATCAGGAGTCCTAAGACATGGCTAGAGATATCCAGATCGTAGGAATGAAGAGAAAGCACAGCACTTGCACAGTAGAAGCCCGGCTTTTAATGCAGTGGGCATCTGATTTGGGCTTTTTGGAACACTTCTTTTTCTTTTTGTTTGATGCTGTAGATGATTCCAGAGTGTCTATAAGATCAGGGTTTAGAGTTTCCAAAGACTTGTCCAGGGTGTTGGACAAGGTTCCCAGTGGTCCATCATTTTGCTTGTTCTGGGTCTCGTTTTTCGTTCTCTCTTGCTCCTTATATTTAGTCTTTGAAATGTTTTCCTTTTCCTTTAGGGGGTTGTTGGTAATTTGGCGGCTCTTGCCAGACAAGATAGAGGACTTGTCATTATCTCCAAGGCAACACCTGGGAATGGTCTCCCCGAGAGGATTTTCGGTGGAAGAGAATTTCCCTGACTGTCCCTTGGAGCTGAAAAGATTGGTCTGGATTTGAGGTGTTTCCACACACCCCTCCAGGTCTTCACTTTTCAGTCGTTTCAGGTCCTTTCCTGCAAGCAACTCAGGAACATTGCACTCCAACTCAGAGCTGGATCCTTTGAAGCGTTTGAACCAGTCCCAAAGCGTCCTCGCTCGGCAGTCACAGATCCACTGGTTTCCATTTAAACGCAAATATTGGAGAGACACCAGCGGATCCATGGTCTCTCCCGTCAAGACGGTGAGATTGTTGAAGAACAAGAACAGGGATTTCAGTTTACCAAGATCAGTAAAAACCCTTGGTTGGACATAGATAACCCTGTTCTGGTGTAGCAGCAGCCGATCCAGATTGATTAAGCCTCGAAACATGTTGTCTGTTACTATCTTGATCTTGTTATTGTGCAGATAGAGATAAGTGAGGTTGGCAAGGTCCAGAAAGGTGTCGTCATGCAGGGATAGAATGAAATTGTCCTGCAGGTAAAGGTACTGTAGGGAAAACATTCCTCGGAAAACCCCAACAGGGAGCTCTGACAGGCCACACCTGTGCAGGTGAAGGGTGTGCAGCTTAGTTAGGCCCCGGAAGGCTGTAGGGCTGATGGTACGGAGGTTACTGTTGTCTCCAATGTCCAGCTCCTCCAGTCTTTCCAAACCATAAAAGGCTCCAGCCTCAATATAGCTGATGTTGTTGGAGTAGAGCCAGAGAACAGTGAGATTGTGGCAGGAACTGAAGCTGGTGGACCTCACCACCATTAGCTTGTTGCTCTGAAGGAATATCCGCTGGCTCCGCACTGGGATCTCAGTCGGGATGGCAAACAGTCCTTGTTGTTGGCAGGCCGTGGTGGGCTTGGGCTCACTGTAGCAGACACACTTGGCAGGGCAGCTGACAGTTTGAGGCACAAGGTTCAGCCACATCACCAGAAACAGGAGCCTCCCCCCTACAAAGACAGAGAAAATACATCAGTGCGTTAGTAAATCATAGATATTAATATTAAAAGTCACACTTCTAGTATAGAAGGAGTCTTTAGAAATAGATACATTTAGATCAGGATGTAATGTGCATACACCCTTGAAAGAACCCAGTACATTTAAATCATACAATGAATTGAAGAATCAGTCTTATTTATAGTGTGAGGGTATCTCGCATAAAGTGTAGATAAAACAAATGTGTAGTTTTTGTTCCTTTTATTCATTTGACTGGGAACATTATGTCTTTATGTGCAAAATTCAATATATGCCATTTGAGCAAATGACAATGAACACATCATCTAATCACATTGTGTAGCGTACAACTCATTACAACAGAATAGGGAATCCTCTACAGTATAGTGATTCAGCATGTATTTTAACAGTGACGTTATTTGGATCTGGGGACACATCTCTTTCCTGCTGCCTCTGCTGACGTTAGGACCTGAACAGCTGAGAAGAGCCCTATGAAGGCAGACTCATTACAATGAGGTGGGTGGCTTGTATGTGGAATTAGCTTGCTCTAATAGGGCAGACATAACTAATGGTGTTTTCAGCGTTTGTGAGGATGACATTCTGCCTGACCCTAGGAGATAAGCTTTCATGCCGGACTAAGAGATGATGCCTGTAGTCAAAATATAAAGAGGGGTCCATATGCCTCGCAAGAGTTTCCATTGCACAGCCATGATTAAAGCATTTTTTCTAAGTGCAGCATGAAGATGAGCTATACAGGAGGTATGGTAGCACTCAGAGCGAGGCGTGTAAAGATTATTGTATATGTTGCCCTGAAGGCATCCATGTTTAAAATAGGGTCTATGCCGCATTTGCGCGCATTAATTATTTCTGCTTGTCCTTTGCCATGGATCAGCATGCTACTCAGTCTCACGATAAGTGAAATGGACTGGATTACGGCATATGAATGATCACTACCGACATAACACTGTACAGCTGTGGTCAAATGAAGTGCATCTATTTGGGCTTCACATTCCTTCATGTAAAAAATGATTGTGTCAAAGTGTCACAGCCCTGTCTAGTAGCAGCATATAATGGCAGGTATCTCTGAACCCTTTTCAGCTCCTGTCCTTCTTGAGAATTTCCAATCTTTGCTCCCATGCATATGTGAGGAATCCCTTGCCTTCAGGCTTGACAGGTAGCCAGGCTCTGGAAAATGCATGGGCCTTACTCAGCCTTCCCTCAACCCCAACTCTTCCTCTTCTCATTTCCCTGCAATGTGTTGTGGTGCAGCTCATCTCTGGACCTTGTTAAACGGAGCTCTGCTGTGGCCTGACGGCAGCCGTCTGCTGCACTTTCTTTCCAATCTCCATGCTCAGCCGTCAGACTGCCACCGGAAAGCTGTCAAGACTTTCCACTGTTTCTGCATCGCAGCACTTTTCTCTCAGCACTGCCTAACAATAGCCATATTTTATCGCACAGCACACTTTGTGTATCTCCTCTGCCGTCTTCATTTCCCTCCCTTCTGCTGCCTATTCATTAGCAGGCTATTTCCACCGACGCGTTTCATGTCAAAGCTCGGTTTCCTGAGCCTTCGGCATAATATGTCTCGTCTTTGTTAGCATCTGTTGAATGACAGCGTAAGTGCCTCAATGTCATCAACTTCATCCCAATTATTTGTTGCTCATTAACAACATCTTACCATCTGCATAACGCTGATTGCATTACCAGATGTTGCAAACAAATATCTGGGAGTTACCGCTTCCTGACATCTTTGTAACATTTAACACGTTCACGTCTCAAGTCTGAATACCTCTGCATGACTTCACAGTTACATCTCTCACCTTAAGCTCAAGAGATTTTCTATCTATGTTCAGCTAATGTAAGATCGCTGTTCACAACATTGATCGAAAAACAATGTTGGTTAACCCCTTGTGGTTTTTCCATCACTACCTTGTTGTCTTTGCGTGGAAAATAAACTGTTGCAAAGATTACACAAATAGGAAGTTATGTTTAGCTGTTTTTCCTCACAGCTGTTTTTGTTGACAAAATCTTAAACATCTCAAAATACAGCAACAAGGTAGTGGGTGAAAGAAAATCCATTCTTTTATCGTCTTCTGCCAGCTTTGGTTTCAACGCTTAATCTTCCCCTATCTGACCGTGCCAGGGGGCCTCTCTTTTCTGAAAGCTATATTATTGTATAGTAGCTATTATCACTCTGTTAGAAAGCATACAATACCCTTTGTTTCCTGCAGACTGACACTGTAGACCCTTCAGCTTTCTGTACATCACCCTCTAAGTCTCCTCCAAGACAAGCACTCCTTTTACAATTGGAGCCTGACAATATATGGCAGGTTTAAAAATTGCAGTCGGTACAGCTTCCCTGCTTAACTAATTTAATTGTCTGTCAAATGTAATACTCCAAATAAATGTGAGGCTGCTGAGGACAACCTGGTTAGGACATTACATCTGGCTAATATTGGTCCTCCACCCAAAATACATTGGATATTGGCATCTGAGTGTCCCCAATGCTTGGTTAGAAATGTGAAGATATATTCAGCCAGCTCAAGGCATGACAATCAGAAAGACCTGCGATGAAACCTGCTTAGTCTTTCCTTAACAACTCAACACAAATAATTGCATTTCTATGGATTAAGGACAGTTTTGTCCCGTTGGAAAAAAAGGAAGAATAAATACTGAGAGAGCAACATTTGAGCACGAAAGTAAATAAGTGTTGATAAATAATAAATACGGCTATCAGTTCTAGAGAAGCAAAGAACTGATAGCAGAAAGATGCCCACATGAGTGGAATGAGTCGGCGCAGACAGCTTTGTTTACTTATTTCATGAGCATATCACTTAGCCAAACTATGCGCTCATTTGCAAGTGTCCCTGACATGTTTGGAGCCAGAAACTTTCAGCCCTTTTTTTTGTCTTATTGTGAAAATACAGCACACATTTGAACCGTTCCTCATGCTCCGAAACCCATAATGAACACAAAGGAAATGCTGGGACAGCACATTGAAGAGGGCCTCCGATTCATCACGGCGGCTTTACTTTGAAGGGCTGTGGATTGGGGAGGGATGGCTAACATGACAGTCTTATCCCCTTGGCCCAGAGTGGAAGTGATGTCTCTGTCAGAGATGAATAACAGCAGCTCTCCACAGGGACCTCGTGGCCTCTTTCCCAAATCATACATTATTGTGTTGCTCAGAGACGGGCCTGTATTTATTACAGTCATGATCCACTCACTAACGTCATGTGTCTAATGCAAATCCATCCATGCATAAATAAATTGTGTTTTTTCATGTTGAAAGGAATAACTTAAACAAACTTTAAAGGGTATGACAGTTGTATGAAGCCCGATGTTTGCACTAGCATTGCAGCTACACATGCCTTTTTGAACTGAGAGTAATATAGGGCAATAAACTAGTGCAACACAAGTTGGAAACCTCATACACACGCTTTTTATGAGAAGTAAACACAAATTCTTACTACCCTTTCCTTTTTTATAGGAATACCAAGTTTTAATGTTCATCAAAAACCTTGTCTGTTGGTTTGTTTGTTTTTTTCGGCATCAGAGATCCACTTTTTCCCAAGTTTGGCATTAATAGCTTATAGTTAGACAGATCGATGACTGTGACTCTATTGTTTATTTAACAATTATTATCATACTGTGTTTGTCTGTTTTGGATTTGTTGATTTTTGTTTTGTCTCTCAAGCCTGTCATCAAGGGCTGACTGTTCTGCTTCCTTCTGCTCTCCCTTCTGGTACTGGTACTGGTAATTTTTCATTAAAAAACAAATGTGAAATGTGTTCAATCTTGCATTGCTCAACACATTTAAACTGTCCATAATGCAACTAGTTAATAATGAAATGTTCATTAATCATACTAACCCAAAACCTCCGCAATGTTATCAAAATTATAACCCAGCCAATATAAATGATTGGTTTATGTCATATACTATATAAGAGGATTTTTCTTAGATAATTGTGATAAGTCAGATATTTTCTCCTCAGACTAAATCTAATTTAAAACTGACAGATAAATTGTGAATAATGCGGAAACTGGAAATAAATGCATGTTTTCAACAGCAGCTAATGATAATTTTCATGTATTTGTATTCCACCAACTGTAAATCCTTTCCTTTGGAATACATCCCTACATCGGTGCTCTACTTTCACTCAAGTAAAGTTATTTTTGAAAAAGTACTACCTTTGAAAGGGCAACATTACAGACTAGCCTACAGGTAAACGGCAAACCAGGAGAATTTAGGTTTTCATTTAAACTGTAATTTCTCCTAAGCCAGGGGGAAAAGTTCCATTAAAGAGAATAAATGCTCTTCACATTCAAATGAATTGCAGAGGGATTGGTTTGCAGGGCCTGTTTATATGGAAAAGGTTGTGATCACAAGGCTACATTTACCTTTTTATGGATACCACATTTAGGCCATCACCGTGTTCAAAATAACTACTTTTACAGGATTTTCTACAAAATTATTCTTACTTCATGGTCAAGTTATATTTGTATTCACTTTTACATTCCAGTCAATTTCTACCTTGATGCCGTCTAATTTCACTCTCCGATGGTGTCCTCGCTACTGCTTGAATATGTTTGGAATGAAGAGTGCACAACCATTTTACTTTTGACTTGGCATAATGGGTTTATTATTGAAAAAGTAGGCTATACTTCTGTATCCCAGTGGAATGATGACTAATACACACACACTCACACACACACACACACACACACACACACACACACACACACACACACACACACACACACACACACACACCACACACACACACACACACACACACACACACACACACACACACACACACACACACACACACACACACACACACACACACACACACACATATATATAGATTTGTGTTTGCCATTACAGCAGTGATGAACCATAGCTATGATCTTAAATAAAGATGCACCCATCAGATCAAACAGGTTATTTAGGACATGATGGAGAGTGGACCTGGAGTCCCTTGGCTATCCATGGAGTGTTGCAGGGGCTTGTGGCTTCAGTATGCATACGAGGACACCATTAGAAGACGAACAGGGGGGACAGATGAGGTCCTGTTAGACACACATCTGACACAGCACTTGCCCAAACAGATGGCTCATGAATAACTGAAATAACCGGAGGTCGGCCGACAGACAGAGAAGTAGAGCCAGGCAACAGTGTGTGTTTTGGAAAAATAGGGTCTATGTATGTGCACATGGGAGTCTTCTTGTCTGAGAGAAAGGCAGAGGGTGGGCGATATCCTGACAGTGAGACAATGAACTTGCAATCAGAGGGCTGTCGGATCGAATCCCTGCTCGACTGGTGAACGATTGGAAGCGAAAGTGGAAGTGAAGAGTTCTCCCTTGCAACAACTGACATTAAATTACCATCGACCCCTGAGTGAAGTATACTGACCTCCCAGCTGCTCAAATTTTCCCTCAGCAGGATATCAGTCGGGACTGTGTAATGCTCAACATTTACACACTGTTGTTGCTGTGCTCAGTGGTGCTGAATAACTTGAAGAAGTATATTTACTTAAGTACTACTGTATATGAATATACAGTATTTAAGAACTTTTGTATTGCACTTCTATAAAATTTGCAGAGGGGAACTTGACAGTTTCTATTGCACAATTTCTGTTTTATATGCCAAGGATGAAAAACCTAAGCAATTTCCCCTAATCACGATTAAACAGTATATGACCTGTACAACTGGCAAAGTGTCCCCTTAAGTTTTCGGGACGGGTGGCGCAGTGGTCTGTGCATCTGATCATCAGATCAAGGGGGGTGCTGGGGAACTCCAGTTCGAAACCCGCTCCTGCCGCCGTTGTGTCCTTGGGCAAGACACTTCACCCGGATTTGCTTCTGTGGGTACTATCCACAGTACATGTATGATACTAATGTGTACTTGTAAAAGCGCCTCGATGACTTTGTGGCATGAAGATGGATGGTGTGGCGCAGTGCGCTGTGCAATGATCATCAGATCAAGGGGTGAAACCCACCGTTGTGTCCTTGGGCAAGACACTTCACCTGAACTTGCTCCTGTGGGTATTGTCCACAGTACATGACCATTGTGTAATGTGTATTTGTGAAGCGCTTCGAGCATCTGGAAAAGCGCTATATCAAATATAAGGAATTATTATTAAGTAAAGCATGGTTGCTTCTTACACCACTGACTGAATATATGGGCACCAAATGCTTTTTCTTCTTAGTTGCATTTAAAGAAAGTTGAAATAGAGTTAGGTATGCTTAAACGGCACGACAAAGGATTCATTGTCGTGTGGTGGATCCAGCGCCACTGGATTAGGGGGCAAAAATGGCTCATTTCTCACAACTGCATTGCATAGTTGGCAGCAAACCAAGTAGCTCTCAGTGCTGCTTCAGCTCACTACACGGAAAGGGTTGGGAGTCAAGTCTACCCTTGAGGTTATGCAGAAAGGCTTAAATCTAGCTTTGTTCCCGCCTCGACATGTCACAGACATGGGCAATTTTCACATGGGAATGCATGTAAAATGCATAATTTAAGTATTGTAAAAATAATGCAGGCATGAGTGTGTGGGGGTGTCCAGATGCACTCTTCAGGCCTCAGAGGAGCAGGAATTTGGAATGTCCTACTTTGGGGTTTTCAACCGTGCGGACTGCCAGTGCAGCCAAGCATTTTTGCTTAACAGAGTGCATACAGCTTTATCTTATCTACACATGGCTGGAGAGAAAATAAATGAGGGTAGCTGCAACATTACATGCCCCATGTGTTTTCGTGTTGTTTAGCTCTGAGGCAGATTTTAGCACAGGTGTTAACAACAATTTAGGAGGCAGACATTTTAGTTGTTCTTTAACACAGAATGTGTCATCCTCCTTTAGTACTTTAGAGGATTTGTGGGAAAATCTGTCATGCAAAGAAATACATAGAAACTGCTTCATATTTCTTGGCACTTGAAGTACCCAAACCAAGTGTTTCAGCTGTACTGTAGGGAGTGTTTGCTTGGTTCTTTGTTGTTGTATGTATTATGTACAGTAGAGTGTGAACTACAGGAGAGCCAGAAAGAGAAACATGACAACAAAATGTTTTTTCCATGCATTTAAGTTGTTCTATGTCTTCATCATCATGGATTGTGGGTAAAGGCTGCCATTGATGTATGATTGATTCATATGGGTTATTCATTATGTATTCACTCTAATAAAGATACTGGCATATATGCTCTTATCTTGCCATTAAAGCGTGGGCATGTATATAACAAAACTGAAATCACATTAACTCAAAGGTCAGAAGAAACCGTGTTGTTAGTCACACACAGTCCACGGAAAAATAGCCATTATTACTTCCTTTGTTTGAAGTCAGCAGAATACTAAAATATATGTCAAAAAGAAACTAAGAAAGTGATTTTTGAGCAAGAAAGATCTGTATGTCCAGAGAAGAAAAAGAATAGTCAGTCTTTCATTGATGTGAACATATAAGGTAATTGTATGTCTTACTACCGCTACAAAATTGAAATAGTCAAAAGTGATTAAAGTTCATTTAAATTGATTGTTTTGATAATAGTGACTCAAAATGCTTAAAAAAATGCCAACAAAAAATATTGTTTCCTTTGAATCAGTAATTGGTTTAAGTCTATATGTCTTTACGCCTCTGCCTTCTGGCATTTCTTGTTTGCACTCCAGTCACTGTTATAATTTAATCATATATTGAGTTGTGTGTAAGATAGTTACAGTATGACTCAGAGAAAAAGGGGAGTATTATATTTTGAATGAAGTTCTTACCTTTCATTTATTTAAAAAAAACATGATTCACCACTCCTACAACCGGTCCCTCACGCAGTTCTGGGGTAATCGTGTCAACAATTTGAAAAGGGGAGGATTGTGAGCCTCCTCACAGTTAATCCACTGCACTGGCCCTACACCAAATGAAGCATAATGAATCACTGCTGTATCTAAAAATGAATCTGGGCCCAGTAAATATTGGATGATAGCCGCAGAAAGTGCTTACACCTCCTCATGTGAAGAGTCACCTGGAGAGGGAGACATCAGTGACAGCACCCACAGGCAGGCTAGTATATTTGGGCAAGATGAGAAGCACATTGAGGTGGTCTGAGCGGAAAACAGGCTGTAATGATTGGTTACCCCGTTTAATGTCATTTTGGCCTGTCTTTGCTGCAGGCATAGATTGGCTCTCAGAGAATGGTCCATTCTGTTTTCCAGGCCTGGAAGTGGAGCGGGTGCAAACATTATCCACTCCACATCTCTCTGACAGCTTCATTACTACAACATCCCTGTGTTTGGCAGCCGCCCTCTTAGACTGGCACTTGTTGTGCTTGTCGAAGAGAAACTAGCTACTGAAAAAGTGTTGTGTTTGTGTGAGTTACAATTGGGGAAAAAATACATCAAAAAAGGACTTAATCTTTGACCAGTCTAGACTAAACAAAAGTCATTCTGTGAGAAATCCATTTAGTTGGTTTGTAAAATTGCTGTGTAGAAAAGTGTAGCTTTAGGGGAAACAAAAAAGGATTTCTAAGCCGCCAGCACCTTTGCTGCTATGTTCTTCACATGGATGCTCTACTTAAGCTTGCGTGCCTTTTAGCCCGGGATAGAAACATTTGCAAGCACACACATTAATCATTCCAAGGTTAGGCATAGGTGAATGTACTGTACAGTACAGAGTGGTATTTTGAGTTGGCAGATTTCCTATCAATGTGAACAGACAATGAAGGATACAGGTAGATCCACTGCCTGAGGCGAGAGGCGGGGACATTTCTTTAAAAGACACACCATTATTGATGCCTTTTTACAGCAATAATGTGTCATCTAACCTTTATCACTCTTCTCCAGTTTTGCAATACTGGCACTCTGCTGGATAGGCCAACTGAATGTGCAGACTGGCTGCAAATGTGTCATCTGCAATCACCTCAGACTGACTGACAGTGCATGCCCAGAAAGGCATGCTTTAGCCAGCAAGTGTGGCGACAAAGAACCACTGAACTCCTCTTTACTGAAGGGGATACAATGTATACTTGGTCATGCCATTGCACAAATGTAAATATAAATTAATTGAAAAGCATATCCAAACTCATTGATAGAAAGAGAGGAAAGCCCATGAAAAGTAAAAAGTGGAAGAGGTGAGCTGTCACTATGACAATAGGTATTTAAAACTGCTAAAATCCTTATTTTTATATTTTCAATGGACAATATCAATGTGTGACTATTTCGAAGGCTTTGACAAGCCCATTATGATAATATTAATAATAATACATTTAATTTATATAGCGCTTCTCATCTGCCAAGACAAATCTCGAAGCGCTTCACAACAAAAGACACTGATAACATTTGAGGATAAAAAATGGATAAAAAGTTAAAGAATAAATAATACATACAAATAATAATGTCTTTTTAAAAAAAAAAAAAATTGAAGAAAATCGCGGTAGATTTGGTCAGTCTCACGACGGTATTGAGACATTTATTTACCGCGATATCGCGATATATCGTTACATCCCTAGTTGAGAGTGAGGGCTTCAGTCGCGAAATATTTATCAGGTGAAAGAAAGAGGTCTTGGTGATATGCTTGATGTGGGCTTGGAAAGACAGAGTGGAGTCAAACCGTACACACCAAGGTTGGTGACAACAGAGGAGAGGGAAATGAGCTGACCATCAAGGGAGGGGCTTATGTTGGCGGCCTTGGCAAGCTGGTCGGTGGTGCCTATCAGGATTGCCTCTGTCTTGCTGCTGTTGAGCTGGAGGTAGTTGGTGGACATCCAGGAGCGGATGTCTTTCAGGCAGGTGTTTAGGGTTTGGATAGTATTGGTGGGATTGGGTTGTGTTTTGATGTAGACCTGAGTGTCGTCCGCATAGCAGTGGAAGTTGATGTTATGTTGTCTGATGATATGACCCAGAGGTAATAGATAGATTAAAAACAGGATCAGCCCCAGCACTGAGCCCTGAAGCAGCAGTTATCTTTAGCTATTTTAACCGCAAAAGATTCAAGATCTGCTGAGCACTACTAGCCCATCAACTAATTGGAGTTGAAGCAAAGTTTGCAAGGTTTTACCTGGTAAACAAAAAAGAGCATTTATCAGCTAAAATCATATTTACCTTCAGACCCTGGTGAAGAGCATAATAAACTTTTGACCTTAAATCGGCTGAAGAGCCGATTTAATTAGTAAATGTTGGAGTCTACAAGAGTTTTGTACTTTTTGTACATATTTGTTTATTTATATTTATTTAAATCTTTAATACAATAAAATGTACCATTCTGTGACTGTTTGGCAGTTTTAAAATGTTTCAAATATTTTGCTGTACATTCTCAAGGATGTCAATCTATGTCTAGTATTATTTAGATAACTAAACAAGAAACAAAGAAATGTATTTCTTAAAACAGCCTGTATCATATTACATTGGTTGTGCAGAAGTGAGTGTTGCAGATAATTATCACACCAATGCAGACAGAATACAATGAAAGATGGATGAGATGGATGACTTCAATGAGGTGGGCAGGTGACACCTACTTTGCAGTTTGTGGTGACTGACCTGCTTGTTGTTGTGCTTTTGGTATTTACATGGTTTATTTCATCACATCAGAATGTCAGCATGTTTAATGTCACAACTGACAATAATGGCATATTCAATTGCTTCATCTCACACGACACATGCTCTCAATTTCCATCTCATATGGTCAGTGGCGTTTCTATATGTACAAAAGTGGTGGGGCACAAAAAACTCAGATGTCTATATATAAGCTTCTGCAGAGAGGTTCATGGCTGGTGAGGCACTGGCACTGACTCTTCAGGTTTACAAATATATTAAATCAAAATATAATATTATTTTCAAAAGCTTTTTTTGTCTGATGCTTCAATTACTTTTAAACAGACAGTTCAACAGAAGGATACCCAAAAAAATGTAATTTTATCATTTAAATATTGAATTGTTCTCTCTTAGTAAGATCCCATTTTCAATACAATTGCAGTCTTACCTTGACTTGAAGATTAAGTCCATTTGCCTATCCTTCTGGACAAAAATCTCTATTACTTTTTTGTAAAAGTCCTCCTTATCTTCTTGTAGTTTCAAAAGTCTATCATAAATCTAATCTAATCAATAGATTTTTGATTCGAAAATGATAAAAGTAGGGTAGACATGTGGATATTATCCGGCTGAACAAAACGTACATTTATCTAACAGCTACGTTTCCCACAGATCTGATTTTGAGCTATTTTCTAAAATCCTATGGAGAAATCTCGTTGCTTTTTTGTGGAGGGAAGCCATGCGCAGCTTACTTCCTGGTTTTAGGACGCCTCACTGCAGCTCTCTCTCCTCCTCTTCACACACCACACTTTTCGCGGTACACTTACTTACAGCCAATCAGCTCTGAATTATGTGAGATGACGTATGGTGGGGATGGCAGCACTTTGCCCCTATGGTCATTCTTTTTTGCCACACACGTCACACATTAAATAGGAAAATACTCTGAGCATGCGCAGTGTAGTTTTTGCAGTCACCGTTCACTTAGACCAGGGGTGGGGAACCTTTTTCCTCTCAAGGGCCATTTCAATTTTTTCAACATCCTCCGAGGGCCGTACAAATTATTGACGTCTGCTTAAAATACTAAAATCACAGCCCATTCATTTGGCCTTTCTTTCATGCTGTGCAAAGAAAAAGCAACCTCTTAATCCAGATATTTTACCATGATTCGCGCATGCATGCACGTGCACAGTTGTGGCATGACCACCAAAACAGAAAGATATGGACACAAGATGTGTGCAAAAGTATTTAGTTTCCTATCCATGTGAACATGATTTAAGTGGGGGGGGGGGGGGAGACACCTAACCTCCTCTAGGGGGGGTTTTAAATGTTGAAGTTAAAAGCATCAATCTGGTGCACTTTGAGAGCAACATTAGGAGATCTATGGAAACGTCTCTCAACACATATGAAACAGAACTGGAAGCAGATTTTCTTTTTCTTTATGGATATTTTACAAATCACTCTTCAAACTGTATTCTTGTTTATTAATAACAACTTTTTTTTTACTGTCATCTAGTATTTTATACCCGTTTACTGTATTCTCTTATCTTTTTATAACTATAATGATCATATAAAGATGTGCCTTTACCTCACTGGTAGTAGAAAAAGCTTCTTATATTCGTTAGCATAGCTAGCTAACCAGATGCTAATAACAACAAAGTTATTGACTGTATGATCAGTATGACAGATGAACAGATCGCCACTGGGCTTTCAACTAAAGACACAGCCACGCAAAAACTGCGGCATGTGTACGGCTCCTTATGGCTACTGACATTTGTGAAGTCCCGGCCCGGAGCGGCGTTCTGGTGCTCTGCTCTCCGGCAGCTCTAAACCCCTGTCTGACGAGACATATACCACGTGATGACACGTTAGGCTCGTGTTGTGTTCAAGGACCCTGACCTTGGCCAGGAAAAACAGGCACTCGCTTGTTACATCTTTTGCGGTCTAGATTTCTTACTTTTTTTTCTTTTTTGCGTGTTACATCGCGGGCCGTATCAAATTGTCTCGCGGGCCGTATACGGCCCGGGGGCCGGAGGTTCCCCACCCCTGACTTAGACAGTCAGAGGGAGGGCCAGGATCAGGTTTTGTCCCACATGGCTCTAAACAGCTCAATAGGCACACACTGTAGACACTAATTAGAAGAACACATACTAAAACAGCAATGTACAGACGAATCAGATGATTAAACATGATCTTAAAATATATTTTATATATTTTTTAATACATTTTTTGCATTTTGTTGTAATCATTATTTTAATACTTTCTGCTGACACTAGGTTGGGCTGTGCCCCACCTGCCCCTAATGACCAGTCGCCACTGCATATGGTAGCCATTAGTTATCCATTATCCCAAACAATGACTGTTTAATTTATTTTTGCTCCCCGTGCATGACTCATCGGATTCACAGTGGAAGGAATACAGAGACATACTATGCCTTAAAGCAGAGGTGCCCAGTACGTCGACGGCGGGCGACCGGTCGCCCGCGGGGGCAATGCTGGTAGACCGCGAGTCATTCATTAAAAAAAAAAAAAAATCAAGCTCCTCCCTGCCACTTAATTCAGGAGTTTACTTGATTGACAGAAAAAGCGACCTATCGCTTTCCAGTCTGTTAACCCAGAATGCAAAGCGATATAACATCAGTCAAGTGCCGGGTAGTGATGAGAATTCCGGCTCTTCGGATCATTTGGCTCGGCTCACCAAGAAGAGCCGGCTCTTTCGGCTCCCAAAGGGCTCTTCAGTTTACCACATATTATACCTTTTATAATTAAATCAAATGCCATGCCTCATTTCGCTCCATTTGCTCTTTCCAGCGCTGTTTTTGCAGGGGGCTGATTCTGTGAGCTGCAGCTGACCACGCCCCCCTGCAGGAGAGGGGAGCATGCTCTGAGATCAACTGCTAGGCTGCAGCGGGGAGAAGAGGGGGACAAAAAGAGATCTCCGTCCTCCGTGTTTTATTCTTATAGAAGTAAGAAGAGAAGTAATGGGGCAGAAATCCTCCTTTTTACGCAGCGGTCCAGACATAGACATCATAGCTACGGCGACACATATTCAGTTGCCAGTTACTTTGGCATTAGGGCAGGGATATCTAGATACTTTCCAAGGTTTGACATAATGAATTGTGCTACTTTGTGCACATTGTGCAAGCAACGATGTTTTCAAATCTGTAATCAAAAAGCTCCTCAAAAACACTATAGAAGCAGTTCCTGCCTTTGTTACGTTAGTTCAAACAGTAACAACGGACTACTTTTCTTAGCGGATGCATGTCAATTTAAATCAATACATAAAACTATTTTTTAAATCAATAAAATCATTTTCTAAATCCATAAAAGCATTTCAATTAATATTGGGAGTCATGTCGTTACTTTGTTGAGAATGTGGCCATGTGTAATAAGCGGGATAATGTGCACATTGCAGATTGCATAATGTGCCTTCATGCCGATCTAGATCCCTCCGCAAAAAAAACGGCTCGTTCGCGGGCGAGAGCCGGCTCCCGTAGTTCACTTAAAAGAGCCGGCTCTTTGAGAGAGAGAGAGAGAGAGAGAGAGAGAGAGAGAGAGAGAGAGAGAGAGAGAGAGAGAGAGAGAGAGAGAGAGAGAGAGAGAGAGAGAGAGAGAGAGAGAGAGAATGCCTATATTGGACCTATGTATATGTCATTATAACTTTGAGAGACTGTTCATAGGACCCATTTGAGTCTGGTGTCTAAGTTGAGTGTTCTACTCGTTTATTGTATTCCTTGTACTTATATTTGTGTTTTATGTTTAAGATTTCAGGACATGGAGAGTGGTTTCTTAGCCTGCTTGTTATGTGTTTCTTAACAGAGAGAGAGCGAAATAGAGAGAGGTTAACATGCCATTTTAGTTTTATGTATTCATGTATTTGTTTCTGTTCAAGAACCCAAATAGAGTTGTTGTAGTTATCCCATGTATACATAAAACATGTTATTCAGCTCCTTGCAATTTGGGATTTTATTTTTGGTTGGTAGACCTCAGTGAGCTGGTCATTTCAAAAGTAGCCCACCGGCCCAAAAAGTGTGGGCACCCCTGCCTTAAAGCAATAGAAATCGCTAGAGGGAGAAAGACGTCCTTAGATTAGCAGAATATGAAAATAATTAAATAAATAAATTAGGGTCATCATTGTGCAAGCGTTAACTCTGGCCAGCTTTCTTGTAGATCCATCTATTTTGGATGTATAGGCAGCCCTGGAGGCATGTTGACCTGAAAAAGACAAACCTCTCCCTTCCTTTCATCTTTTGAGTCAGTTCTTCAAACCAAATGTGTTAGGACCAATAACACGAGGCCAACTTCTGCTGTTCTGCTGTAACAAGAGCAGTGTTCCCATCAGTGCATTGCTCCTATCCAGTGGTGTAGTGGAGATTTTTTTACTGGGGGGACTCTATTTTAAATTAGGTCATCCCAAACAATGCCAAACAAGTGCGCACGCGCGCAGTGCACTCACAAAACGGGCAGAGAGGTCCACAGAAACTACCGGTATGCTTAGTCCTACTTTACTTACTGTACTGCAAAAAGCAGACGGCGCTGTGCTCAACAGACACACACAGACTCAAAACCATGGACACACTGGCACATACGTTACATAAACAATGTATAGGCCTAAATTGCATAAACTACAGTATTGCAACTAAGCATGCTTTTCTCTCTCTCTCTATCTCCACTTTCAAAATCTATTTAAAACTCATAATAAACAAACAAAATTCCCAAAGTTGTCCTGAAATTAACTTATTAAATAAACAAAACGAAAAATATATATAGCCTACTAATGCAAACATTGAATCTGGACTGGAAATTATTCTGATTAGGCCTAGCCTACATTGCAAATAAGCAGACAGCGCTGCTTTTTTCACACACACACCTTGCGTTTTGAAGACTGATACATCAGATATGGATGAACAAACTTTGCAGCCCAGTTTCCCAGCTTTGCAGTCTATCCACGGGTATGTCTCTTGTTTCCTCCGCCACATCTCCTCCGTCCATACCTCTGGGAAAGGTGAGCTTGAGCTAGCCAGGGGAACGTTGCTAGCGCAGCTAACGTGCACGTTAGCTAGCATTATCCACGTCTTTAGGCGGCTCTTCTGATGATGTACTGTAGTACTAGTAGCAGCTTCACTTGTAGCTTCGGTGCTGCTAGACTCTTTCTTCTTGTGAATTATATTCTTTTTAGAAAAGAAGTCAAGTAAAAAATGTTTGCCTGCCATTATAGAGCTTTTTCGTTAGCGTTCTTGAGGGAAAGAGCTGCCGCAAAATCGGCGGGCGGTAAGCTGGCCGTGGGTGTGTCACTGACACACCCCCAGCTCGCCGCGGGGTCACGCGCGTGATGACTAATCATAATTCTTTAAGGAAATCGTTCTTATTTTTTATTATAATTACTGTGAAATGTATTATGTTTTTGTTATTATTACAACAAATACACACTTGCAACTGATAAGACTGGCAATGATTTTATATTTATAAGACTATTACAAAAAAGATCATGCTCCAAATAAGTGGGGGTAGGGCGTACCCCCGCGTCCAACGCCCACTACATCACTGCTCCTATCCCATTGAATTTATTTTTACAACTTGCGAAATAGTGCAGTAAATGGGCTCTGTTGGGATTTGTTGCACAATGGAAACTAAGAATATGGTAGATATGTGCGGAGGCCAGAATACCCTCTGTGAGCGTGGGTTTTTGACATCAGTGAGGTATAGGATCTCATATCTTCCCCTGCCTCCACATGTATCTGATTCATTCTCTATGCTAGACCTTCCACGTGAACCCAAAGCATGTGAAAACTGTAGCTTTGAAACTGAATTAGGCCAGCCTCTGTTGACTGATATATACTGTATTAACTGTATCTTAAAGCAAAGCAGAGAATAAAAGCATGCTTTAAGATCTCTATTCTAAGATTTAAAGAGAAATGAAAATCATTGCAGAACCCGGGCTAAAAATGAAACAGCAATTGAGTCGGGGTTATAGGATCGAATTGGGTGGGCTTGCATATCACTCAAAGTACTAAGGATGAATCCTTACAGCAGCTGCCTGCGGTTTAAATCCGACTCTTTGCCATTTATCGATGTTGTCTACTTTATCTCTCTCCCTTTTCTTCCCATATTTGGCTGCACTATCAAATTAAGGCAAAAAGCCCTTCCCCCAAAAAAAGAAAGTACTCAAAATATATAAAGAATAAGGTGAAGAAGAAACTATGAGGATACTCTTAAAATGGAGTAAAAGCCAGAAAGTGACACGCTGGAGTAAGACATCAATTTCATATCAAGGTTTTAGGTGGACAAGCTTTCCAAACTTCGATTTGCTTTAAGTCCTCTCCAGGAGTGGGCGGCCATCTGCTCCTGTTTTTCCTTACCAAAACTTAAAAGATAGAGCATCCTCTGAGAATCAAACAGCGAGTCTGCAATCTTATCTTTCGACAAGGGATCGGGCACTGACAGCAGGATCTCTGCAGTGCACCACAGCAAAGGCACACTTGGTGACTTTGGGAGCTCTATCCGCCTCCCATTTGTATTCCTCTTTTAGTTTCACCATTTAAGACTTAAAGGAATTGGATAATGGGCCCTTACAGCAAATATTTTCCTTAGGGACATTCTCACTTCTACCTCACCTTACCCCCCCAAAAAGGAAAACGCAATGGCTTTGGTCTGGTTGGTTTAATAAGCCCACTTCAGAGAGGTTCTTAGTAAGCGCTCCCTCCTTTGAAAGAATGAAAGGAGAACGACTTGTGCATTATTTACCACCCGCCTCAGAACCGCTGCACCATGCGCAGACAAAGAGGCCTACTGCAGGAACATTGATTTTTCTGCAGAGGATGAGGAGGATATAGGGAGGATAGAAAACAGAAAAGGAGGGGAGACAAACTGAGAGACATTAGGAACATTCCCACCAAGCCAAGCCCAGAATCAGTTGAATGTGTTTGCAGAGGCCTGTCTGCTATCTCCTCCTCTCCCTCCCTGTTGGCCTGATAAGGGCAGTACTTTACATCAGAGGCATCCACGGATCAGTCACCTTTTCACCGCAAAGGTCGAACGCTGGCCTAAAGCTCGGTTCATGCTGCGAAGTCATCATTCCTGCCCTTTCTCTCCCAGGTGAGGGATGATCCAAGACTGAGTACCATGCCAGTCTGCCCCCAAATCCCTTTCAACATCTCTCGCTCACCTCCTTGGGCTGTATCCAGAGAGATAGTAGGAGAGCTGGTGACGTAAGTGCCGAACACCTCAGAGCCGGACGGCCATCAGATAAGACCAGTGTAGTCCAATAGTAGCAAGTCGTCACGGCGACGCGGTCGTATGTGAGTGTGTTGGTCTTGCTATCTCCAAACACCCCTTGCATCTTAACAAGTTAGCCCCAAGATGTGCTGAATGGATAAACACATCAGCATATGGCAAACACCTGGGACTTAACCATACCTCCCAGAACACAAAAAAATCCCTGTCTGCATCACTTCCCTGGATTTAAACACACTTATTACTATATTTGCATGTGTATGTGTGTACCGCTGCTGTAGTCCTAAAATGACTTAAGCACTGTAATTGATGCGCTAGCGCAATTTGCGCATTGTTGTACTGTGGGACGACCCAACTGACAAGACTCACTGGTTTGCTGCCCGGGTAATGAGTCATTCCAGCCCTGGAGAAAAACAATCTGGTGTTTTAAACCGCATCCTTCAGCTGTTTCTTCCTCCCAGGAGCTCCAGCTTGTAAGCTGTTGGTGGCTTGTAAAATGCATGTCATTTATTGTGCTTGTGTTTGAATAATACACATGCAGTATAGTGCTTTTATTGCCACTTTTGGTCTATCCATGCCCTACCGTTAAGACTTAAGGACATGTGCAAAGTAACAAAATGCCATATAGTTGTGTGCCATGATATATTTTAAGTATGTGGTCAATAATAAACCCTATTGACTAATGGTATAACTAGAGTGTGAGAAACATTTGTTTCCATCTACCTTTGAGTGTCATTTTCAGAAGCAAAGCAGCACACAACAAGCATGTACCGTAAGTGTTGATTCATAAAACATGTGGGAACAATTTATGAAAATACAAACAACTAAATAGATTATATCAACAATTAAAGGGAGGTATAAACTTACAAAATGACAACATACTGCTGGGCCCTGCCCCTCCCTACACGCAGATCACGCAGACTGCGTGGGGCCTCATCTTATGCGAAGATTGAGAGTAAATGCCGCGCAATTATGCGCCTCTAACCCTAACCCCCCGTCGACGCTCGCGACACATGAGTAATGACTTGTGTACAGACCCGGGGGGCCACAAGTCGGCCAGGCCCTGTGTATAGCTCTTCAGCAGGTAACTCATAACTGGAACAGAGAATAATTATTAACTTTGTTAACTCAATTCTAGTGATCTGATCTGTGATATTTTCATTATTATACTTTTCATGAAGAGAGAAAATATCATCCATCAAACCCTCCATCAAAATATCTGTACTCAGGTTAAAAAATCCGCAATTTACTGGATGTACATTTCTAAAGTGTATTGGATTGTTATTACTGATTATTTACAGTATAAGCAGACATTTAATGTTGTAGATGTTTTTGATTGAAATATTTTACAAATCACTTGGTGATTTAATCGATAACAAAGTACCATATTCAAAGTTGAACATGTGTTTTATTTACATACAATCATGTTCTTCTGTTTGTCTGCAACACCGCCTCCTCAATACTCCCAACGCAGCCACTGTCATGCTAATTTACTGGTCCACACTGATGGGAGCACTCACGTTTTAGAGCTTTCTCATAGACCCCATCATTGGCTGGCAATTCAAGTTATGCACAGTTTTATACAATAACACAAAAGGCTATAATTCTTTGCACTCTCCTGGGGAAAATCTACTCAATCAGAGGTCATAAGACAACAGTGCGTGGTTTAGAAGAAGAATCGGAGGTATGAAACCCTCTTTAATGGTCACACATGCAGAGCACACAGCACACACAGTGAAATGTGTTCTCTGCTTTTAACCCATCCTAGTACCAGGAGTCTAGTATCTACTATTGTACAGCGCCCGCGGAGCAATGGGAGTGAGGGGGGAAGGGGGTTGTCCGGCACCTTGCTCAAGGGCACCACGGCAGGGCAGGAGGTGAACTGGGACCTCTCCAAGTAGAAGTCCACACTCCATATTTAGGTCTGTTCGGGGACTTGAACCAGCAACCCTACAGCTCACAGTCCAAGCCCCTACTGCCAGAGCACACATGTCTTCCAAAGAGAAAAATAGCTTCTAGGCAGAAAACAGTGCGAGTTACTTACAGTGCATGTGACTTCACAGGTACACCAGTGCATTTCTACAGGGCATATAGAAATAGATGTGCTGCAACTGATGTGGTTAACAATAGATTATGTTTGCTCTTCCACTTTTGTTGGCTATATCTATTGCAAACTGCCTGCGGTAAAGTAGAATAAACAAGAAAACAGAGGCTCTGTGTCTACTCCGGGCTACAAATCATGCTCCCACAGATTATCATTAGTCTCACCCGCCAGAAGAAAGCAAGGCTAGCGGTCTGAGCACAAATGTAGTCATAAAGAAGAGCAAGAAATCACAGCGTGCCTGTTTTACCTTTTTGTGTGATTCCAAGCCAACCAATAGAACACCCGCATAGGCTAATCGGTACACCATATCCAAAAGGCTCGGCATGAGATTTTGCAACAAAGCTCTATGCACGTTATGAGCTCATCAGGAGCTTACGGAGCTTCCACACTTTTTCACGAACATGACATGACATTTATGATTAATGTCATTACCGGCTGGGCCAAGATAAGAGTGCAATTAGCTGTGTGGGCAAGGACCTTGCCTCTATCTCCAGTGACTAATCCTGTGGCTTTTGTTATGATGAGCAAGAGCAGAGTTTTAATTTTGGCTTCTGAGTGCCATCTGCTGCGAAACACAACTGATTAATTAGCAGTTAAAAAAAAGTACTTCTGCTGTGAGCGGCACCATGCGGCGCTGCATGACGCTGGCTGCATGGTGCTGGCTGCATGGATGTTTATATCACGCAATTTACCAAATGCTGCCATTGATGTGGTATTGCAGTTTCAGTGGCAGCAATCATTTGCTAGAAATTAAATAAAGTGAAATGAATTCATCCACCTAGTTAATATTTTAGCAAGAGGGGCCTCTTGAGAATTATCATAAGCCCACTCACTCCCCCGGGGTTGGTATCCTGCCTACATGCTTGAACCGAAGCTAGTTTCCTACAAATATATTTCTAGCCAGCAGCATTATCCAGGGAGTTTTTCCGAAGCCCATAATCCCTACAGAATTTGGGAACCGTCAAATGACTGTGGATTCCAGAGTTCTATAGCACAAAGAGTTCCCCTAGAAGCTCTTAATAATTAACCAGTTATCATGGGAAACTATAATGGAAAATCATTTCATTTTAATTCTTTTATTTGGTGCGAAAACTTTTACCAATGCATTTTGAGCATTACAAATTGAACACATTTTAGATAAAACCTTCAGAGAAAAAGAGCAAATGCATGCAGGCAGGTAAAACGATGAGATTGTATTCTCTGCAAACAGTATGTTATAGTAATATTTATTTAGTATAAAAAGATCTACTGTGGTAAGCTTTTTCTGCAGTAAGATCCATCTTGCATGATGCTGCACTTTGCAGCATTCACACTCAGCAGGGGGAAACGTAGCGCACCATCTGTTCGCCGATCCCCAGCAACAGACAGACCAACGCAGCAGACAGACCAGCAGACACAGGCGGGCACCACTCCCGCACCCGCAAGGAATTATGGGAAACAGGGAGGCAGATACACGGATGCGAGGCAGCTTAATGTGGGATGAAAGCAGTCATCAGCTGCTAGGATCTGATCAGGAAGCCTGAGCAGATACCGCAAACCGAGGAATGATGCAAATTGAGGCCGACACTGCAAAGGAGCTGCCATGCAATGGGAGAGTCTCTCGCAACCTGATCTCACCAGAATGCGTGACTCCACCACGACTCCTTAACACCACAATGCGTGGTGGAGTCACGAACTGTGTTACATTTGCGTGTCGGCACCACGCAAACAACCCCAATGTAAAGTGAATGAGGCTCCTTTGTCGTGGTGCACACACGCATTTCTACAACGTGCATTGTGTGTAATGCAACTGTTAATTTTATTAAATTAGTTTGTTTTTAAGGAAGGCCAGAGCTTCAGCTGTGTCAAATAGATTGTTCCCTTTAGTTAACGTTATTTAAAAGATAATGATCATGTCTTGTATTACGAGCGTCCATTCCCATTGGATAACGGAGAATTTTACACCCGGAAGTAAGTAGCCTATTCTCCTTACTGTCGATTGATTTTACAGTGATATCTGCACTACTCATCGACTAAAAAACACCAAATTGTCCTTGTTAGTTACACAACATTGATTGGTTTGAATTGTGTGCAATGCTTTTGTATTTTCCCCCTTCGATTCGGAGAAACAAATATTTTTTCGGAGTTTTTGGACGGCAGAAGACACTACACTACCCAGAATCCTCAGCTATCGTTTGGGACTACACCATGAACCCCGTGATCAGTCCTCAAGTTCTTTGATTGGTTGACCTCCAACTGTATTCCATATGAAAAAAAAACGTTTCGTAAAAGAGAAAATCATACTTTATTCAGCAGTGCTTGCTTTACTCTTTGATAGTCATCACATGAATGCATTGTAATAAATGGTTTGGCTGCATTAAATATTACACATCTGTCTTAGTTCTTTATTTATCTACAGAGATCGGGCATCAGAATACACCGGAAACTATTCTTTTACCGTTCTGTTTTAATTTCACAATAAAGTTAGTAGTAATATTTTGTTTTGATATTATTGTTTTTTATTAACTACTAGACGACTGGGTCATGTTAAGACCATCTTTTTTTGGTTGCTATGGGTTTTTTCCATCGCTTTTGTGTTACAAATATCAAAACAATAACAAAATAATATTCGTCGTAAACTAAACCGGAAACAGCAGTATATTTTATTTTGTTAACACTGTAAACTTGACAGCCTTTTAACCTATGCTTTTAACCCAAACCACCTACTGGTTAAAGCACGTTATTACACGTTTAGAGTAATTGCAATGCAGGAAGATTGTGTTGCTTTTTAATGACTGTTTAAAATGCCTTTTTCTTAATGTCTTTCATTTTTGTAAAGCACTTTTGAATGTGTTATATTTTATGAAAACATTCAAATATTAAGAGTACATACAAAATAGTGGGAAAGTAGAAGGTCAATGATATAAATATAGAATAGAAAATATCAAGAAGATACTCAAATAATATCTAGAGTAAAACAGTTTAGTGCCTGATAGGAGGATGTGCTAACTAATAAGGCTTTAATTAAAGAAATGTGCGGAATATGACAGTGTAATGGTGGAAGTATACACACATTGATAGATGTCTTGTAATGCACTGTTGAGGAACCTGTGACCCAAGTTGTTCATTCATTGCATAACTACACTGTTGTGTATATGATATGTCAATAAACCTTAGAAAATCTTGAAATCTTGAAAGGAATGTGCAAAATAGCAATTATATACAGTCTTTAATGAACTATTAGAGAATAACGAGTAATGAATATGCTTTAAACGGATCTGCAGATAAATATTTAGTCTTCTCAAGCAACCAACTATCAAATATCTTGCCTGATTGTTGGCACTTGACAATCACCTTCACTGAATTTCATTCAGGTGTAACTAAAGTCTGATTTAAGGGTTGTTTATATTTCACATCATTAATCCAAATCTGTAAAGTAACTAAAATAAATGTAGTGGATTAAAAATACCAGGTTAACCTTAAAGAAAGCCCTCAGGATTATAAAAGACCACCATCACCCCAAACTGTTCTGTCTGCTGCAGTCTGGCAGGCGGTACCGCAGCATCCGGACTAAAACCACCAGACACAGAGACAGCTTCATCCCACAGGCCAGAAGACTATTAAACACCTGAACTTAGAAATAACATTCATCTGGCTGCTACTTAGAAATTATTTATCTAATATATCATATTCCAATCACTTGTATATAGACTCTTATTGCACTATTTCACAATTTTTTCTGTGCATCTGTTTTATTGCGTAGCACTGTTGGAGGAGCCTGTGACCTAAGCGGGGAGGGGGGTAGGACACGTTCGATTCCTGTTTTGAATAGTGTGCCGTAGATGGGTTTCATTCCATTTCAAAGTCCTTTTTGACGCTCTGTGTAAACGTCGCGCATCCAATCACAGAGGTTGAGGACTGATCACGGGGTTTGTCAAGCTAAGCACATGGTGTAGTCCCAAACGATAGCTGAGGATTCTGGGTAGTGTAGTGTCTTCTGCCGTCCAAAAACTCCGAAAATATATTTGTTTCTCCGAATCGAAGGGGGAAAATACAAAAGCATTGTACACAATTCAAACCAATCAATGTTGTGTAATTAACAAGGACAATTTGGTGTTTTTTAGTCGATGAGTAGTGCAGATATCACTGTAAAATCAATCGACAGTAAGGAGAATTCTTACTTCCGGGTGTAAAATTCTCCGTTATCCAATGGGAATGGACGCTCGTAATGATCGTGATCATTATCTTTTAAATAACGTTAACTGAAGGGAACAATCTATTTGACACAGCTGAAGCTCTTGCCTTCCTTAAAAACTAACTAATTTAATAAAAATAACAGTTGCATTACACACAATGCACGTTGTAGAAATGCGTGTTTGCACCACGACAAAGGAGCCTCATTCACTTTACATTGGGGTTGTTTGCGTGGTGCCGACACGCAAATGTAACAAAGTTCGTGACTCCACCACGCATTGTGGTGTTAAGGAGTCGTGGTGGAGTGACGCATTCTGGTGAGATCAGGTTGGTCTCTCGCTAGCTAGGGAGCAGGACAAATGGAGACGAAGGGTTGGGGGGAAGAGAGGAAGGAGAAAGAGATAGAAAGCAAATGTAGTCGCCACACGATGAGAGAGCCTCCAGTAAAAGAGGCTGAGACCATAGAGAAAGGCTAGTGTATCTTTAGAGACAGCCTGCAATTGCAGATTTGACAGTGTGTGAAAGGGTTGTAGAGACAGAAAGAAAAAAAGAAAGGGGGAGCAAGGGCAGGAAGAGAGGGAAGGATTTGGGAATGCAATCCATTTTTTAATCCGAGACATCCACACAACTGGCCTCAATCAGAATGGCACATGGACTAATGAATGTTATTTTTAGGATTAGAATGAATGCGTGTGGTGAGCCGCATGCAGGCCCACACCCAAACAAATATGAACCAACGTGTGACTTCACAGTCTGTCACAAGTGTATGCCACTGTGAGGCAAACACACAATATTTACTGTTAAATGATGAGAGAAGAGAGAGGAGATATAATTGCCCAAATATGCTATGGACCAAAAAGAAAGGCTTAAACTTGCCCCCTAGTGTTCATTCCAATCCTTTATGGCACCAGAACAGCACAGTGCAGAGCAATCTCCATCGAAACAAGGTAGTAACGGTGTTATCACATACTAAAACCTAATTTTCTCAGAACATGAACCAAAAGTCTGCCAAAAGGAGGATTTTAGTATTCAACCTGTTTTTTGGGCGCATAATGTCTCTCGATTTGTCTTTAAACCTGTGTCATTTTCTTGATTGCTGTGCAGCTATCTGCCTTTTGCAGTCTGGTTTAGGATACTGATGCTCATTTCAATAAATGTTCTTTAACAAGAAAAGCTGCATTGTGGAATTTACCAGCCTCACTTAACATTTGTGTTGGCTTGCTTTATTTATAGTCAACAATCCTTTGGTTTTAATTTGATTTGTTCCCCCTCTTTTGATGGAATAATAAAATGTTTGGATTTGATCAACCAACAGTTGTTAATTTGATTAATTACTGAATTTGTCACAATAATAGATTATATATTGTACATTCATTAATAAAATGGGATACACTTACAGTACATTTGGCTGACTTTGAACACCTTCCCTATTTAGTTTTTTTAAATAGCTACTCTAGATAAAAAGGTTAGAGACGTAGATTGATGTGTAGTAAACTGATGGAAAATACAACAGTCTGGCATCAAAGGCCATGAAAACAAAGTATGTCCTACAGTGAAAAAAACACCAAACCGAGTGGGCAATAGACAGCTTTATAACTAATGGTGTATAAGCTGGTGAATCGACATCAAAGTCAGCACTACATTTGTAGAAAGATTCATTATTTGAAGGATGAAAAAGAATGTAATTATTAAATAGACCTCCTTCCGCTGTGCTTTGGATATTCTCCATTTTGTATTGCCAGCAGCAGATTTGATTTAATAATGTGCAGTGATTCAACATGGGAATGCCAGCGCCAGGCAGGCTGAACGAAGAAAACACAAGACTATTCAACATGCTTGGACAAAGGAAAATAAATAAAGATATTCAAAGAATTTGGATGGAGACACTGTAAGATCAGTAACATATTAGTCATATAATTCATGAAAGAAAAGCACCACTACATTTAGAAATGCAGAAGTTTGACTGAACAAAACGTATTTTGTTTTGAATGATGTTCATTTCCATTTCTGTTAAAAATGTTCCAGCTGCTGAGGCAACATCTGCATGTGAAAAGGCATATTAATGAGACATGCCACCGTGCCCTGTACACCAGAGAGAGGTTCTCAAATGTTTTTGTCTCTTACATCTCTTTTTGTATTGAGATAAGCTTTGCCGTTTGACAGCTCAAATCCCAGTAGCCAGTGGTATGAAAGGCAAACCACAGCAAAGTGACTGTAGCAGTTTAGCTGTCATTGGCTTAACATGGTTATCAATGGCATTTTTTGTCAACATCCCTGTTACATTCCTAATCAACACTTTGTCAAAAAAGGATTTGGGTTCGGGGATAATATAAGCAGAGAAGAAGGTGAAACCCTGACTACTAATCAATTTGTTGACAAAACAGTATGAAACCATAAGCCATTAGTTTGCATGGATGGATTTCATTTATTTTATCATTGTAATGCCCCACATGAAGGTATCAAAATATTACAAATACCAATGTTTTAAACCACATTTTTAATTATCTTGGTTCAATGATGAAAAAAAAGCACAATATGGGAAAATGCATCAACAATTAATTAGACTGTGTTGGCTATGGACCAATTTAACGATGCAAGTAACAATTACGTTCATCATGGATTAATTAGTCGATTGCTTTTTAAGTACTTGATTAATTGCTTAGTCCATATAAATAAAAAGGGACACACCCAGCATCTTGCCCAAGACAAGTCCTGAGGCAAAGGCGAGCAAATTAAAGTCAATAGTTGATGCAAAACGTTAAATTGTTATTATATATGACTCTTTTAACACATAGTGGTGCAGTGTTATTATGGTGTTACTCGCTGGTGTTTTTATTCACAGGCGCTGCAGTTTGGGAATCCTAACACTGGAAACTCTGACTGTCTACGATGCTGGCTCCCAGTCAAAACTCGTGCTTGTTTAGGGCCAATTCTTGGTTGGGGCAGGAAACGCCTACATGCAAAACAGTCTGTGTTGAAACAAGCTGCTTCTTTTGGCTGCATAATATCAAAATGGAAACTCTACCAGTCAAAGTGGTGTAAGGCTAAATATCAGAACGAAAGACATTTAAATTAATAAGGGGACAGGAAATGATGTAATGACAATGACAATGGTAACAACATAAAACCGAAAGCTTTGGTAGCATAGCATGATAGATTGCCTTAAATGTAAGTGGTTCCATTCAAATGTTCCTCTGTGATTTCCACCGCACTTTTTTATTTTTTAGTCTCTTGTCTTTTCTTCTCGTTATGATTTAACACGGCATAAAAACACACAGCTGAAAATCTCCTGACACTAAGACCTTTTATGCAAGTGTTCCTCCTTCCCTCAGTGGAACAAATTGGTTGTCTTAAACATGACTTCCTAACACAGATCAAGATACAAAAGGGGAAAGGGTCATGGGAAGAAAAGCATGTTTTCTCATAAAAGAAAGCTTGTCATTCAATGGATTTTTCAACAGTATTCAATCTGGTTTTTCACTTAAAAGCTTGTTTCCTGCTAGAGATGGTTGGTGGACATAGGATTGGTCAAGAAGGTAATGATCTTGTTTCTCCGAACCAGATCAGCCTGACCAAAGCCTTCTATACAGACAAGTTAAGCGCCTGCCCTTTGTAACTGAAGAAGCTTATTACACAGGGTTGTACAATCTCTCTGTGAAGGCTGCCCTCTGATACAGCCGACAGAGCTTAGCTGTGAAAATGCAAAGCCAAGGGAAGAGAGAATTACAGTTTTTAAATATATATATATTGGTTCCTAAACTGAATATCACAGCACAAAGCAGGGATAAGCAAACAACAGCAGGAACATCCACTTGTACGTTTAAATGTACTTTCATGTCTGCTCGAAATAGTTTAATTCTCATATGCACATACACAAGGGGTGCATTTATCTGAGAAGCTTGCAGGATTGATGTTCACTGCAAACTGACCAGCTAGACATTAATGGCAGCAGAATGGAGCCAATGTACGTGCTGAAAAAGACTCAGCTCAAAAGAGAACATCAATGGACTGTTGTCACCTTAGCTAATGCCTTTATTCAAACTCCAGAATTTCCTGTTTTGTCACTAGAATCTTGTACACAGCGCCAACAATCTCTCCTCAAGACTAATATCCTACCAGGAGGAACTTATCTGATGGGACCTTACACTTAAATCGACATTTTGAGGATCAGGGATGGAGGCACCCGTTAGAGGCTAGTCCTTAAAAGAGCTTATACTTCTTGTGAGTGGTGAGACACCAAAGCAGAGTTGATAAAGTATCTGCTCATCAGGACAGTGTGACAGCCTGAGAGATGAGACCACATCAATCATGTGGACCCAATAGCCGCTCTGTGGCGCAGATAAAATAGTGAGCGCAGTCGATCGGCTCCTTAAAAGGCACCCAAGGAGCCAAGTGGAGACCTTCCCCATCTCTCTTATTTGGAGAGAGGTCAAAAAGTCAATAGACCCTCAAGAACTTTAGGGTCTGTCACAGCTGGGTTGATTGAGAACCAAACACTTTCTGGATCCCAAACGAGCCCTTCATCTATCAATCACCTTAAACTCAGGATGATTTTGTTCTCAAGTGATTGCGGTTCTCAAGATTTTCCCATACCTTAAAGGTCACCTATTGTGCAAAATCCACTTGTTCATGTATTTTATACATAAACATGTGTCCCCTCTGCGTAAAGAGATTCTGAAAGTTTCAGGAAAAAATATTCGCTCTCTTTTTGTCCTGATGCATTTATATAAAAACCTGTCTGAAAATGAGCTGATCAGATGTTGGCCACTTTAAGATGTCATGAAGTTTTTTTGGGTTGTGTAACCATTAGCCAATAACCAACCAAGGTAACCCCCCCCACCTTATCACCTGAATCTCCTCCTAGAGCAGTTTTTTTTAACCAAATATCTCGCAGAGGGGCGTGGGGAGTGGCACCTTATTTTCATCTAAAGTAACAGACACAGAATAAGCCCTTTTGAAACAGGGCTGAAATAGAGGGGTGTGAGGCTACAATGCATAATTGTTCGGGTATTTCAAGCCAAACACTTCAGAGACATGTTTGGTAAAGAGTATCATAGGGGACCTTTAAGGATATACAATGTCAATCCAATCCATTAATACAAAGGAAGATAAGACCAGTCAAAATGTAACTACTGTTTCCTCCTTGTCCCATTACATTTCTCCCTTAACACACTTTGCAGGAATGCAGGATGGGATGCACGATGAACCCAAACCAGCTCTGGCAGCAGGCTCCCCAGGGCACCGTCAGAGCAGACGAGGCACAGCAGAAGCAGCTGTTACGCTCTGGCACCTGTTGACTGTGGATGTCACCCAAAATCTGAACACGTGTCTGTTAGCAACTTAGAGGCACACTACCTTTATATTTCTAGGGATTCCTGTATTTAGTTTTGAGGCAGTGTTGGTGGTGTGAATGTATTTAGACATGGGTATCATGCTGACGTCTGACCTACTTTCTTTTTAAGACATTTATTTTGACATTACAGTCTAACATCCAACCCTGCAGTAAGCGTTGCCATTTGGTATTTCGCACAAGTCAAGTCAAATCTTTTCACAGTTCACATTTAGTTTAAAAATACCATTACATGCCTTATTTTCATCTTAACAGAAACCCTTAAGGGAACAACATGTTACTATGTAGAAGAATAACATCAGGTATTTATTAAATGTGACCTTTTCTTTCAGCAGCATTTCAGAAAGAGTGCCAGGGAAAGGTAAGTATTTTTGACTCAAAGGTGCACCAATGTCCAAATATTAATATTGAGTTGTTAACATCTTTCCAGATTCCACTCCACTAACAGTACTGTGAGTTGCTGTATGTTTGTTAGCTGTGCTGCATTTTAGATGCCATTGGCCCCTCCTTGTCATTACGTGCTGCCTTGTCCCGCCCACTGGAAGCGTTGAGGATCCCGATTGGCACGGTACCCAGAACGAGCACTCCTTCTTTTCCATTCATGTTATCAATCGATTGGTGCGGTACCCTCTAATCCTAGGACACACCTTCAGAGGGAGCCTAAGATGTGGATGATCGTAATTTGAGGCGCTGAATTTGTGTCAGACTCCATGTACCTTTAGTTCTTAAGCTTGTGGTCTTTCGTCTGTTGATGCTACTATGAGACATTTCGCTAATTTGTAGATTGTTACCGATGTTAAAGGCAACTATTGTTAATAAATAACTTGTTATAAGGTGTTTGTGTTGCATCCCTTTCCCAAACGAGCAGGGAGGTACCATAATGGGGGATTTCATAGAACAAATTCCTTTTGACCAGAGAATAATTATCAATTCATTGATTTAGTAAATTATAGTTAATCGTTATTTTAGGCGTCTTACTTATTTGATCAGATATTGTTCATATCAGACCAGGTTTTACTCCCTCAATACATAGAAAAATAAATAGTAGATCAAAGCTGAATCAGGGAATGATAGTGCAAATTTGTAATGATATTAATCCTTCCTTATATATGACTCTTCATGTACAGTGTGTCATCTTGATTTATTTTCCAATACCTTATGAATTAACTCGGTGAGTGCAATGACAAGATTGATTGCTAAAACGGCATGATAAAAATGTCCCTTTGCAGTGTATCGAAACATAATGACTTTGTATGGCCATATGGGCCTTCAGAAATCAACCCTCATATCCCTTCCGCTGCCGAGAGAACGCCGCATCAGTCACTTTCATCTGTTTTCATCACCTCTCCTCAGACAGATAACCCATTTGAGCTCCTCCTCAGGTATTCACTGTGGTATAGTATGCAACTAATAACACAAATATACTAGAGACAACCCACCATTTATCTTCCCACTTCCATCATTTCTTAAGTCAATTATCCCAGTCAATATGCTGTGTCAGTTATTACCAGCAATATAGCATGGGTAAATGACTGACGCCTCTATCAGGTTGACACCATGCAAGGTAAAGGCAGTTGAAACAATCAGGAAGACAGATTGATGGCTTTGTAATCCATGAGTGCTTCAGTTCAGGAAAGTTATATAAAAGCTGGAATGTATAGTAGTATATAGTATAAAAGTGAATTCTAAAGTTGAAGTTAAGAAGACCATAGATGCAAAGTTGTGAAAGAGAGACAATAAACGAGTGGGCGGCATTAGTATGCATGCTTCCTCTCTCCTTCTCTGTCTTTCTCAGCTCCCAGGGTTCTCCACTACAGTCTGATCTTCTTTGCCATCACCAGCTCTGCTACACCATCTTCCAAGACCCTTTATTCCCCATTTGATCTAAAATATGCTATGTCGCTGACAGCAGCACCGCATGGGGAAAGAGCAGCTGAAATCTGCTTTTAAAGGAGCAGTTGTGACATTCAATCTCTAAAAATGTTCTGCCAACTGGCTCCGCGGAGAAGGAAGAAGGATGTGTATGCCTGCCGAGGGGACAAGGTACAAATGTACTACAAGTTCTGCAATACAAAGAAGAAACTTTTAAAGAAATGCAAGGCCGTTAAAATATATATATACGGAGCCGGGGTGACAGAGAGAGACATTATGTTTTGTTGTGAAGTGGCATTCGATCCTGAATGTGCTATTTCTATTTCCTTGCTGATGTGAACAGCCTATAGGAACCCTGCAATGAACTATATGGACTTTATTTAAAACCCATATATGTTATTTGGAACCAGCTGCACTTGCCTTAATATTTTTTATTTTAAAACCACATTTTCAGGGAAGCATTTCATCGTAAGAAGCAGTAGGGATGTTTCTGTTCATGACAAAACAAAAACCAAACAAAAAGCACGTTCACCTTGCCCTGGTAAATATTGAAATGTAATGTAATTGTGTTTACTTCCTGATACCATCGCCAGACATCCAAATAGTAATGTATCTAAACAGTTATAACAAAGCTCTGAGTGTCCCGCTTAGCAAGAATCACATGTCATGCAGATCTAATCTTTTTCCATCTGAATGGAAATGAACCTGGCAGTTCTCTAATTAAATTATTGCACCTCCTACTTCTATGATTTCATTTTCTGTTCTATAATAAGCAAGGATTTATAAAGTATGATTAGTTCTATATATTTAGATAACTGGAACATGATTTGGTTTGTAGCAATACAATGTGTAGAGTACTACAAAGGATTCGTGGGAGATGGGGAAATTAATGTGGGAGCAGCTTTCTCTCTTTTGGATCACTGTTTTGTCTCTTTTTCCCATTCCTTCTGTCCTTCCTTTGTGTGTCTGATATTTTAGGTTCATTTCAGTCACATTGCATTTTAATTTGGGCTGGCATCCTTGAAATTAAAGGAAGATAAAAGGGAATCTGGAGCTATGTTAATATCTCTTTGAAGATGGAGTCAATCTTGCAACAGAATGCCTAGCCCTTATTTACCCTTCCCTTTCCCATCTTCCTGTTTTCAGCACAGTGGATAATAGATAGTGCAGACTCAGCTTAACAACAGCTTACCTTAGGTGGAAGAACTCTTAAAGCCCTCTGCTTTCATCTTGCTCCGTGTGGCAGATACCAGGCTTTGTTTTGTCTTTTTAATCTACATCTGGACACTGAATATGTATCTATGTAATTTCTGCTCATACATCCTTCCCTGCAGAGAAACAGACTGCACCTGTCGGCTTGGATTTCCAAAGGTAAACACAGTAACAGAGGAAGTATTTACATGTTTAGTGAAAGTACAGGGATACGGAGCAAAATGCACCTGAAGTAATACAATAAATATACTCGTAATGCATAATGACACATGTCATTGTGGTGCTACATGATTTGATTATTACAGATACATTTCATTCAGTTTATACTTTAGCTGGTTAAAGGAATAACAAAATAATGCATATATAACTGCAGAATAATTCACCATTAGAATGACTGTTTATGAATTACCCATACCATTTTACCTTTAATTCTTGAATAACACAAAAAAGGGTACAATGTGGTACAAAATCCAGTTAATCGGCAGTCCATTTTATGCAAATGTTGATGATGTAACCTTTGATTATTCTCAAGAGTTGCTCTTGAGAATTGCTTCAAAGTAAGGAAACTTTCAGCAAATACTGCAACACAAAGGAGTGTCTACAAAAGCAGCATTTGGTGTTATAATACCAGTTTTTTCATGTCTTTTTCACAACTAAGTCCTCTGATTTCCTCACCTCTCCCTTCATCAGGTTTTGTATTTATATCTGAACATCCTCTTATCACCACTACGTAGATAAAGCAGCTATATAAACTCAAGTGTTTTGATGTTGATCTGAGTTCTACTCATCTAATACTCATTAGTGAAACATTTGATGCCCATCTTTGTTTCATTACAGACATTACGTTCATTTTCACAAGGATCCTCGAGGGAAGCTTTTGAATTAAAAAGTGTGAAGTTTGAGTAGCAATCTGCCAGAGTTTTAACGACATCCATAACAGGAATCTGAACCCTTGTCTCCATCTTGTCTCGCCTAAGAGCAAGCTTTCATAAACCGCACGCTGTCGCTGTGCCTTTAATACCCGGTTAATTACTCTCCTCTTGACCTGCCAGTGAAATGAGCCCGGCTGCCACAGCCACCCATGTTTCTGTTATCTGTGCAAAAATGCATTAGCGTGTGCCCCTTGTAATGGCTTTAATTAGTCGTAAACGGAGCTGATTCACCAGTTAAGTGGACGAGGAGTCGATACTGTAATACAGTCCCAATATGCACAGCTCTGACTATCTCATTGAGAAGGTGGTGCATTAGGGGATAGTTTTCACGGCAATGGCAGAGGGTGGGCTGGATACACTCATTCAGTAATAAAGAAGGTATCAAATACTCCAGAACCATATCAGGCAGTACTCACTCACTGCTCTGATATGAAAAGGACATCATTAGAGTGCTGCTGTATTGACAGAGGAATCCTCCTAGAGAAGCTGTTTCAATGTCAGTTACATAATGTAGAATACGTTTCCACTGGAGGAGATGAAACATCAGCGGGGCCTATTGTCAGTGGAGGGAACTTTATTGGCGCTTTATTATGACATATTGTCAAAATAAAGTAAACATATCCGTGGAAAGACAAAGAGTATGGCTACAACGAAATTGGAATAAAAAAAACACACGCAACAATAAGAGCACATTCTTTTCAGGTTTTTTTAAGAACTGTCCAAAGTAAGACACAAAAACATCATTATTTCAGCTTTAGTCAACAATGTTTACCCAATAAACACTTCCCCATATAAAAACCCTGCGAGATCAATTGAGGCTATTTTGAGGAAGAGATACCTTTAAAGTCCATGTCAGTAAACCATCTCCTTTCATCCACTCATAAAGTTTCCAGTCTCCAGTCGCTCCATTTGCTGAGTAATGCTTCTCCTAGCCAGTGCTGAGGTGCAGTGCTCTCACACTGGAGGAAGCTAATGGCTGGTTATGGTTTCTAATGCATGATGCTTTGGCTTTTCAAATCACTGGTCTCTATTACGACTTTGTGTGCAGTTAGAGTCCATTGACGGGAAACTCTGCCACAAATGACCTCCTAGAATATCTTACTGTATGTCTTTACCTCTCTAACAAAGCATTTCAATTGGGAAAGGTATACTCTTTATGAAATGCAGCAATAGATTACCAGGTACTATTGGTCTTCAGTGACCCTTAAAACGATGATTTGTTAGGAAATACACTGAACTTTATATGAAGCTTACAGATTGTAATACTTAAAGACTACATGAAAAGCAGCAGATGTCAACTCTAATAGGCAGAATATAGGCAAACTATTAACAAAAAAAGATTACCAGTGTTGTCGGGAAAATGTAAATAAAGTAAAGTCCTTAATAGACTTGGATTAACATTACAATAAATAAAGATAACCTTTAAATAACTGAAATATTCAACAACATTTTTACAACAATGTAAAACATTCAAACCATGTTTTAATGGTGAGCATCTCACTTCAGGAGAAGCAAATACTTCAGAGGCACATTTCCTGGAGTGGAGGCAGAAATTCCTACAGCAAATATCTCCTTGTTAAGACAGCGTGATGAATGCAGTCTTAGTCAGAATGCATTACTGTACCTTGATTTTATATTTCATTAGAATTTACATTTACTGTATTTGAAGAACAATTTAAACAAATATATTTAAATATTTAGATTTGTCTTGTGTGATGCCTCTTTGTATTCTCTCACATTTTCTTTCTGTAGTTCTTGTTATCTGCTTGTTTTTGTAATAATTAATGTATAAGCCACCTTTTATGATTTTTCTATACTTACCATTTACATAATGTTCATTGCTCTGTAGCTTATCGGATTTGAAAACTGGTTAAAAGGCTATATGTAGTAGATAGGCTTATGTAATTCTGATGAAGAATGGCTTTTCATTTTAAACATGAGGATGTTTGCAGAAGACCACAAATGAATAAAAAGATTGCATTCGACTTAAGACAACAGTTATTTTCCTTTACTCTGGTGTTTCTTTATGTGAGTGTAAAGCCTGAAAATCAATGGTAATAACAATAAAAAAGTGTGTGTGATATATTAGCCATCTCAGAAACATATTTAATGCTACATTGGGCTGTTGACAGTAAATGTACTCCAGCACTTTGATTTATGTGTTTCCAGTATCCAGCAGTTGAGTTCCTAGGTGTGAATTTAAACTGCTGATTCTGGCGAGTTCCCGGGCCTAATTTCAGCGTTGCAGTAGAGTAGGCAACAATAAACAAGAGGAAAACCAGGGGAGGTGAAGGTGTCTTTAACTTGGAGGTGAAGGTGTACCTATTTCATGGCTGTTTCACCAAAGTTAACCGTGGGAGATGTAGCATTTACAACTCCCAGCACCCGAAATACGGCCCACCTCCTAAAAGTTTGTGTGAGTCAGCACGCAGCAGGGGGTTCTAACAGCCGGTGTGTGTGTGTGTGTGTGTGTGTGTGTGTGTGTGTGTGTGTGTGTGTGTGTGTGTGTGTGTGTGTGTGTGTGTGTGTGTGTGTGTGTGTGTGTGAGTGCGTGTGCATGTCGAGCTCATTCCGCTCAAGTGCGTATGAGCTGAAAGGGAAAAGTGAAGGAAGAGTGTGTCCTCTCTCCAGTCTCATATTTCTCTGCGGTGTAATGTGCAGTCTATTCATGAGATGCCTTTTAAACGCATGGTGGGAATCGCTCGACAGTCAGGCACGAAACTCAATATGCTAATGCCTTCCAAGGGAGCGATGGAGGGGGAGAAAACATAACCTGTCAATTACCCACGGCAAAACCACTCAAAGATTTATTGAAAACCACCCGAAATTCCACAAGACAAAACAGCTTAAACATGCGATAGATCAAAACACCAGCCACCAGTTGTTTGACTAATTGCAAGTTTATGCCAGTAAAATTAACCTCCTCTGATTTAATGGCATCAAGTTGAATTATATGTTGTCAAGGCTGCATATGGTAGTTGTATCTTTATCAATTATACCTTGCAAGTGCCAGGTAGAAATCTCTGACTTTGATTTATGCTAACAGAGAAAAAGCTGGATTTGTCAAAACTCATTATCCAAACAAGCTAGGGGGTTTTTTTGACGACGGAAGAGACCAAAATAAAGCTCTTCCAGTAGTGGCACAGTTTTACCCCCTTGAGTGTTTGCTGGCTGTGGACCCAAGAAGGCACAGCGGGACCATCAGCATTGGTCTCAGATTATTTAGTTTCTCACACAGACATCATCAAGACCCCTCAGCATAATTTGTTTACAGCTCAGAGATGGAGTGTTGGCGCTTTTCCCTTACTGGAATAATTGCTGTGATGATAGGCTTTGCTTGAACATGCATGTGAAAACAAGCAAAGTTCCTGATTAGAGGTTTTGCAAACAGAGCCAAGCTGACAAGCCTCGACAGCGACATATCCCCAGAACAATCTTGTGCTGCTCCTCAGAACTATTCTTCCTTTGTGCCTCTCCTTATCCCGATTGTCAAAGGGATTCCATGGGAGGTTTTTTTACGCAGGACTCCCATCAATACTAATGCGCTGAGTGTCATGTCAAAATGCTGCACTGCAGGATCCAAACTGATAGTACACGAAGAAGACAAAAGCATCTATATTTGATGTTCCTAAAAGCCTATGCATCTATATTTATATTGGGAAAATGTTGCGATTCTATCCAGCCTTATTTAAATGAAGACAAAACACAGGAAGCTATCATAAATCTCATTGCTACTATATGGATGAAGAGAGGGAGATCCTTATACACTACCAAATTGATACTTTACAGGGAAAATACAAGGACATAGATTTTAAAACATTTATATATGGTGCAGAAAAACAGCAGCAAGTAGCACAAAAGTCGAAGTTTAAGAAAAAAAAAAGGCTAGAACTAGGGGGAATGATAGGAATCAGCTCTCCACTAACACGACAGACTGTATAGATTATGACCTCAGCCCTGAAAGTTATTTGATGGTGTTCTCGTTCCCTGGACTTAAACCCATGGATGACATATGGTCCTGTAGTCCACACGAACCTCATCAGTGGTGGAAAATCCATGTCCGCTCTCGCCTGCCAGCCTCTAGTTACATGCTGAATCCCCATCCCTATATCTTCGCCCCTGAGCCCAGCAGATTACAGATATCATTATAATGGACGTCCTGGCAGGCTAGCAGCGGTCACATTTAATTTGCTGTGACCTGATATAATAATAATAATAATATATCAATTTTATATAGCGCTTTTCTGAACCCAAAGACGCTTTACATTTGGGAGGGAGGGTAGACAAACAAAACAAAAACAAAGACAGAACCAACAAGAAACAAAACACAACAGAAAAGCAGTCAGGAGGAAGTTGATTGAGAGGGAGGGGGCTTATGGATAGAGAGTTGAAGAGGTGGGTTTTGAGGCGGGACTGGAACAGGGTGAGGGACTCAGACTCACGGAGGTCTTGGGGGAGGGAGTTCCAGAGCTTCGGGGCTGCCACAGAGAAGGCTCTGTCCCCGAAGCTCCGGAGTTTGGCCTTGGGGATTGAAAGCAAACCGGCTGAGGAGGATCTGAGGGACCGGGGTGGTTGGTAGAGGATGAGGAGGTCAGTGAGGTAGGGGGGGGGCAGATGGTGCAGGGCTTTGTAAGTGAGGACCAGGAGTTTGTAGTGGATGCGGTGTGAAACGGGGAGCCAGTGGAGTTCTTTGAGGACCGGGGTGATGTGATGCCATGATTTGGTGTGGGTGAGGAGTCTGGCGGCTGCGTTCTGGACACGCTGGAGTCTATTGAGGGAGGTGGAGCTGATGCCGTAGAGGAGGGAGTTGCAATAGTCAAGGCGGGAGGAGATGAAGGCGTGAATGAGTCGCTCAGCTGCAGGGCGGGTGAGAGAGGGACGGAGTTTGGCAATATTGCGGAGGTGAAAAAATGAGATTTTTACAACATGACGGATGTGGGGCTCGAGGGAGAGGGTGGGGTCAAATATCACGCCAAGGTTGCGTGCCTGGGTGGAGGGGGAAACAGGGGTGCCATCAATGGTGACTGTCAGGTTGGGGGTTTTGCTGAGGGTGGATTTGGATCCGATATCTACACAAGATAATCAGCATTTACACCTGAGAGTGAAAACAGAAAGATGAGCGACGGTGGGTGGAGAATGGCCAACACAGTGAGAGAGGTGAGAGTGAGAGTGAAGGAAAGATTCAGGAGGATAACGCTTTCGGCACACAATCCACTGGGACAATAGCAGAGTAACGATGAGGCTCACTTGTCAGATTTGCATTCTAATAAGAATGACCTACTTTGGGCCCCTGAGATGACTGAGAGCAAAACCTGATTCAAACGAGCATCCCTGAACACAGATGTTACATCTTAGCTCGGAGGGAGTTACCTTACCTTCATGTTGTATTTTGCTTTGCGAGGGCAGCCCTGTCCAATTACAGCCAGACAAACAATATTGTTGTGAAGGTTATAGGGTTATTGTAGCAGACGAGTGGGAATTTCATTGATTCCACTTTCCTACTTGTGAGTGCTCGAAAACTCTTGCTTTATTCCTATAGCAGCAGCAGGATTATGCATTTCCTGCTCGACAAATCCTTTCACTCCCACCTGCCATTGAGGACATTGATTTGTGTATGAAAGAAAGTTACATCCGCCACCTAAAATTGTGGAATTACAGTATAAAGCCACCAGAACAGGTATCTAAGATATGTTTAGCACATACGGAATGAGCTTTCACATCTATAACAGATCAATTTCCCCTGAGCCCGAGGAGTGACGACCTATTTCCTTTGAAGGGCTGCCCATACATATTGCAGCTCTCAAGCTCAGAGGGACACATTACTGCTGTGAATGTATTGAAATATGACTCCATGCAAGCACAATATGTCGCTGAGTTTCTTCAATTTCAAATGGAAGTAGCCTTTGACACAATGTTAAATCCAGCTTTTTAAGTATCTACAGCATCTTACTATCTATTTTTATCTATCTATCTATCTATCTATCTATATATATCCATCAATCCAACCATCTATATATATATATATATATATATATATCTATCTATCTATCTATCTTACTATCTATCTATCTATCTATATATCTGTCTTTCTATGTTCACAACATTAAACCCCTATTGTATATTTGTAATGGACAGAAAACAGCCATCTAAATGTGTCATTTCGACTAACATTTTTTAACAAACTATACAGTTATTTTGATCTTATCATCACATATTTGAGCTTTTATGACTTTCATGGTTGTGCTGCTTTTTCTGTCACAACAATACAAAAGAAGTGTCATTCTTGTACATGGTAAAAAGCTGTTTTTGTGTAACATTAAGTAATTTATAATCGCCATACTAATTAATTGGTGGTGATGGAGCCCGCTATTCCAATGCCAGGATGTGAATCCCTCATGTTTACCTTTTGTTGTTGTCACTTTTTAAGTAACCCAGTTGTACTTGGTGAGAAATGTGCCCAAATGATTCTACCTGCCCTAGATCCCATCTGCTTTTCAGGAACAGTGAGAACCAGTCAGTCACAAGAGGTATAATTGTTGGTAGGTTGTTTTTATTAATTTATTGTAATTATACTTTTATATAATGTTCAGGCGTATTATCTGGTGTTGGAAGGGCCATTTGCACACACTTTTATTAGTTTAATAAGATACTTTAACACAAAGTTTTCTAATATTAAATGTTTCATTATTTGCAATTAAGGCAAGGCAACTTTATCTACACAACACATCTCATAGCGTGGGTAAATTCAAAGTGGTATCTAGCCTGTCTGTCTCTGTGTGCCGCCCTCTCTGTCATTAAGAGTGCTCCGTGATCTCAAGGTGCTTTTTTCTTTCACCCCACGCTGTAGAACTACCTTTGAAAGCTTGCTAAAATATGCAGTCTGTGGATTCAGCATACAGTATTTGTCCTTCACATTAAAAACACCTATATATGCAGCTATTTATGCAACTCACTGAGTTCTTCTGAAGTAGTCTTTTAGAACTTTGCCTTGAATCGGGATAAATAACAAGAAGAAAAGGATCCAACAATACAAACAGGAGAGAAAGGTGACCCCCCCCCTTGGCTTAAGCTCCTCCACGAGGCGGTACCATGGATTAAATAAGATGCAGCATCAAAACACAAACTCCCATCTGTCGGGTTTGCATATTAATCACAACAACAGGCACACTGGCAAAGGATGATCACAAGGATTGCTAGGGAGTCCATTTCACGTCACTGATTCTAATGAGTTCAGCAGGGCTAAAAATACCAGAGAATATTTATATATACCCACTGGGGTAAAAAGTGGTCCTTCTTCGGGATATCCTGCCTTAAAATATTTAGTTTACATTTGACAGTCCTGTTGGACTAGACTTCAGATTTGATCATATGTTGGCAAGATGTTGCTAATTATTTCAAAATGTCCTCCGTGTTTCCTGAAGCTAAGTGGGACCTGCCTCTTTGCTTTCATCAAGCTCTCTGCTGTAGATCTATGAGAACGTGTGTTTCTATCTCCTGCTGTATCTGTCACGTTTTGACAGATACAGCAGGAGACTGTCTGCTTTTTTTGTATTCACTATGTTGTTTGAGTCTGTAGTTGTCCATCTATCATTCTATCTACGTGTGTTGGTCGATCGTTTGTATTAATAACCCTGTGATTAATGTACTTGTGCTCGCATCTCAGATCAGCTAGGCACTTTATCAATCTGAGTGGCACTGCTGCCCGCAAAAAGAAGCGCAGAGCAGGTCTGACTTATAAGGCTGACAACGACTCCATTCACGCGTCTAATTTAAGAGCGGCTTCTGCTCTGTCTAATTAACAATTTACTAGGCCATCAGTCAGCCTCCCCATTGTGGTATAATCAGCGTCACAGATGTGCAGGGCGGCTCGGTGCACAAATTCACATCTGCAATAGGATTAGAACAACCATGCCACTTTCATGGATACACAGACAGAAAAGTAGGCACGGCGAGTTCCAAGGACGCAGCGAGAACTGTGAAACCTCTGATTGAACGATGACACTGTGCGCTGGAGTGAGATAGCAAAGTGCTCGACAAATTAGCCAGCTCTGTGCACGATAGGAGCTGCAGCTGTAAAATGTTATTGCCGTGATAAAGGAATCAACAGATGCCTATTTGCTTCCAGGGGGGGAGGCTTTCGTGTTGCTTGCCGATCAGCATGTATCACGACTCTGGTGTGTGAACGCATGATGCAACTGCATATTGTGGGTACATTTCACTCGTGTTTTATTTAAGGGTTAGGCTTGGGCACATGGAGGGGGGTTGTCATGTGATGGAACCTTTAAAGGATTATGATACAGTTTCAGAGTGGATTTTTGTGAAAAGACTAATAAATCCCCCCGTAAAAGCTCCATCCTTAAATTGCATAACGATAAATCTTCAGGTCCTCCTTCTCCCCCCACACCCTCCTCGAGACAAGAACACTTGTTTTTATTTTTATTTAAGGAGAGAAGTGAAGGGAGCTGGAGGCTAGCATCTACAATTCTCTGCTCATTGTCTTTCTGAATATTCTGACTGTAGAATAATAACCCACAGAGAGGATTAAGGACTGGTAATCTGGGGGAATAGTGTAGTGCATTTTGACAGCTTCTGTATTATATCGCCCCTTAGCTTCCTCTGTATAAACAAATAGAATTCTATTCGTTTATCCACTTAGTTCCTCTGTCTTGCTGATTAGCAGTGAAGGGCTGGGAGGCTGGGATAACCTAGAGCGGATGGTTCCAAGGATATCTGAAGCCAGTATGCTTGTGTGTGTATCAGAAGGGACTCTGTGTGTGTGTGTGTGTGTGTGTGTGTGTGTGTGTGTGTGTGTGTGTGTGTGTGTGCGTGTGCGTGTCCGTGCGTGCACGCGCGCGCGCGTGTGTGTGTGTGTGTGTGTGTGTGTGTGTGTGTGTGTGTGCGTGTGCATGTGCATGTGCATGTACTTTAAAAACCAATGCAGTACTTCTTGAAGGGCGCGGCCAATTAAAAGAAGCCCCTGAAGGAGCGTGCTCATCAGGATGCAGTGAACTATCAGATCCACTCAGATGTCACCATTAGGCATAAATACCACCAAGGCTATATGTAGCACAACATATTGACTTCTTCATTTTTTTTTATTTATGAAGGAATCCAAAAAGATTGTGCAACACATTATTCATAGAATAATTTTTTTGGATTCCTTCATAAATAAAAAAAAATGAAGAAGTCAATATGTTGTGCTACATATAGCACAACATATTGACTTCTTCATTTTTTTTTATTTATGAAGGAATCCAAAAAAATTATTCTATGAATAATGTGTTGCACAATCTTTTTGTGACTGATTATGCAAAAATAGTTCATTTGAAATCAACATCAAAATATTGGAAATAGTAATACAATATTATAATCTGGCAATAGTAAACCAAATCATATAATAAGATGTGCAGAATGAGTCACAAGACAGTAATGCATTTATATTATTGTCAATGACATACATCATTATGTTTAAACTAGGCCTATCTTGAATAATGACATATAAACAGAAGGTCCTATTTTAGTTCAAAATCACATTTTCGATTAACATCTTTGATATATTGGAGGGATTTGTTTAGTCTGCTTGAGTGGATGATACGTTTTAGATACCTTTGTTGCCAACTTGGGTGAGCAGGTACATCACAGTTGGAAATGTTTGACTTGTGAGAGAAACAGAGATAGTCTTGTGGAATGAAGACAAATGAAATGTTGTGCAGATAAGACAAAGACAAGAGGAACAATGGCTGGATGTCTGCATCTGAGCCAGTTACCCTGCAAGTACCTTCTGTATTTACCCTCATTGTCTACTGGATCCATTGTCAACCAAGAAAACAATGCATGTGCAGTTTGCGGCAATACACAACTGAATTACCAAGCCAAACTCCTTTTTACTCCCATAGTGTTAATTAGACATGGCTATGTTGACCCTACTGACCCCCAAAAATGTGTCCCAAAAAACCTGTGAACTACATCGCCACCTATTGCCTATTTTAAAATATTGCAACAACATTATCAGTAATTATTATCTCCTCTTCTTGGAGATGCTTTGGAACAGGTAATGAGGCTTATTTGTCTTCATAACTGAAAGGTCTGGCTCATAGAACCCACTCCAATTGTTAAAGACTTGGAAAAAGATGAATAAATGAGACCATGGAGACTGGGAGTGTCTTGAAGTTTAGGCTTGGAAGCTAGAAATGAAAGCCAGAAATCTCAGCACCTGGAAGAGAAATCAATAAATCACTTCTATTGATCAACGACCTTTCCAGCTTCAGATATATTATTGTCATTTTGCACAACCAGGAGTTACAAATGCCTCATATTTCACCTGGAAAAGAGGGAGCTGTGCTTTTATTGGTGCTGTTTGCCAATTAAGAGTAAAAAAAACATTCCACATTGATGGGAGTTAATGCTGCAGAAATGCTGCACTGCTAATTCATCCATACAGGTTAAAGACTGACAGTGAGGGAAGACAATGTAACTGGAAAACAAATGGTGGCACATAAGCGGCAGACATGATAAGTCTCACAGCCTTCACACTTCTTAATTTCATATGCAGCTTTCTTTTTTTGTTGTCTTTCTCTCTCTTTCTCGCCTCACACCTCCCCATACACTCATAGAACACTACATCCACACACACACACACACACACACACATTATCCCTCCCAGCACTCCCTCTGTGCTCATACACACCCAACACAAAAATGGATCAATTTCACATTCACTTTCAAGATGCGGCATTTTATTGTCAGTTTATGGTACAATGTCTGATCCCACCTAATGCTGCTATGCAAATCACCCATTGTCATTATTTTGTTCTTTCTTTGCGTGCCATCTTCTTCTTTGTGTGTTCTAAACAATTATCTTGCCACCCCAGATGCTGCATCTTGTGGCCTATTTTTTTTTAAAATAGGGCAGACTTGTTGTCAAGGCCAAAACAACAACAAAAGTTAACTAATTGAAGTAAAACAACAACAAAAAAACTCATTGTGTAGCAGTTTGAACTCCTGAAAAGAAAATATTTCTGTTCCATCTTAATGGTTTTATCCATTCATTTAGGCTTTATTGGCTTTGCTTGGCAGTCAGTGGGTTGCAATGGCAACCCCGAGCAACAGCTTTCCCACGGAGCCATTTGATCATATGCTGACTGGGTGAAAAACAGTCTAAATTAAAGTCCCTACTCACTCTGACACCTTCAACACAAGACACGACAGGCCATATTTTCTCTGCTAAATCAGTGGAGAGATGGATGCCAATTATAATTGCAGCAGAGGAAAGAAATAATCAGACACAGGTGTGTTTCAGAAGCCTGGTGCTAAATCACACCAGCAGTCGGATGATGAAAACCCACCTGAAGGGTCTGAGGGACCCACAGCCATTCTGTGCCAATGAAGGGGTGTGCATTTGAATTTGCATCACCCTGTGACATATCAAAGGGAATGCACAAGTAGACGTGCCTCTTTGATTTTGATAGTTGTGAAATGCAAAATGACTCTGTAGTCCCACATAATCTGCGGCTTTCTTCCCATAATCCTGCAGTTTTATCCAAATAATGAACAACGTGAGGAAGAGTGTACAGCATGTTGCATAAGCACCCAGTAAGCTGTGTGTGTGTGTGTGTGTGTGTGTGTGTGTGTGTGTGTGTGTGTGTGTGTGTGTGTGTGTGTGTGAGTGAGAGAGAGAGAGAGAGAGAGAGAGAGAGAGAGAGAGAGAGAGAGAGAGAGAGAGAATATGTGTGTGCATATGTGTGTGCATATGTGTGTGCAAGGGTGGGGCAGGGTGGAGATAAGGTGTTTCCACAAACTCTGGGTGGAACAAATTGGATGTTGCATTCATGCACTTATCTCATCCTGGTGTTGCCTATCAAACACGCAATGCCAGTGTGAGTCTCTATGCACTGCATTAAACGTATTTACACAACACAGGCACGGGTACAATCAAGCGTGCAGGAACACACGCACTGACATGCCAGGTGCTTCCTCCTTCACGCCCCTCCTCCCACCTATGCGCGCAAACACAAACACACAGCATTCTCCTGCCAAGAAAATGAAATTATTAGCCATTTCCGGCGGGAATGGAGGAGCATCTCTGTCCTCATTAGAAAAGCTCATGTCAGTGTACGCCACAAGGCCGATTTTGCTCTCTTTCTTTGCGGCACCCTAAATGGGACGATGCCTCAAACACAGCAATTATAAGCCAAGGAGCTGGAGAGTTAAAGCGGCATTATTGGGTCGCCAAGCGGACCATCTGCAGATTTGATCAAAAAAACTCAGCCCACAGCGACCAGACGGGCTGATCGGATGCCCGGGTTAAGTTGCGATATCATGCAGAGCATATTGACCAGCACAAACCCCACACGGACTGTCACGCGCACACGCTCGCACACTGATACACGCACAAGAAAGAAAGAAGCATAAAATCAGCTCTGCATTATGACTCAATTAAGAGCAACTGATTCAAGGTCGTTTACAGCCGCACTATCCATAACTGATATTGACTCTGTTTTCACTAGTGCGCACCAAAAGAGGATAATGTGTTACTGTGCAGATTAGAGGTGTCTCTGCCCAGATTATCCGTCATGTACCAGTTTACCAAACCCCGGAGGAGCAAGCAGAGTAAACTCCAATTAGGACATCTGATGTATCTTTGGTTGCTCTCCACAGAGCGGTACCACTGCTGCCCGATGTGGATTTTGTCATTGCGCAGTAACCAAGAATCCTCCGGTCTGCTTTATCTGAAAACTTTAAAGAGATTTCCTATTGTTTAAAGCGTACTCACCATTAATAATAACGGTTTTCATGATTTAGATTGGGGTGAAATCCAGATGCTGTATAAATCCAAGTCGAATGAATCCCAGCGTGTTCGGAGACAGATAGGATATCCGCTGTTTATTGCAATGTATGGCTAATTGCAAATCCAGTGCACGGTGGGAGGCGGACAGCCTAGAGCCCTGCACCTTCAAACTTTAGCCGTAGGTGTTCCCAAGTGGGGAGCCACGTCTCCGGCTGCACCCGAGCTCAGTCATTTGGACGAGGGATTGAAAAATAGTCAGCAATAAACATCCAAATTTGGATCAGTAGACTCGACACACCAGTCGACACCTCCCCACAAATACGACGCGCCAACAGCTCCGGAGGTGAGCGCAAGTGTTAACGCAGAAGTGGAGACTTAACGGCACAGGCGTACAATCAGTATCGGATCCATGTTTGGAAACAGCAGCACATATCCACTTTGCCCCGCTGTATATTTTCCAAGAACACGGAGAAAAATTGTGGTGGTTGCGCACGGATGTCGGCCGCACTGCTGAGCATCAGAGTGCGTTTACCACCACGGGGAGGAGTAGAGGGAGGGCGGGGCAGCGAGGTGCGTTTGGCGGAAAGAGGGAGAAAAAGGGACAGAGAGATAAAGAGATGAATGTTTCATGGGAATGTATCACACTGCAAAAAAACATCTATACTTAGATTGTATTTATTGAACTTTGTGTGTTTGTATTCCTGCTTTAACTAACACACATTTAATAATCCTGACATTTCCCTGTGTGTGATTTTTATTTTTGCTGTTTTAATTTATTGTCTTCTGTTTTCTATTGTATTAAAGTTTTTTTATTGCATGTACAGCTCTTTGGCTCGACCAAAAATAGTTTTAAAAATGTGTTATATAAATAAAACTTGATTTGATTTGAATAGATAACACACAAACAGGCATTTACTGGAAATATGAGTTGTTTTACATAACCGATGTACTTCAAGAGTGAATCCGAGACTTAATGGACGAGCAGACGGTCATGTATTGCAGTGCAGGGCTGCTCTATAATGAATGTTTTATGTGCAGAGGGTGGGTTGGAAGGTGACGTGAGGCGAATCTATTTGGATCGGACACGTCCAGGCACGCACATGCATACGAAAACAGGAAACACAAGACAGAAGAGAGCCTGGTCTGCTGGTGGGACCCGCAATCCCTTCTGGGAATTGGATAATTTGGCCTCTCTGGTGTCGTAGTTGGAGTTGCCATCACTACCTGGGACTGTTGGGGACATCTTCTCCTTTTTAGATTTTGATTTGAAGATAATATAACATTATAGAATAATCTATCACAAAAACAAAAATGGCGATATTACAGCAGCAAAAAGGGGACCGTTTAACAAAAAGAGGATTACAAGATATAATAAAAACTAAATAGAATTCAGACCGATTCTGAAATATTATTTTTGATTACATGTTTTCAATTTACGACATTCAATTATATACTTTTGCACATTATTTAATTATTAGTAGATTATATAAAATCTTATTTTACATCTTATCTTCAACTCAAGCAGATATTTTTCTTCCTGCCTTTTCCTCTCTATATGGAAAGTCAAAGTGCCTGGAAGCATAGCATGTCTTTGCAGAGAATCCCACATTAAACATTCAGTTTCTACGCATTTTATATGATAATGGTTTATTTTACAAAGTGATTTGACCATTGAGCAAGAGGCACGCTGTGGCAATGCTGATTGGACCATAGACCAGTTCACCATTGCTCTAGTCGGCAGCTTTGCTTGGTTTGCTGAAGCCCAGGAGAATTGGATTCACAGCAGCAGTGCTATTATCTTTAGGTACCACACGCCCCCTACCGGCAAACATAAAAATAGATCTTCAGCACCACAGACGGCAGCTTCTTCTGTGGATGATGAGTCCCTGCTCGGCCTATCAGACGGCAAAGACTCATACTGTCTATTTGTTTGTACGACAGGGGAAAGGCACTATTGAATTGACCGTGGAGACAATATTGTTTATATTAGTTTTTTCCCTATAAGGTATTCTGGAATATTACCACTTGCTGGCAGGAAATGTGGGAAAACCATCCACATTTGAAACTCAATCTATATCCTAGAATTGCATGTTTTGGAATTGTGACAGACACTACTAAATTGTGTTTATTAGGATGTGCACTTGCACAATATTAAATGAGTGTGTTAATCATATATTATATGTAGACTGAGACAGTTAAAAGCAAACAGATTACAGTAGGGAGCAGGTGAATGGAAACCACAGCCAGGTGGGCGGTGTAGTGGAGTAAAATGGGCAGTGGTGGCCGGCCCATAGGGGCGCTAGGGGCGCCGCCCCACCTCTTGCCAGATAAAAAATAAAAATAAATATTAAATAAAAAAATATATATTTAAAAAATATATATTTAAAAAATATATATATTTTATATTTGAATTTTTAATGAACAAGGTAAATATCATACAATTGGTATCACAAAAATGTATAATCTACAATACAATCTCGTTTAAAATTGTGTTACGATGTCTAAAGTTACTGATAAATCACCTGTTTCCTGCCTGGCCTTGCCTATGGCATTAGTTTATCATTACCGGTGTTATGTGTTTGTGCCCTGATCAGGCGCTCCTAGTGTGATGTGTCATGTCTAGCTGTAGTTTCCTGTTATGGTTTTGTAGTCCTTATCGTTTCTCCTCCAGGTGTACCCATTTGTAATTAACCCAGGTGTGTCTTGTCTCGTCATTACCTCATGTATAAGGATTCTGCTTTCCCCTTTGTCTGTGGCTGATCCTGTCTGTGCAGTACGTGTTCTAGTCTGTCATTACTTTATATTTCCTTTGTCCAACCATGGTGGTAATTATTAATTAAATTCTTCTTTTGACTACTTCGGCTACCGTCTCCTTTATTATGTTGCCTTGACTCGACATTGAGCCTGCTAACAGTCAATGGTTACGTAATAACCGGGCAGAGCCCCCGAGCCAAACAGCAGCAACCAGCACGTTGCAAAAGTCTCAATAGTAAACTGTGCCGCCGAAACATAATTTCAGCCAATCAGCGCCGTCAAATATTTTGGTCATGTGGGCGCTCACGTTGGCGCCCATGTTGCTTACGTGCGTTGACGTGAGTTGTTTTTTAGACTCGTGAGTGACCAAGGTGACGCAGTATTTTGATGAGAATGGTGTGCAGGTGGAGTCGCCAGAACCTCGGTCCGCCCAAGAGCTACTCTCCAATCCTTTTGAAAGGAGAAGTTTGGGAGATAAATTGATACTTAAAGACCTTGGACCGGACCAACCCGATTTGTATATATCACAGCAAACTCGTGAAAAAGACAAAACGTATCAACAAGGCTTCTCACATGGCTAGCTGGATGCAAACAGGTAAATGCTATCTTTTGTTTCACATGCTTGCTCTTCAAACAGCCGGGGACAGATACGATCTGTTCAGAAACTAGACAAAAGTTAAATAAGTACAAACCACAGACTGTCTGTGTCATGGAGAATACAGTCGCTGGTTTATTTATGTCTGTAGGCCGTTGTTGTGAGTGTGGACGGTCGGAGCATATATAACGTTAGCTTAGCCAAGCTCCATTCAGGAAACAAGCATTCTAAAAGGTTTTTCGCCTGCCGTCTGTCTGCAGACTTGTCAAAGTATTAATTCATGGTTTTTACTAACCGGTATCAGTATGTTGTTACGTCGGCATCATTTAGAAACGTGTATTACAATTTAATCACGGTAAAATATGTTCATGTTGTTGTAGCTCCCGAGCCAGCGCGTCTTGTTTGAATGATGCGAGTAAACACAGCTGGCAGCTGCGGTGAAACTCAAGCGACGAGAGCGATGCGATAGGAGCGTTTAGAGTGAAGCGAATATTCGCATCGCGTCCGGTCTGAACGCAGCATAGCGAGCTCCGCGCTGCACTGGAAACGCGCCATTACATCACCAGAAGTCCTAATTTAAGGGGTCATTTCTCCCAAAAAAAATTGTTTTACTCACTCTATCAATAGCCCCACCAAAAATATTTTCCACCAGCCGCCACTGAAAATGGGTGTACAATAGGGTTGCCAACTTCCAGAAATGGAGAAACGGGACACATGCATGTGTCCCCCGCGCACGTGCGCGCGAAGATTTTCGGGTTTCTGTCGGATTTAGTTACTTTTTTTTGTTACTTTAATTCGGTTTTAGGGTTAGGATTATGTTATTTAATTATTTTGGGGGAGCCAGCCCCTAGGGTTCGAACATGTTTTTGGGGGTCAAACCCCCCAAAACCCTCAAAATGCATAGAAAACTATGCATACTGTAAGGATATATTTGTATGTATTCATGCAAACTGTGAAGAAGCTTGAAAATGATTTGTGTAGAAAACTGGGCTGGTTTTGGGCCTGCTAACATGTGGTTTTTAGAGGACACAGGAAGAGGGGGAAGGTCAGGAGTTAACATACAGTCATCCCTGATGTGGGGTGTTGATGATAATTTGGGCAGCCAATCACTGGTCTGGAAGGGAGGCGCAGATAACTCCTCCTTGGGTCAGCGAGGGATATAGACAGAAACCCGGCTGTGTTCGGCCTCTTTCTCCTCTGGCTGGCTGGCTGGCTGGCTGGCTGGCTGGCTCACGTGAGTATCAGGTAAATGTGGGATCCCACAGAACTGTATGTAATTTGTACTGTATTGCTTGTACTTGATTGTATTGCATTGTATATTACCATTAAAGTGGATTATTGTTTAATGGTTACTTGTATGATCTGGATTCCCTTCCTGTAAGATAATGGCTTGTGTAGGGACGCGAGGAGATTTGGAAATGCGGCCTAATTAACATTCATATCTCCTAACAATACCTATAACACAATACAAACACAATGGTCTTACACCTGCATTAGGCTACTACATCACATTGTACATCAGCATGTTCAAATCGGATAGGTGGGCACTAGGGACATCTGGGCACCTCGATGGCTATTTTGTCCAAGATGTTAAAAAATAAAATATTTGAAAAATGGTATTAAGTAATGCAAAGTATACATTATGTGAACATGCACGGTACATCATTATTAGATTTAATCCTTCAACCAACCACTTTCCCAGCATTTTCCCATCAATCAGCTGATTGACACACACACACACACACACACACACACACACACACACACACACACACACACACACACACACACACACACACACACACACACACACACACACACACACACACACACACACACACACACACACTTCCCACTGTTTGTTGTAAGACACAAGTATTTTCTTTTTAGAAGGGCCAGGGCCCAGAACCACATCCTCTCTCTCTTCTCCTCTTTCATTATCACCTCCTCCACCGGCAGCGCTCATTTTCTCACACGACTGAACAGGCTGACATGCCACACAAACAATGATGCCACGCCCGCGGCCCACCGGAGAAAATCTCTCACACACACACACACACACACACACACACACACACACACACACACACACACACACACACACACACACACACACACACACACACACACACACACACACACACACACACACACACACACACACACGCGAGCATTGTGCCTGCCCTGTCAACTGAGCGGTCCTAGCGCCCTTCCCATACAGCACACAAACACACAGGCACGCAGCCAGACACACTGCATTGCGCGCAAACAGACAAATATTTTTATTTTTCCCTTTACACGGGAGTCCGGGACAAACAAAGTCTCGTACGGGACACGCCCCTTTTGGCTCAAATACGGGGCGTTCCGGCTAATACGCGACGGTTGGCAACCCTAGTGTACATGCAGCAGGCTAATCCCAGGTTTACAACTACCAATATTGAATCACATCAGAATATGTCAGTGAGCCACTCGCCTGGTATTTGCTCACAGTGGAGACCGGCAGGGACAGATGGCCAGTAGAGACCCAGTCCAAAGCCGCCGCAGCGACCTGCTGAGAACGAGGTCACCCCAGAATAGGAAATGCTGTCACCTTTCACGGTCGTCTGTCTTCCCTACTTTATCTGAATGCATCCGTGCGGGAAAACACATGTGTGCATGTGCATAATCCTGTCATGCATTTGTATGCTGTGTGCAGCCTGTCCTCCTACAAAAAAATACCAAATAGGTTGATTGTTCAGCAGTTTATCACGACCCATAGTCACGTTTTAAAGTGTAGCACCTCTAGTGGTCGCGTAAGAAACAACATAATCCCGTTGATTGCAAACGCTGCGGAGGGTCGTTTATTCACAAATAACCCTTTCTGGAAAATCCTAAATTGTAGGATAGTTTAAAATGCTTTTTGATTAGATTTCGAGCGAGAATGGTATATTGTACTTTTACACAGTGGATGTGTAGGATCAATAGTTTGATAGATATTACGAAGATGATTTGAGGTTTAGCCAGGAGAACATGTACTAAGTCTTTACCATAGAGGTCTTTACGCAGCATCCATGTAAAGTTGGCGTCAACCCTCACGGGGTCAAAACAGTATTTCCGGTCTAGAAGTTTTCATAATAAAACCGGAAGTATTCCCCACACTGTCAAATGATTCACAGTGATATCTGCATTACTCATCCACTAAAAAAACATCAGTTTATCCTTGTTAATTACACAATATTGATTGGTTTAAATTGTGTACAATGCTTTTGTGTTTTTAACCTTCGATTCGGAGAAACAAATAGTTTTTTCGGAATTTAGACACTACAGAGTTTCCGAAGACACTACACTACCCAGAATCCTCAGCTATCGTTTGTGACTACAACATCCGCTTTCCTTTACAAACCCCGTGATAATAGTCCTCAAGCTCTGTGATTGAATGTTGGAGTGGCAGTGCGACAAGGTTATGCCGAGCGTCAAACAGCTCTTTTAAATGGAATGTAACCACGGCAGACTATCCAAAACTGGACTTCAACGGATCCAGCCCTGCTCCCCCCTCCCCCCCAGAACTACACATGCTGGCTATTGTGTTTCGTAACATGTTCTATCCTCCTGGGACCCAGCCCATTGAAAATGTCCACTGTAGTGAACATTTTGTTAACATGCATCTCCTTTTACTGTTTTGAGCTACTCTATCAATCCCTGGTGTGCTGTACAGAGGACATCCTGGTCTTTCCAGTGATATGTCATTGGTTAAAATTGCATGCTGGGAAGTTCCTCTTTCTTTGCATCCAAAATGGCTGGCATACGAAAAACAAAATGGTATAGAAGCAGGAGGAGAAGTCAAATATTGTTGAATAATTGTCATTTTTACCATGAAAATCATATATGTTCTTGTTTATTAACCTGTGAGGAACTATATAATTAGTTCTGAAAGCAATTCAATAATTCAAGTTTTCAAATAACAGCCCTTTTATAAATGTCCATTCTAGTGGACGTCAGGACTATCTTCATGGACTTTATGACTCAATATTGTTGCAGGAGACGGAACTGAAGCAGACATTTTCTGTACCAGATAGTTCAGGGAGATTAAGATTTTGAGCTCTCAGATGATGAGAGAGATGAGGATTTCATACCTGGGATAGAAGAGGGTCAAGAAGAAGGGGGGGGGAAGATGCAGGATGCTCCATGAGCGCACAGATAGATACATAGAGACAGATAGGGACGAGCTGGAAAGACATGGCCCCCTGTGGGCCAAGAGTAGCATGTATGTCTTATTGTTGTTTTTTTTTTAAGTGGAGCCATGATAATTGCCTCAGGAATGTCAAGTTTGTTTCTATGAGCAGGTCAAATGGAGACCACATCCATAAAACTAGTCAAGATGACCCTACAGCCCGTGCTGACTGGAGTCCAATGAGGTACTTTCCCACTACATACAAAGTCTTTGAAGATCTGGAAAGATTCAAGCAAGCAAGATTGACAAGCTAGTTTTGTATTGACCAAATAAACAGCAATGTTCATATCAATTACTTATTCATGTTTTAAATAAAGGTGAATGTATTATTGTATTAATATCACTCTATAACCATAATACGTTACATAGTCCATCTGTTAATTTTGGCTGTCTTTTCAAACTACAGTAATATGGTCCCGACGTCCTCTACAGTGGACACACTGTAACATTTTAAAATAAAATAAAATAAAAAAAGTCTAAATTGCAAGATGTTTTTTTAACCCTAAATAGGTAGGAAATCACAAAAAAAGGAAATTGGAAGACACTTTTTTTCCTCAGGTCCCAGGAGGCTATGGCACGTCTCTACTGGGAATTGTAGTTAAAAGACGTTTTCGTATTTCCCATAATTAGAAGTTGCCAGTATTAAACTGTGTACACCCCTGGAAGTTTAGGGGATACGAAACACATTGGTGTTATCAAATTTAAAACCATATAATTAATAAATGGGTGAAAATTGCTTGTGTACATACAGTAATGGGCAGCATTAATACCACATGACAGCTAAGATCAGAAGAGCTTTATTTAACAGCTGGTCTTATGTCTGTGACCCCTCCTGTTGTTAATTGATAAGCCTGAAACATGCACTTGTCAGGGTTCAGAGGCAAATTTTGCAAATATGGCAGTAGCCATCGATCATCTTAAGATAATATATGATATACTTTATTGATCCCAAGTTGGGAAATGTTTTTGTTACAGCAGCATGTACTACTTCACTACAATTCAGAGTTTAACCTGGTATTTTTTACTCCACTACATTTATTTCAGTTACTTTGCAGATTCTGATTAATGATATGAAATATGTGACCTGCTCCATCGAAATCAGTCGCATTGACCCGAAGACACATTTTGAGTTGTATATTACATTACATTACATTGCATTTAGCTGACGCTTTTATCCAAAGCGACTTCCAATAAGTACATTCGACCAGGAAGACACAACCTTGAAGAAAACAGAATCATATAAGTACATCAGGTTTCATAGAGCCAAGTATTTCAAGTGCTACTCAACTGGCTATAGATAAGCCAGTCCTTTATTAGTATATAAGTGCTTTGTTAATAGTTCTATCGCTCGAAGTGGAGTCGAAAGAGATGAGTTCTCAGTCTGCGCCGGAAGGTGTGTAAGCTTTCTGCTGTCCTGATGTCAATGGGGAGCTCATTCCACCATTTTGGAGCCAGGATAGCAAACCCACATGTTTTTGCTGATGGGAACTTGGGTCCCCCTCGCAGCGAGGGTACAGCGAGCCGTTTGGCTGATGCAGAGCGTAGAGCACGCGCTGGGGTGTACAGTTTAACCATATCCTGGATGTAGGAAGGGCCAGATCCATTTGCAGCATGGTACGCAAGTACCAGTGTCTTGAAGTGAATTCTAGCAGTTACCGGAAGCCAATGAAGGGAGCGGAGGAGCGGCGTGGTGTGGGAACATTTAGGAAGGTTGAAGACCAGACGAGCCGCTGCATTCTGGATGAGCTGCAGAGGTCGGATGGCACATGCAGGTAGACCAGCCAGGAGGGAGTTGCAGTAGTCTAGGCGTGAGGTGACGAAAGCCTGGACCAGAAGCTGCGTCGCTTTCTGGGTCAGAAGGAAATGCAGTTCAGTCTTGTCAAGGTTGAGCTTGAGGTGGTGAGCAGACATCCACTGAGAGATGACAAGCAGAGATGCGTGCGACGACCTTGGTCTCTGAGCGGGGAAAGGACAGAATTAATTGGGTGTCGTCAGCGTAACAGTGGTATGAAAAACCATGCGGGCTAATGACAGATCCGAGCGAGTATACACTTGGAAAGAGGAGATTCCTAGCTTTCTAATGCTATCAGGATTGTTTTTGTACTCCAAATATTAAGCGAAATATGTTACATTATATAATGACTGTCACCGAGTCATCATTTTGAGAAAAAGGCCTTCAAAGTTTTCTCTTCTCTGGAATCCATCGATCTGACGGATTATTAGCGGAGCAAATGATCAAAATACTACGGAGGGAAGATATTTTCTTTTGGATTACTTGTCTGGGGGAAGCTCGCGAGTGTGTGCGTGTGTGTATACAGTACGTGTGTGTATTTTTGCGTTTGTGTGTATTGTGTTTGTTTCCCGGGGAAAAACACTCACGAGAAACACCGGCTGTTGTTATGCCTGCTGTGACGTTAAGTTACTCCGTTCTCCGCTTGTAATCATGCCATCACAAGCTTCAAAGTTGTATTTGTCATCTGAATCTGCCGAATCAAGTTTAGTATTCTGAAAGCCAAGACTTTGTTTATTTGAAATCAGATGAAAACAAACTGTAACGGACCCTGCTGTGGTATCTATGATTACGATACGCCTTACATTCATAATTTTAGCCGGAGGGAGGGGAAGCAGCGCTGTGGAACAGCAGAGTGGCGAGTGAGAGCTGTCATCTTCCCTTTAGAAGCTTCAAAAATGTATTTATCGAGTGATTTTGGAAATAAAAGTTTCATATTCTGAAAGCCAAGACTTTGTTTATTTAAGATTAAACAAAACCCCCTAACCCCGAAAAACTATTTTTTACACAAATCCACGTTTATTTTGAAATGAGCCGTTGCGACTTCCGACTAATTTCGATTGAGTCACACATACACAACCCTTAAATCAGACTTTAGTTACACCTGAGAACAATTCAACAAACAATTTATGTACGTTTGTCTGTCTCTGTTTCCTGGTTTCATGTTAAAAGTGTTCCCCTTCCCCCATGTCCGTGGCTGTTGATTGTGTGCACCTGGTGCCCTGTGTTGTCTCCTCCCCCCCACCTGTGTCGAATTGCTGATTAGTGTGTGTATTTAGGGTCTGTTGCCCTGTCTGTTTTGAGGCTGGTAGTGTGTGTGAGATCCTGGTGGCTGCAGGCTGTGCCCACGTGAACAGCAGCAGCAGGATTGAGGCTGTGTGTATTGTGTTCATGCTGCAATAAATGCCCAAACCGGGTTATTTTTGGGATGTGCCTCTGCCTCCTTGCTTGGTCTGGGCCGCTCAATTGTCAGCTTCACACCCCGGTTGGGTGCTTCGTTGTTGGAGTTTACCCCAGTGGACAAGAGGGTCGCCTCCCTACGCCTGCGGGTTATGGGGGGGACAACTATGACTGTTGTGTGTGCTTATGTACCAAACAGCAGTTCAGAGTATACGGCCTTCTTGGAGACCCTGGAAAGAGTCCTGTATGGGGATCCTGAAGGGGACTCTTTAATCTTGCTGGGAGACTTCAACGCACATGTGGGCAATGATGGAGACACTTGGAGGGGCGTGATTGGGAGGAACGGTCCCCCTGATCTGAACCAGAGTGGTGGTTTGTTACTGGACTTCTGTGCTAGTCATGGATTGGCTATAAAAAACACCATGTTCGAACATAAGGATGTTCATAAGTGTACGTGATACCAGATACCCTAGGCAGAGGGCGTTATCGTATCATCGGACCTGAGGGGCAGAGTTGTCAACTGATCACCATCTGGTGGTGATTTGGATCGAGTGGCGGGGGAAGCCTCTGGATATACCTGGTAAGCCCAAACGTGTAGTTCGGGTGAACTGGGAACGTCTGGAGGAGGCCCAAGTTCAGGAGGCCTTCAACTCACACCTCCGGCGGAGCTTTTCGGGCATTCCTGTGGAGGTTGGGGACATTGAACCAGAGTGGTCGGAGTTCAAATTAAGCCTCTATTGCCGAAGCCGCGGCGGGGAGCTGTGGTCTCAAAGTCTTAGGTGCCTCAATGGGTGGTAACCCTCGAACCTCCTGGTGGATTTGTTATCCCGGGGGACTCCCGAGGCAGTTGCAAGGTACCCAGATAGCAAAAAAGGTTTGGCCCAGATTCGGCCCACACAAAACACCTTCATCTGGCCCACATACCGCGTGGAATGATGGCACTTAGGCGCTCCGCTCCTGTTTGCCAGATCTGGGCCACAAGTAAGCCATAGCAATGCCACATGTCAACCATAAACAAACCACATAAACCAGAACTGGCCCTAATCTGGGCCACGGTTAGTTTTTATTCTGGCCCAGATTCGGCCCACATTCCATATCCTTATCTGGCCCAAATACTGCATGGAGTGATGGCACTGGGGCGTTCCACTCGTTGGCCAGAACTGGCCCTAATCTGGGCCACGGTTAGTTTTCATTCTGGCCCACATTCCGTATCCTCATCCGGCCCAAATGCTGCATGGAATTATGGCACTTTGACGGTCAGGTGATGTTTACCAGATCTGTGCCACAAGCAGGTCAAAGCATGGCCACATGTCAGCCAAGAATGACCCAAATAAACCAGACCTAGCCCTAAAAAGCCATTAAAACTTTGGTGACTCAATGACTGAATATCATTGACACTGTGTATTCTGCAACAGCAATATTCAACATACAGTAAATACAAATGTCAAAATGGCCTCCCAAAAGTTGCATCAATAAATTACAACAGATGAACCAAACGTTTTTTTTAATGATTGTATCATCATTTATTAATATTGGTGATGAACTAGCCACTGCATCATTTCATTTTCAAAATAACTGGGATACAATCCAACCATGCCAAAATAACAGCATAATAAACAAAAACAAAATAGCTGTATAGTAAAGCAACTTTGAAAAAACACGCAATTCTAAAAAAAAAAGCTTAGCTCCCCAAATAAACAAACTCTTCTGCAGACTCAGTGACATTTCAGATTTCTTTTATTGATTTTCTTGTGAAAACAGAACTAGAACAGAATACTTGTAGAACCATAGGGTTAAACCTAACCCTGCTCAACCAAAATTAACGAACTTTTGCCGACCTTGGCAAGGGAACAACCTGGACATTTTATCGATGGATTTATCGACCTCCTTGACTGGGCCCATGAGAATCTTGAAGGCCTATAAGGAATGCACAAACAAATAAACTCTGTTGACTCAGTAACAGATAACAATCAAACGTACAAAACCGCAAACAAAATACAATTCCTTATGTATATGCTATATTATATATTACAAATTATTATACATATATTGCAAAATAGATATTGTAACTGACTTACAGGTTTCTTGGACAGCTCGTCTTCGTTCCTCTCTCTCCCTTCTACCTCAATCTCGGTCGCCCGCAAGGTGAAGCCATTTTTGTATGTAGGATTCTACCTCTTGGTCTGTTGCTGTCGCTGTGAGCCTGTTGTTTCTGACAGTCCCTAAAAATAGAGAACATTGTAAAGCATTGGATGGATTGCACAATTTAGGACCTAATCTGGGGACCTAAGGATTAGCCAAGTGCATGGCGTGCTGTGTCTGACGAATTCAGTGGTGACGGCACTTTGAGAACATTCTGGCCATGGCAGAGGACGCCCTTTGCCTCTACCCAACAGCTTGACGCCTGCTAGTAAAATCGGACTGCAGCTGATCCAGAATTTCTCAATGAGGGAGAAAGAGTAGATTTGCTTCCAGCCTATTTTCAGAGTTTATTTTTTAACTTTTTATGTGGCAAACCATGTTAAACAAATTATTCTTTTATATGTCTTTTTCTACCAAGAGGAATTTTGAATTGGTTGAATCTAGGATCAGTAAGTACTAACTGAGTGTCAAATATGCAAGAAAAGGGGACTGGACTTATTAGACTGATGACAGCGCAATGTAACACTTACCAGTAATAACACTTTAAGTTGCAGTCTGTGGAATGCTGTTTTCCCATTGATGCCACGCCAGTTGAGCTGTTTGGCAAGGGAGTTGGTAAAACAGTGTTTCATCACTCGCCAAACGCAATCCTTAACGTCCAATCCTCCAATGACACTCAATGCAGTAATCTGAAAAAGATCATTTAAAAGCTAAGGATCCATGCATTATATAAACACTAGTCACAATAACCTAATTTAAAAAAAAACCATTATTTCCCTTTTCCCATAGCTGGTATTTAGCATCACTGCTGTCCAACATACAACTTAGGTGGCAAGTAAAATATTAACAATAGTTTCAAATTGGGTCCCCCATCCTTTTAAGTTGGTAAGGGCAATTATTACCATTTTGTTTTGAAGGTCTGCCTCTTCCCTCACACGTTTCTCCAGAGCCAACAGGGAGGTTACATCTTTTAGCGGCAGTATATCTCTGCCAAGGGGATCCGGCCCACCAGCAGGTTCGCCAGGAATTTTCTGCATGGTCATCTGAATGACTTTGAGTTGATCCATCATCATCTCTTGATTCGTAAGAAGTCTATGCAGAAGAGCTAAAAATAAGGACATTCAACATATATAAATTAGGGCTGTCAGTCGATTAAAATATTTAATCGCGATTAATCGCATGATTGTCCATAGTTAATCGCGATTAATCGCACATTTTTGATCTGTTCTAAATGTACCTTAGAGGAATATTTTTCAAGTTTTTAATACTCTTATCAACATATGAGTGGACAAATATGCTTTATGCTAATGTTTATTATGATTTGAACAATGACAAATATTCTCATGAATATTAAACACAAAAACCTCTGAACATTACAAATATTCGCCTCAATTCAACCTGGAACCTCTCTCATACAATACAAATGGTGTGTGTGTGTGTGTTGTGTGTGTGTGTGTGTGTGTGTGTGTGTGTGTGTGTGTGTGTGTGTGTGTGTGTGTGTGTGTGTGTGTGTGTGTGTGTGTGTGTGTGTGTGTGTGTGTGTGTGTGTGTGTGTGTGTGTGTGTGTGTGTGTGTGTGTGTGTGTTGGATCGTTGGAGCTATGTGCAGCTGACTGGACGCTGCAATCATGTTGCTGAGTGTGCTGACTTCTCCTACAATGTCCCGCTGTCTGGCTGCCTGCATAAAGTCAAGTGCTGGGCGCAGTTGTGTGGATAGAGCGCTCCTCTGTTTTCATTTAAACAGCTCCTTATATCCGTTAGCGCAGCTAGCTAGCACCAGATGCTAACAACAACAGAACCGAGTGAGCGAGAGAGAGACCTTACGTGCATACGTAAGGTCTCTCTCTCGCTCGCTCGGGCCACACATACACACACCCTCCCGGTCCTCCCGATGGCCAGTCGGTGCCTGCCGGTGAGCGTGGAAGTGTGGTCTGCCACAAGCGGGCGGCAGGAGCGGGGCTGTCAGCATCAGCTTGTTGATGGTATGGTAACTTGACAGCCCTAATATAAATGCATCTTTTATCACACTATTTCTCCTCTACTCATATACAGTATATGTGTGTGTGTGTGTGTATATACACACACATATTTACAGACAAAACAATAACAAATTGTGAAATCACTTACGAGCAAGACCCCCTTCGCTTTCATCTTGTCGTTGAGTTCCAGGATTTTTCTTAGACCGTCGGGGTTCTGGTCTTCTCAAAGACCCAGACCGCTGGGGTTCTGGGCTTCTCAAAGACCCAGACCGCTGGGGTTCTGGGCTTCTCAGAGACCCAGACCATTGGGGTTCTGGGCTTCTCAAAGAGCCAGACCGTTGGGGTTCTGGGCTTCTCGCAGACCGTCGGGGGCTTGTCATCTGCTTGTGAGGTTTTGTGCTCATAACTACTTTTCTTAATGCAGACTGTATATCAAAGCCTGGCCCGTTTATGTTTGGGGCTGGTGGCAATGTCCTTTTTTGTTTGACAGTAACGTCATTATCACTGTCACTCTCAAATCGAATGTTCGGTCTTGTGTGTGAGTGTGTTTGGGGGGGGGAGGGGGGACACAGGAAATGAAATATCAGATAAAATGTATATCTACCATGACTCATTAGTATGTAGGGATAGTTTGGAGGCGAGGACAAACCCACTGCATTTTGTTTTCAGAGCACCATTTTTTTTTAAATAGTGTTTTTAACATATTTGTTTAAATACTTAAGTTATGAAAAAAAAAACACTTCTCTATTAAGGTATATTAGTCTAAATTATTGAGAGGTCGTATATTAGATTTGAGAACCTGAACAAATTCACACATGTTGATTTTTCCATAACATTTACATCTATAACAATAGTAGTAGAATTGCACTTTAATACTTACAGCCTTTTACGCTTTTGGGAGGACATCCTCCTCTTCTTCCTCTGCTGTTTGAAGATCAGTGTGGGTTTCCGCTTGAGGGAGTTTTAGACGAGCAGTTTTGTAGTTTGCTGTAAAAACAAGAGAAATATCATTATATTATGATTTTTCAAATCAGTAAATCCTCACAGTAAATATGTTATTTGCATACCAGCTGTATATAGAATTCGGACACTAAATGCATCCCAGATGTGTTCAGGCTGCTCCTCATTTCTTATGGCTTTAATTAAGTCGTCGTGCTTGTAGTGAGCTGGCCACTGACAGGTATCATCTGCAACCCACAGTGCTGGAACTACTTCAACCTCTTGGGTTTCCAGAAACTCAACAATGTGAAACATGGCCTAGAACAGAAAGAGGCACAAAGTTACTAGTTTTAAGAGTATACTATAAACACAGTAACCTTTTATGTTTTTTCAAAACGGCAAACGTATTCACATAATAAGAAGTCTTTAAATTGGAAGAAAGCTTTTTTATGATAATCCTTATGCTATAAAAGGTGAATGATGGCTTAATTGATCATTAATACATGTTCATAATAATATGGGATACGCACCTACAGAGATAAGTGAAGGCAGGCTGGACACTGTCACCGCTGTTATGCACACAAATGATCAATCATTTTCCTCAAGATAAAAAGCTTGGTTAAATTCAGCAGTAATGACTGTTACCACACCAGATATGTTAAGACTGCAATTTAGGGTGGGTCTGCATGAAGAAGTGGCAGAACAACAAAACCAACCTCCAAAGGTAACCGGACACACTTCTGCACATTGGTATCTAACTTGAAGCACATCAGATTTGGTGACAGATCTGACACAAAACAAATTCCCAAATATGTGGAGTCAATGGGATAGTCAAAAAACGTTTCAATGTGTCTATATTCTTTGCAGACAATGTATTCCTCACCCTCAAAGACAATTATATTCTGAACCAAGAGTATGTTATTGTTCCTCTTGATACATCTGTCCCTCTCTGATGAACTGATGACAAACTCATCTATTGCCAGTTCTTTAAACTGGGAGAAATGTCCTGTAAAGCCATGTGGAACAGGTCCATCTGAGTGTAGCCTTTTGAATTGTTTGTGGGTTTTCAAAGTTTCCTCATCTTTTAAACTTGTTGAATCAAGTTCTGAAATTCTGCGTATAACTTGCTGCAGTGGAGAGCTAGGTTTTCTAACCATTCTTTTAATCGTTTTTAAGTAGTTTTCGAAAGGAAACCCTGATATTAAATCTAAGTGGCCATGCACCTTCACATCATCACTGAGATGAGTCAAACCATGTATGTTGTAAACTAAAAACCCCTGACCATAGAGTTCCCCAAAATGCTTAACAAATTATCTAAGTAGCGTGTTTGCAAAGTCATTTAACAGCAAGCAATATGTTGGACTTGCCAAAATGTATATACTCACAGACAACAGCATAACATTTTGATAAACCTCAGTAGTCAGCACATCCCTCAAAACGACTGGACCGGTATAAAGTAAGAACTGCCTAAGTTCTGTTGCCTTCTATCGTAACCTCTCAGTAAGGGCCCTTGGCCTTCTAGCAAATTCTGAGGGTATGTAACTTCTGAGAGCAAGCAATTTTTCTGAAATTAAAGAGACTTGTCTGGATGAAATACGGGAATGCAACTTGACGCTTGTGCCCATCCATAAATCAAGCAGACGACGCACCACACCTAAGCACACTAAATGCATATAGTCGTGTGGAAATCCACTGACCATAGGAACAGATGTTTCACAAAATGGGGAATGTTGTATGTGGTGGTCTTCATCCTCTGCATTTGAAAAAGATACATCAGTTCTTGCTCTAGCATCAACTTCTGGGAATGTCATGCGATGATTAATGTAATTGCCTGACTGTACACATTTATCACAGCCACTGTATCCATTGTGTGACTTAATACCCTTAACAAAGGCCCTCGCAGGAGCATCACAGATTACTGAGGACACAGTCAAGAAGAAGGTCTTACCATTAACAACAAATCCACTGCTCATGGTTTTTAACTCACAGACCAGATCCTTCAGATATTCTGACAATGACTGAGGCTTTGACTTCCCACAGAAAAGAGCAATCAGCACAGGTTTTCTACAATACCCCTGGAGGATTCCCAAAATTGGCCAGAACTGAACAGCTGAACTTTTAAAAATTGGAAGACCGTCAATGTTTAATTGTAATTTGAAACTGTGATGACTCGGGACAACTGATGTAAGCTTCTGAGGCTGAACATATTCTGTATACCTAAATAATGGAAAGATCCACCCGCCAAGGAAGCAACACTATGGTACGTCTGTGTTTTGAGGAATGTTCTTGCATCTTTTGGCAAAGAGGGGTGATGGGGTTTCAGTATAGACAAGAGGGCAGACAAAGCGATCAATGAAACACCAAAATGTGTTGCCCAGTCTCTCAAACAACCCGCTAAATCATCTTTAGGAAGATCCCCTCTTTCATCCACATGGCTATCCTCGTCACTAGTTAATTCACTTTCCCCATTACTCTCTGACTGACAGTTTGGTGGGAGATCCGAGCCTGAAGCGACTGCTCCATGTTCAACACTATAGTTCTCTTCAGCATTATCCTCAACATCATTATCCTCGTCACCAAAAGATTCTAACAACTGGTTGACTCTTTTAACAGCCCTTTTCCTTAAATTGCTGCGAGTGATATTCCACTTTTCCCTCTCCATGAGACAGCAATTACAACAACAATTACTCTTTGAGAATTAGCCAGCCTGTATAGGTTGTCAACAGCCAGTTACTCTGAAAAAGAAAGAAGAAACAACATTTAACATTGATACTTCATATAGTTAGCGAAGTGTATCACATGGAAGCAGCTTACCTTAATGGTGACTTGCCACTCTGTATTTTCTGCCCACCTTCAAATATCTGTAACATAGTGTGAATATGACTGTTAAGGTAAAAAACATCATGATACAAACATGACAAAACCAAAATGTGGGACAGGTAATTTTACAATTCCTAGGGGATAATAAAAATCCAATTTATAATACAGAACAATAAATCCTAGGTAACAGGGTTTTTGCTATCATTTAACAACTTCCTACAAATAAAAACATGTGATGCCTTACTCCCTCCCAAAATTGGTATGAATTGTATCTATTATTGTGATCAAGTTCAGTTCTGATTCGTTTTTACAACAAATCAATAAATGGTGCGCCTCAACAAACAAAAAACAACATGACTGATACATTTAAACAAACAGCTAACAGGAGATTAACTACAATATTCCAACGTTTACATTAATTTTGGAATATAACACAGGAATATTGAAAGTTTGAGGTGTGTGGGTTTTACATTCACAGAATTACACATATTTCTGGGGAATAAAAAACGATTCTAGTGTTAAGGGACTCTCGTTAGGCTACCTGTTGGATTTTCAGTTTGTAGCTAACTCTGGAGTTAGCTCCCACTAAGAATATTAGCTTAACTGGAGTTAGCTCCCACTAAGAATATTATCTTTAGCTCCCACTAAGAATATTAGCTTAACTGGAGTTAGCTCCAACTGAGAATATTAGCTTAGTAAGATACCGATTGCCAGCAGAAAGTCATATTTATAATGTCATTTCAAACTTACCGTGACTCCACTGACTTTTGCACAGTTTTCCACCGACAATCCTTCCAACTGACAGTGCGCCTTTTTTTCGCGCTTGTTTCAAGTCAGACATGCTGCGTTCAAAAGGCCCCGGAAATGGGATACCCCAACTTGAAATTATGCTAATTCCCACGGATACATAACCACAAGACAGCAAGAAGATACAACTACAAATACAATAAGGCTAAAGACCCATAGTAGTATTGAAAATATTTGATTTGATCTGAACAAAAAAATTAAATAAATCTGTATTTCTAACAAAGAACTTGAAGGCTATTCATAGGGTTGTTCTAACTCAAACCTGGGACTTCCTAGTTCCCACGAATGCAGCATAGTTTAAATATGGGATGAAAAAGTTAATGTCAGATAACCTGAAAAACATATTAATAACTGTTTTCTTTAAGAAAGATATTGTTATTCATTATTAATAAAAATGATAGTAGTTATTTAAATGACAATATTTAACCCAAATGTAAGACAAATTAAGAATTTTTTATTTATTTTATTTATTGGTGTTAGAATGTCACCATCAGGATAAAAAAATTGTCACAGTTTGCCTGCAAGTCCCTTCCTCCAGCCACACTCTCATCCCCTGCTCTCTGCTTTACGATCTGTCCCTGTCTCAAGCCCCTGCTCACCTCCCAGGCCATGAACTTTCTCCCTAGACCTGCCATCCTCGAGCCATCTGATGCCCTCAGACTTTTTCACCAGACTTCATCATTCCCCTGCTCACCTTTTCTCACTTCTCTCATCAGCCACTCACTACATGTACTGGTCAAGATCCTTTTTTCTTTGCCATTTCATTCCAGCTGCTATATGTCTTGAGTTTTTGCTTTTGAACTTCTGTCACCCGATCCTGGACCAGAACCTACTTACCTCCCTATATTGTCTATCTACCCGTTACCCGTTCACCTGCCTGCCTGTTTGCCTACTTGCATCTGCCGTAAGCTAATTTACAATAAAACATTGCACTGCTTCAGTCTGCCTGTCTGACTGCATTTGTATCCCCTGCTGCCCGCACTTCCAACCCACACTTGTGGAGCAATCTAGAAGTTAGATCACACATGGCCTGTTAGCACCCAGTTTGGCTCGTTGATACCATCTTATATGGCACAGTTTATTGTCCCAAGAAGACATTTGTCTTGCAATCAAGTTTTGCACATACAGCAACTCCAAATTATCTCAACCAAATATACATTCAAAGATCAAGACCATAAAACAGTGAACTTCACAAGTCTGAACCTAATCACTCAGACACTTCACTTACACAATATAAAACATAGTAAGTCAACTGACTATAGCATATGCAAGAGCTACTGTATATTAATAAAAACAAGATTGCCATTTAGAAGCACATTAAAGCCTCCCCAAAACAATAATGGTCACACTGACCTGGGGTCAAAGATTGCGAGATTCACATTACATTATCTCTGTGTGTTTGCTTACATACATGCATATGTTATAGCACGTACCATGTCAGCCACAGTGGTTTGGGTTTGAATCCGGCCCAGGCGCTTTGCTGCATATGTCTCTCTCTCAGTTATTTGATATGTGTTTGAGCAGGGGACAAACATTCAAAGGGAACATCTAGCTAGGTGATACTGTGACACTGAAAGTAAAAAAGAGTTTGAGTATCCGGCCTACGATGAGTGAAATACACGTCACATCTGTCTCCAGAGCGGCTCAGTGAGCTAACCCTGGATTAATGTTTCTCTTTACTTACTAAGAATAAGAAAAGTCTCAGTAAAATAAGTTTGATACTTTTGTAAGTGATCAATTTATATTGTATTCATATTTCACAAATATGCAGAAAGTTCTGGAAAGTGTATAATTTATTGCAAACTTTCTCTTCATAAGAGTTGTTGATTTGATTTGTTTTAACGGGTAAATACACACATGTCAAGAGTTCTCTTTATAGTTGTTCTATAATTTTATAAATGCAACAAACTTTAGTTTTTGTACATATAGTATAAAGTATAGTGTAGTATAAATATGTTTTGCGGCTCCAGACAACATTTATTTGATGGAAGTGAGGGCAGATTGGCTCTTAAGATAGTAAAGGTTGCTGACCCCTACCCTAACCCATCTCGGATCACACGGCAGTCCAATCCAGCCTTTTAAGGCTCACATCTAGATTAGCCTGTGCCAAAAGTGTTGCATCCTCGCCAAAAGTGTGCCGTATATTTACCAAAAGTGGCCCAGATATGTTTTAAGATAACCGGGCCACATTTGCTGCATCAGTTGTGGGCCACTTCAGGCTCATATCAAGATTTGCCGGTACCAATTGTGCTGCATCCTTACCACAAGTGGCCCACGTCTGTTTTTGAATATTTGGGCCATATTTTTCATGTCAAATGTGGGCCACTTTAGGCTCACACTCTGATTAGCCAGTGCTGACTGTGCCTTACATTTGCCAAAAGTGGTCCAAATTTGTTGTTAAGTATTTGGGCCATTTTTGCCATGTCATATGTAGGCCACTTTAGGTTCACATCCGGATTACTGTGCCGCATCTTTGCCTAAACTGGCCCAGATATGTTTTAAGATAACTGGGCCACATTTGCTTCGTCATATATGGGCCACTTTTGGTTTACACCCAGATTAGCCTTTGTCCATTCTGCCACATCTTTGCCAAAGGTGGCCCACAGTTGTTTTGTGATATTTGGGCCATATTCACCATTTCCCATATGGGCCACTTTAGGGTGACATCCAGATTACACATTGCAGGAGCACCGCATCTTTGCCAAAAAAGGCCCACATTTGCTTTGGGATATGTGGGCAATATTTGCTATTTTACGAGTGGGCCACTTTAGGCACACATCCATTTGGTCCGGGCCAGAAGAAGGCCAGCAGTGCCGCATCATTGCCTGAAGTGGGCCACATCCGCTTGCTATCTGGGTACCGACAGGCCCGAAGGGCAGCAGCCTCAGCCGTGGCCGAGGCAAAGCAGCAGGTGTGGGAGAAGTTCGGAGAAGACATGGAAAAGGACTTTCGGGCGGCACCAAAGTTGTTCTGGAAAACTGTCCGACACCTCAGGAGGGGGAAGCAGGGAACCATCCAAGCTGTGTACAGTAAGGATGGGACGTTGTTGACCTCAACTGATGGAGTGTTAGGGCGTTGGAAAGAACACTTTGACGAACTCCTGAACCCGACAACTCCGCCCTCTATGTTAGAGGCAGAGCTGGAGTATGACGGGGGATCAACACCAATCTCCCGGGGGGAAGGTCACCGAGGTCGTCAAACAATTGCAGTGGCAAAGCCCCGGGGGTGGATGAGATCCTCCCAGAAATGCTGAAGGCTCTGGGTGTTGAGGGACTGTCATGGTTGACACGTCTCATCAACGTTGCGTGGAAGTCGGAAACAGTACCGAAGGAGTGGCAGACTGGGGTGGTGGTTCCCCTTTTCAAAAAGGGGGATCAGAGGGTGTGTGCCAATTACAGAGGCATCACACTACTCAGCCTACCAGGGAAAGTTTACTCTAAGGTACTCGAAAGGAGGGTCAGGCCGATTGTCGAACCTCAGATTGAGGAGGAACAATGCGGATTCCGTCCTGGTCGTAGAACAATGGATCAGCTTTTTACTCTCGCAAGGATCCTGGAGGGGACCTGGGAGTACACTTATCCGGTCTACATGTGTTTTGTAGACTTGGAGAAGGCGTATGACCGAGTTCCCAGGGAGTTACTGTGGGAGGTGCTGCGGGAGTATGGGGTGAGGGGGTCTCTACTCAGGGCCATCCAATCTCTGTACTCCCAACGCGAGAGCTGTGTCCGGGTCCTCGGCAGTAAGTCGGACCTATTTCCGGTGAGGGTTGGCCTCCGCCAGGGCTGCGCTTTGTCACCAATCCTGTTTGTAATATACATTGATCGGATTTTGAGGCGTAGTCGTGGGGGAGGGCGTCTGCAGTTCGGTGGACTAAGGATTGCACCACTGCTTTTTGCAGATGATGTGGTTCTGATGGCTTTATCGGTCTGCGACCTTCAGCACTCACTGGATCAGTGTGAAGCGGCTGGGATGAGGATCAGCACCTCCAAATCTGAGGCCATGGTTCTCAGCAGGAAACTGATGGACTGTCCACTCCAAGTAGGGAATGAGTCCTTACCCCAAGTGAAGGAGTTCAAGTATCTCGGGGTCTTGTTCTCGAGTGAGGGAACAATGGAGCGTGAGATGGGCCGGAGAATCGGAGCAGCGGGAGCGGTACTGCAGTCGCTTTACGGCACCGTTGTGACGAAAAGGGAGCTGAGCCAGAAGGCAAAGCTCTCTGTCTACCGGGCCATTTTTGTTCCTACCCTCACCTATGGTCATGAAGGATGGGTCATGACCGAAAGAACGAGATCGCAGATACAAGTGGCGGAGATGGGTTTTCTCCGCAGGGTGGCTGGTGTCTCCCTTAGGGATAAGGTGAGAAGTTCGGTCATCCGGGAGGGACTCGGATTTGAACCGCTCCTCCTTCGCGTCGAAAGGAGCCAGTTGAGGTGGTTCGGGCACCTAGTTAGGATGCCACCTGGGCGCCTCCCTAGGGAGGTGTTCCAGGCACGTCCAGCTGGGAAGAGACCAAGGGGTAGACCTAGGACCAGGTGGAGGGATTATATCTCTTCGCTGGCCTGGGAGCGCCTTGGGATCCCCCTGTCAGAGCTGGTTGATGTGGCCAGGGAAAGGAAAGTTTGGGGCTCTCTGCTGGAACTGCTACCCCCGCGACCCGACCACGGATAAGCGGGAGAAGATGGATGGATGGATGGATGGATGGATGGATGGATGGATGGATGGATCACTAGACTAGAGTATCTTCTTGATATTTTCTATTCTATATTTCTATCATTGACCTTCTACTTTCCCCGTATTTTGTATGTAGGATACTCTTAATATTGAAATGTTTTCATCAAATATGTGACCTGCTCTATCGAAATCAGTCGCATTGACCCGAAGACACATTTTGAGTTGTATACACTTCTGGAAAGAGGAGATTCCTAGCTTTCTAATGATATCAGGATTGTTTTTGTACTCCAAATATTAAGCGAAATATGTTACATTATATAATGACTGTCACCGAGTCATCATTTTGAGAAAAAAGCCTTCAAAGTTTTCTCTTCTCTGGAATCCATCGATCTGACGGATTATTAGCGGAGCAAATGATCAAAATACTACGGAGGGAAGATATTTTTGTTGGAGGGGAAGCTCGCGAGTGTGTGTGTATACGTGTGTGTGTGTGTGTGTGTGTGTGTGTGTGTGTGTGTGTGTGTGTGTGTGTGTGTGTGTGTGTGTGTATGTGTTTGTGTAATTTTGCGTTTGTGTGTATTGTGTTTGTTGCCCGGGGAAAACACTCACGAGAAACACCGGCTGTTGTTATGCCTGCAGTGACGTAAAGTTACTCCGTTCTCCGCTTGTAATTATGCCGTTACAAGCTTCAAAGTTGTATTTATCATCTGAATTTGCCGAAACAAGTTTAATTTTCTGAAAGCCAAGACTTTGTTTAATTGTAATCAGATGAAAACAAACTGTAACGGACCCTGCCATGTTATCTATACAGTGTGCAACTCGATTTTGACAGGATAACAACTGGTGACTTCTAGAATTGTGTGAGTAACATTCTGTCTTTAGACTTCTCTGTTTCAGTGTGTGTACTCTGTATAAATGCTCTGTAGTTGATCTGACTGAAATTGTGATTTTAAATCTCAAAACCGCTACAGTATCTGTCAGGCAGAAACTTGGGACAAGTATTTTGACTGAAACCGACTGACTGCTAGGGTTAACTTTGATTTAAACATTTGTAGAATACTAAGAGCTTTATTGAGTAGGTGTAACTGTATTAAGGGTTAAACTCATAACTTAGGGTTTAATGTAATTGTAAAACCATTGGGTCACTGAAAAGACACAATAGCAACTCAGGAGGGAGCCAGTCTAGATTTCCTTTTGAGGGCCACCAGCTGCAGAGAGTTAACTAATTAAAGGGGCGTGGCCCCACATCTGTAAGAACTCAGCAATCAGGTGTCCATTTTTAGGTAGCACTTTCCTGGAGCGTCAGACAGACAAAGACTGACAAAGACTGACAAAGACAATAGAGTCCTGCTGGAGTAAGACTGACAAAGACAATAGAGTCCTGCTGGAGTCAAAGACTGACAAAGACAATAGAGTCCTGCTGGAGTCACGAGGGTGGCAAAGAAGAGGCAAATCCTACTTTGATTGAACTAAGTATCGCTGGTGTTTTATTTTATTTGGTTGTTTAGCCCCTCATGCTATAATCATGTGTATTTTCTCGCAATTATCACTGGCCCCGTGTATCTCCTAATCGCTATAACCGGCCTGCTCTCGTCTATCCCACATGCTCCACTGAGATCCAACATCTAGTTTCAGGTGGCCTGTGGAACTGCCAGTCAGCTGTTCCTAAGGCTGACTTCATCTCTGGCTACGCCTCCCTGCAGACCCTGGATTTCCTTGCTCTCACTGAGACCTGGATTACTCCATTCAACACATCCACCCCAGCAGCTCTCTCCACAGCATATTCCTTACACCCAGACCCACTGGCAGAGGAGGTGGCACTGGTCTCCTGCTCTCTCCCAAATGGAGCTTTTCCCTCTTCAAGCTACCTAACTTCACTCCTTCCACCTTTGAATTCCATGCTGTCACAGTAACCCATCCTATACAATTAACCATTGTTGTTCTCTACCGTCCACCAAGCGCCTTGGGGGACTTCTTGGAGGAATTAGATAATCTCCTCTCACACATCCCTGAAACTGGCCCTCCCGCTGTACTTCTCGAAGACTTCAACCTCCAGACAGGGAAGATAGACTAACTAACATCTCTGTTAACCGCCTTTACTTTCTCACTGTCTCCATCCCCACCAACTCATAAAGCTGGCAATGTCCTTGATCTCATATTCTCAAGGAACTGCACTACTTCTAACCTCTCTGTAAACCCGCTCCACACATCCGATCACTTCTTCATTTCATTCTCTCTACCCCTTTCCAAACATAACAAACTAATCTCTTCTCATCCTGCACCTGTCCGCCGTAACCTTCGTTCCCACTCCCCCTCTACCTTTGCCTCATCGGTGCTCTAAGCCCTCCCTTCCTCTGACTCGTTCCAACTCCTACCTCCAAACTCTGCTGCAGAAACTCTCCTCTCTACTCTCTTATCCTCTCTGGACTCTCTCTGTCCTCTCACATCTCGGCAGGCTCGTCAGTCCCCTCCTGCTCCCTGGCTAAATGACGCACTGCGTGCTAATAGAACCGTCCTTCGGGCAGCAGAGCGGAAACGGTGGAGATCCAAACACCAAGACGACCTCCTAACCTATCAGGCTCTCCTCTCCTCTTTCTCTGCTTCAATCTCTCAGGCAAAAAGCACTTTCTTTCAAGATAAGATCCAATCTTCCTATTCCAATCCCAAAAAACTATTTTCCATCTTCTCCTCCCTCCTGGACCCCCCAAAGCCCCTTCCCCCTCCTCCCTTCTGTCAAGCGACTTTGTTAACCACTTTGAAAAAAAGGTTGATGATATTCGCTCTTCTTTATCTGACTCACCTTTACTCACCACTGGGTCACCAGACCCTCCTTTCACCCGCACACTAACCTCCTTTTCCCCTCTCTCGCCAAGTGAGGTTCTTACCCTCATTACCTCTGCCCGCCCTATCACCTGTCCTCTGGACCCTATCCCTTCAAACCTCCTTCAGACTATCGCTCCTGATATTCTACCATTTCTTTCCCATTTCATCAACACTTCTCTAACTTCTGGTCACTTTCCAAACAGTCTCAAGGAGGCAAGAGTAAACCCTCTCCTAAAGAAACCCACTCTCAACCCGTCTGATGTTATAAACTACAGGCCTGTCTCTTTCCTCCCATTCCTGTCTAAAACACTTGAACGCGCTGTCTTTAAACAACTCTCCTGTTATCTCCATCAGAACAACCTTCTGGATCCGCACCAGTCTGGTTTCAAGGCAGGTCACTCCACATAAACTGCCCTCCTTGCTGTCACTGAGGAACTGCACACTGCTAAAGCAGCCTCCCTCTCCTCTGTCATCATCCTTTTGGACCTGTCTGCTGCATTCAACACGGTGAATCATCAGATCCTCCTTCGCACTCTCCAAGAACTTGGAGTTTCAGGCTCTGCACTTTCCCTCATCACCTCATACCTCAAAGACCGCACCTACAGGGTTATTTGGAGAGGGTCGGAGTCCGACCCTTGTCAATTAACTACAGGGGTCCCTCAGGGCTCTGTTCTCGGTCCCCTCCTCTTCTCCTTGTACACAAACTTGCTCGGATCTGTCATTAGCCCGCATGGTTTTTCATACCACTGCTACGCTGACGACACCCAATTAATTCTATCCTTTCCCCGCTCAGAGACCCAGGTCGTCACACGCATCTCTGCTTGTCTAGCTGACATCTCTCAGTGGATATCTGCTCATCACCTCAAGCTCAACCTTGACAAGACTGAACTGCTTTTCCTTCCGGGAAAAGATTGTCCCACTCTTGACCTAACAATCAACATCGGCACCTCTATTGTTTCCCCGACTCAGACTGCAAGGAATATGGGTGTGATCCTAGATAACAACCTGTCCTTCACTGCAAACATAGCTGCTACAACCTGCTGCTGCAGATACACGCTTTACAACATCAGGAAGATACGTCCCCAGCTGACCCAGAAAGCGACGCAGGTTCTGGTCCAGGCTCTCGTCATCTCACGCCTAGACTACTGCAACTCCCTCCTGGCTGGTCTACCTGCATGTGCCATCAGACCTCTGCAGCTCATCCAGAATGCAGCGGCTCGTCTGGTCTTCAACCTTCCTAAATTCTCCCACACCACGCCACTCCTCCGCTCCCTCCACTGGCTTCCGGTAACTGCTAGAATCCACTTCAAGACAATGGTACTTGCGTACCATGCTGCGAATGGATCTGGCCCTTCCTACATCCAGGACATGGTTAAACCGTACACCCCAGCGCGTGCACTCCGCTCTGCATCAACCAAACGGCTCGCTGCACCCTCGCTGCGAAGGGGACCCAAGTTCCCATCAGCAAAAACACGTGGGTTTGCTATCCTGGCTCCAAAATAGTGGAATGAGCTCCCCAATGAAATCAGGACAGCAGATAGCTTACACACCTTCCGGCGCAGACTGAAAACTCATCTCTTTCGACTCCACTTCGAGCAATAGAACTATTAACAAAGCGCTTATATACTAATAAAGGACTGGCTTACCTAAAGCCAGTTGAGTAGCACTTGAAATGTTTTTGCTCTATGAAACCTGATGTACTTATATGATTCTGTTTTCTTCAAGTTTGTATTTTGTTGGTTGAACGCACTTATTGTAAGTCTCTTTGGATAAAAGCGTCAGCTAAATGCAATGTAATGTAATGTAATCTATGATTACTATACTCTTACATTCATAATGTCAGCCGGAGGGAGGGGGCGCGGCGCTGCGGAAGAGCAGATTGCGAGTGAGAGGTGCCTGTCTTCGTCCCTTTACAAGTGTCAAAAATGTATTTATCGTGTGATTTTGTAAATAAAAGTTTCAGATTCTGAAAGCCAAGACTTTGTTTGTTCAAAATCAAACAAAACACCCGAACCCCAAAACAATTGTTTTTTACGTAAATCCACGTTTATTTTGAAATGAGCCGTTGCGACTTCCGACTGATTTCGATAGAGCGGGTCACATATAACAACTAAATTCAATAACGTGCTTTAACCACTAGGCGGTGTGGGTTAAAAAAAACAGTGGTCTAGTTATAAACATAATAATATCAAACATAATGTTACTATTAACTTTATTGTGAAATTAAAACAGAACGGTAAAGAAAGCGATTTGAAGCTTATGCATTGTACCATGAACCTGTATAGACCTGTAACAGTCAACTGCATGAGTTGGAAAGGTAGTTTCTGAAGATGTTACAAATAACACACAGCATACAATACCATAACAACTTTGTATTAGTGTAGGACACTTGAAGATGTGTAGTTTTATTCATGTTTTCACATAATTGTACAGGATATTGCTATAATATTTCAAATATTGTAATTCTATAGAACTACAATATGTGAAATAATGTAGATATGTATATACACTGAACAAAAATATAAACGCAAAACACTTTTGTTTTTGCTCCCATTTTTTATGAGATGAACTCAAAGATCTAAAACATTTTCTATATACACAAAATAACCATTTATCTCAAATATTGTTCACAAATCTGAAAAAATCTGTGATAGTGAGCACTTCTCCTTTGCCGAGATAATACATCCCACCTCACAGGTGTGGCATATCAAGATGCTAATTAGACAGCATGAGTATTGCACAGGTGTGCCTTAGAATGGCCACAATAATGGTTATTTTGTGTATATAGAAAATGTTTCAGATCTTTGAGTTCATATCATAAAAAATGGGAGCAAAAACAAAAGTGTTGCGTTTATATTTTTGTTCAGTGTATATATGATATATAGTGTAATATATATTAATGTGTATACACATTCATATCTGATGTCTGTACAGAAAGATATATCCGTCATGTAATGGTAAGCTATTGAAATTGTGATTGGCAGCAACTTCGTGAGCGGTGGCAAAATCTTTGGCATGCCAAAAAATTGCCGATGGACCTTGCGAAGGTTCATTTTCGTGTTTAATTTGTGTGTCAATTTTGCCCTTCGTAAGGCCATCGTGAGGGCATCTTGTTATCATCGGTGCCATCGGGCATTCGCCCCGATCAGAGTGAGGGCGAATGCCCGATGGCACCGATGATAACACGAAGATGACACGATTTGACAAGATGCCCTCACGAGTAGGGTTGGGTATCGTTTGAATTTCCACGATTCTGATTCCGATTCCGATTCTACTTTTCGATTCCGGTTCTTAACGGTTCTCAATTCCGATTCTTTGAGGGGCAGGGTAAAAAAATGATACATGCTTCTTCCACCAAAAAAATTACATTTATTCGAGATACTTTTACACAGGTTAGTTTGCAGTAATATTCACATTAATCCGTCTGTTTATATTCACTGCTATGTAACTGTAACCTGAGAACCACTGAAGCTACAACAGTGCAACAGTCCAGCTTTTAAAGGACCCCCCCCCCCCCCCATTTAAAAACAGTTCTTGTTGAGAAAAACAAGCATATCTGCCTTCTCAAGCATACCGGGAAGAAATGTTTGAACATTTTAAAGAAAATGCTTCAATCTGGTGGACTTTAAGCAGAATTACTAGAGACTAGATCTAGGGGGTACAACTCTAAACACCCATATGAAAATGATAGGTTTACATTTTAATAATCAAATAAGTATTTGAACATAACCAGTAACCTACCATAGCCAATAACAAATACATGTAACGTGTTTTATTTTTGTTGTTCATTCATATCTTATTTTATTATTTTATTTATACATATTTTGTTATCTCTCCAGTTTAAAACGATATGTCTGGTTTACTGTCCTATAGTATACATTGGAATGATTTCAAACCTGTTTTATCCCAATAATTATAAAGGAGTGCCTTCGGAAATATGTGTTTACATAAATTGTGATCAAACCGTTTGAGACCCACTGAGATAACTTAGACTAAAGTGAACTATCTAAACACTCAGAGTTCTTTACCTCACTGAGCTGTAGTTATCAGCCTCAGTCTGACTGGAGAGGACTCTCCCTCCACATCATTGTAGAAACATCTTCTTCTTCCATTAGAGCAGCTAGCACCAGATGCTAATAACAACAGCGCCATCCCTTTCTCCCTCGCTCGCTCCCACGCTCACTCGCACTTTGGCTGTGAGCTGCGGGTGCCAGATAAGCCAACATCCCCCATTTTCATCACTTACAGCGCCCATCGTACAGGGCAAATGAAAATTGTAACCGGGATGAAAAGGGTGTTACATTTACTTAATTATGAATGTTGTTACATCAAGGCTGAATATTAGGATGAGCACCAACGGTCAAAATATTTTTTTTTCTCTCAGAGCTGTAAGCGCGGCACCTCCACAGATCTAGCGCCCTAGGCGAACATCTATAATGCCAGTGCGACGGGCCGGCCCTGGTCTCAGGTTTCGCTGTAGGAAGTGTAGGTACAACGCTACATTTCCCGCCCCGCCGCAGTCATACAGTAGGCTACGGAGAGCGGCGAGAAACATTTCCTCAGGCATCGAAAAGCGTAACCGAAATTCACATTCCTAAATGATGCCGTTGGAATCGAAATGTTGGAACTTCTCTGTACCCAACCCTACTCACGAGTGCCTTACGAAGTTGCCGCTCACGAAGTTTCTGCCGGAGCCTGAGAAACTCCACCGGCGGTCATACGATGGCTTAAGATGCCCTTACGAATGGCCCGATGTTGTTACGATCAGAGCCGAATTTGAACATTCCCTTTATCGTGTGTCCATCGGGTGTCAATTTCGGGACAGTGTGACGCGGGCTTAGCAGTCAAGAACTCAAGTTGCATAATAAAAGGATCTTAATTAAGTCACATTGTTGACATTATTGTATATATTGGCTACGGCAATACATTACCAGAGTATAACATTTCTTAAATAAATCCCAAGCTAGAAAAACACTAATTTGGCTCACTTGTTAATACGCCTCCTTGTGCCAGGAAATGAAGTAACTGTTTACTATTCAACCCCCAGACTCATTATACAACATGCCCACAAACTCCTTAGTCCTCTGCTCATTCCATTAGAGTATATCATAATGATATGTACCAGTAAATGAAAAGGACACAGGTAAATTGTCATGGGAGCTTTGAGGCTGGAGGCCTTGCACAACGAGCAACTGTACATTAACTAAGGGTAGATCATTGCCGTGTGAATGGAGTAAAAGAAGATTGGGTATCTTTAATTCATGACAGTAATGAAATGAGTCAAGCTGTCAAGTCTCAAAGGCAGCGGATCACTAGACTGAGGCTCCACAATTATTTTCATCACAAGTCTGATGGATCAAAAGGAGAACGGGGGCATAAATGATTTCCTTTGGTAATGGGAAAGTTAGTTGTGTCCCACTGCCACACGAGCCACAGAAGGACCAGTGTTAATTACATTAATAAAAGCAAACAATGAAGGCTTTAACTCACTCGCGATAGAAGGAAAAGGTTGGTGGTTCATGTAACCTGTTTGTCAAAGGTCATCACTCCATCATACTGTATGTTCACACTGAGTACGGCTGTGGCATACTCATTTTTCTTCCTGACTGAGCATACAACTTTTCTAAAGTACCAGAGATGCAGGTGTTTGCCTTCATAACATATTCTCTGCCATTAACAAAGCTGGAATAGTAAATGTGTTGCTTATGGCAATATCTACAACCTCTCCCCAATCACACAGCATGGGGTGTCTAGGAGAAAGAAAAAAGATCAAAAATGAAAAGGAAAGAAAAAAGCTCTCCCCCTCGGGTAGGGAACCCCTGCTGGCTGAGTTTCAGAGTTTGTGTTTGGGAAATATGATAGGTAAAACTAGTTCAGAGAAATGCCTTATTTTGTTAACTCTAATCGTTGGAATTAGAGTTATTCTTATTTGTCTCATAAGTCTGCACATTAAACCATTTTTAGATTTTCCTTGTAGGCAGAGCGAGACAGACTATACGTATATTTGATTAGGCTGACTAAATACGAAAAATAACAACGTAACATTAGTATACAGTACATAACAGCCAGCTGCTCAATCAACTCACACAGGACACAGCTGTCTAAAATGAGAAGCAAATGTACAGTGTGAACTGAATACGTGTGCATATATTAGCTTTTGCAACAGATGCACGTTCATGCAAAAAAGGCAAGAAATTATTTCTTTAAATTGTAAGTCCTAACATGAAGACATTTTGTTTTAAAAGCCTCTGCACACGGTCAGGAATAATATTCCATCCAAAACAGTGGTACAATTTCAAATTAGAGTTTAGAAAATGCTGGAAGTTATGAAGGTACTGTAAGTCCTACAATTCTTCTAATTCCCAAATATATCCAAAATACATGAGCTCAGTCTTTAGTGGTAACCACAGGCATGTGTACTATGTTCCAGTTTATGAATAAGTAACTGTCTGCAAATGTAGTGTTAGCTATAAAACATATAACCCCTGGAAAGTGCATGTGCTAGACATCAACGTTGAACTTCGCTGTAATGTACTCTATTACTTCTGAAACCGAATTATGTCATTGTCTATAGTTTTGATGTTTGTAGTGAGACACTTTGAGAACACTGTTAATTTTCCGATGGCCACACTGATAAGGCCTCTTTAAATTGAAATTTCCCTTGAGGAGCAGAATCCAATCACTGCAATGCATTTCCTCACAAGTGGCTTTAATCTCTGTGCCTTCCACTTCTTATATTTATGTTCTAGCTTTTCCTCTCCCTCCCTCACCAAACTTGAGGGACAAAGAGTTCACTCCGCTCTCCCAGCTCCTGCTCATTAGGCCTGGGAGTCAGATAATTCCGGCCCGGGTGAAAATCCTGTCGCCATTAAGATCGGGTGACAGCTCATTTTCCTTGGTGGCCAGAAGACAATAGCAGTGATGGAATTGTTTTTTCCAGTCTGTAACCTCATTAACTCATTGGAATAAAGACAATGTGAAGTTGTTTGCATTAAGCTGTAATTATGCTGATTTACTCACTTTCTCCCTCCCTCACTCAGCGTGTCTTCTCTTTCCATTTGCCATTTTAATTAGATTCCCCTCTGCTCAAACACTGACAATGTGGACTTGTGGCTTCTGACTCATGAATCAAGCCTCCACCCACCAACCGTCACTTCCTATATGAATCTGTGTATGTGAGCTGTGAGAATGGAGATAGGAAAGGGAACAGGAAAAAAAGGTTCCTATGCAAACATGTCATATGTCTTCACTAGTCATATATTACCTGGCTTGACAAGGTTGCGTTCCTAACACCATCAATGGGTCGAAAAGGACAAGTATGTGGAAATGTATTCTCCTGCAACTTCACGTGATCGGTTGCCTGATCTTGGTTTTCTCTTCCTTTTAAAGTGAGAGCGGGAGAGGGAGGAAACAAGGAACAAATTAAGAGAGAAAGAGAGGGAGAGAGTGATGCTTGGATGAACACTGGCTTTGTGCATCTGTCTAGTGGATTTGATTGTGTCTTGCAGGGGCACAGATAGCAGATGTTAGCCATGACTTCTTTCTGCTTCTTCCAAAGCTCCGACACACATAATCTTCAAATGAAATAACTCTGAATGTTGTCATAAAAAAATAAATACAAAAAAATCACTTCAAAATTGATTCAGGAACATTTGGCCACGTGATTTGGGAAATATCCCTGCAGCTGATTAGGATTTGATGACACCTTTTTAAAATTCTAGTCTTCCGGCCTAGGAACATTTGATATAATCTCTTATTATTATAGATCAATAATACATTACAATAATAAACCCCTTATTACAATAATAAACTCCTTATTACAAACAAAAACTGTACACAAAAAATGTAAGTACATCTACATTTCTAAAATCAAATCTCCATTAGTATGTTCTTGAATAGTTTCATGTTGGAAAACCTAAGCAGTCTCAGCAAGAATATTTGGGGTTCAGAAATGTATTTTAAACAAGTTCAACAAAGTTTTTAGGAACTTGTGAAAACCAGTTAACAAGAACATTCTTTTACATTTTTATTAGATCTAAAATAGGTCACGGTCTATCAGCTTCCTGAGGCTCCGGTGTTCTTAACACCTCATGCAAAAGTGTTAGAAGGTTGTAACAACATATGGATAAATTTGCTATATTTTTACCTTGCCGTAGAGCTGGAATAATGAAGGGTTTTACAAATTTAGAGAGACTATGGAGGGCCACGGTACCATTAAAAGTACCAGCGTTGTGGTAACACTTTACAATAAGACTACCCTTATAAAGGGTTTACAAATATTTTATAATTCATTTATTAATTAGGTTGTGAACACTTATTCATTAATAAGCTTTTATAAGACATGAGATAAACAGGGCAACTGTGACCGGTTGTTTTCCAAATAGTGAGCCCACATTAATCTGAACTGCTAAGCCTTATATTGGCTACTTAGCTTACGTCATCTTCTTCATCAGCCAGCATCCTTGGTATCTGTTGTTCACTGAATTGATTCCCCCCCTTCCATCTTGATTTTTCTTGGCATCTCTTATGACCATCTATGAATGAGTTACCACCATTTATAATTGGTAAAAAGGAGCCTTATTGTAAAGTGTGAAACACATCACCATCTATTGATGAGTCACTAACATGTATAACTACTGAAAGGGTGCGTTGTTTTTAAGTTGAATACACATGTCCATTTATGAATGAGTTATAACATTCACGCTTACCTAATACACATGTTTCACATGAAATGCAAAGTAAGATGCAACAGAACCAAGCAAAACATTTTATTCACACATGAAGAAAATCAGGACTCAAAATAATGACTATTTAGTTTGACTGATACACTATTTAAACATAAAAGCTTTTCTCAGAGATAAATTAAAGACTTGGTAAGACATAATGGTACTCAGACTGGAAAGGCTTTGTGTATATCCTTGAACAAGCGTCCAAGCAGTCCATCATGATGAGCAGAGCCAAGCCAAGATGTCCATTCAAGAACCTTGAGGTGTTCCTCCAACAAACTCTCTGTACGGTTTCCTCTCAGTCTACGGACATGTCCTTTGACGGTCGACCAAGCTCTTTCATTATGTTGGGTATGACTGCCAGTCTGGGGGTTCACAAACCACCTGCTGTGGTTTATGGTGTAGTGGTTGCCCTTACTATATTGATACATATAAAAACATATATTGCAATGAAAACAAAAACTATAGGTTACTTACGTAAATCCTGATTGGCTGGTGATCTTGACGTCAGCGTCAGGGAATTTACCCCCTATAAGTAGCTTGCGCCACGACGCATGCGTCATTCAAAATAAGCACCTCTTCTCGCTTCACCATAGCAAGGAGGGCCGTCTGGTGAGAAATCTCACTTCATGTTACTCTGAGGCCTGGGGTTACGTAAGTAACCTATAGTTCTCATTCATAACACTCCGTTCGATGTCTCACTATGGGAAATTGTAGCTCCCGTATTGCCAGACGAGCTTATCTCGAAAATCACCAAACCGACCAGAACTTTAACAGGTAGGGCTCCGACTCAACCAGGTGCCCAGCACTGCTTGAGTCAAAACTGGGAGTAGAACGTCCAGACTGTTAAAAGGCGGACAAAAGTGAGCGGCGAGGACCAGCTCGCCGCTTGCACCAATGTCTTGGATGGGAGACATCCTGGACAGAGCCCAGGATGCCAGACCCTGAGTCAAGAGAGCTCGCGAACCCGAAGGTGCCTGCGAGCTCTGACTCGTACGGGCCCCACAGCAATTGCTTCCACAAACAGTGGGAGAGCCGTTGCTTAGTAACAGGCTTGCCCTTGTAAGGGATAGCCCAGGACACAGGGGGCTTGGTCATTAAGACGAAGCTCCTTTGATCTGTCCATATATGTGTGTAAAGCCCGGACTGGACACAACAGATCCTGCTGCTGCTCCCTGGAGGAAACCAGCGGCGGAGGAAATGCCTCAATGTCAATTGGGGTACATGAACCAACCACCTTTGGTGTAAAGGCAGTGTTGGGCTTCAACAACACTCTCGTTTGCCCTGGGGCGAACTGAGTGCATGAAGGATGTACAGACAGTGCATGAATATCACTGACCCGCTTAGCGGATGCCAGGGCCAGTAACAGCACTGTCTTGAGTGACAGATGTTTCATGTCAGCTCCTTCCAGGGGTTCAAATGGGGTCATTCTAAGCCCATTTAAAACCACTGCCAAGTCCCATAAGGGCACCAGTGACCTGGAGACAGGGAGGAGCCTGCGAGCTCCCTTCATAAAACGGCAGACCAAAGGATGTTGGCTAGCCGTCTTACCCTCAAAGCCCACATGGCATGCAGCAATAGCAGCCAGGTACACCTTGATCGTGGAGAAAGCTCTGTGTGTATCGATCAAGTCCAGTAGAAATTATAAAATCACCCCGACAGGACATTGAAAAGAGATGTGTCCTTCTTGAAGGCACCACTCCTCAAACACCCTCCACTTACAGTCGTCAAGAGACCTGGTGGAGGAAGATCTCACACTCTGAATAGTGTTTATCACCTTCTGAGGGAGTCCCACTGTATTCAGATTGTACCACTCACGGGTCAGGCCCATAGTGCTCTGGGCGTGGGTGAAGGATCGCCCCCCCCGCCTGAGACAATCTGTCCCTGCGTGGTGGGGGCTGCCATGGCTGCCCGCACAACAGCTGATATATCTCCGCCAGCCCGTACGTTGCGGGCTAGGGCGGAACCATCAGGATGAGTATGTGGCGTTGCTCCTTCACTCTGGCCAGAGTTGGGGGTAACAGAGCCAGGGGTGGGAACGCGTACAGAGGACCCGGAGGTCAATTGTGTACGAGTGCGTCCCCGCCTAACAGTGCGTTTAAATCGTGCATTAAAGAGAAGAGCTGTCATTGACAGGGTGGTCGTCGTTGCCCTGCCCTTTGGCCGTGATGCCCTGTGAAAATACCCTGTGAAAAAAAATGCAATTCACGGCCAAAGTGGCTTTTGTGCCCCTGTCAAAAATTCCAGTGTAAATAACGCCAGTGAAGTTAGACTAGTGCGCGCAGTAGTATAGTCCCGTGCCTGTGGATCAGAGCGATTGCTCTGCTGTGATTGTTCCGTCAGACATGCCGTGTAAACAATGCGAGTGAAGTCATATTAGTGCACGCAGTCCCGCTGTTATTGTTCCGTCAGACATGCCTGTAGGTGCCCGACAGCCTCCTCCTCAGCCGCGGGAGCAAGAGAAGCACAGGTAAGCAAGCGGACCAAGCTGTTTTGATATGATGTGGTAGTATTTGAAAGGACTTAACATTTACGTGTTTATAGAAAGTACTATTGATAGGTAATTACCATTGTATTAGCCTATTTAAAGTCGACTCGTTAGTACATTTTGTCATGAAAACTAGCAATAGCTAGCTAGCTAGTTTGGATAGCGCTAACGTCTTCCCTTCAAGGGGTCTACATCTAGTGTTGCTTCTACAAGCTAGCAGATAGCTGTCACCTTTGAATCTAGTATTTTTCTTGCTAAGCGGTTTTGATATAATACATGACTGACTTATGTGGTTTATGGCTGAACTTAACGTATACGTTTAAGAAACACTATTGCTATTCATTCAGCCATTTGTAAAACGACTGGCGTTGACGTTAGTGCTACACTTTTCCGTCATGTTGATTGACTAGCGATAGCTGGTGAGCTATCATCACTAGTTAGGAGGATACGTCTCACTTTGAAGGAATTGTAGGGGTTACTTTTGGAATCCTTCTCATATGATTTTCTGGGCTTTTTGAACTAAAATTCTGACATTTCTGTGAGATGATGCATAATGTTTCAGTTTATCCTATAGTTAAGTTGTTGGTTTTTGCTGGCATCATGTGGGTGATTCAAACTCTGAAATAGCAGCTTCATTCACACTTGATCAAATGTAAAACAGCGCTGATGTAATCCAAGTATTTAGAATACGGTAATTAGATGGAGTAATGTAACGGAATATGTTACAAATTACATTTTAGAGCATGTATTATGTATTCTGTAACTGAATACATTTTAAAAGTACAACCAGTAAAACCAGCGTAATTTAACCAAACGGCCTTTGGGCCCTGTCATGTGGCCTTTGTGCCCTTGAAAAAAATGTGAACGGGAAGGCCAAATGGCCTTGCCCCTAACATGACGAAATTCCAAGCCTGGTCATTGAGCATTTTTTCTTTATGCGAACAAATTTAACGCAGCTCTGCCATAACGCACCCACAGCAGACTCACGATCCTTGGATGTGGAGTCCAGTCTGCATAGAGTGGTGCACCTCTGGACAGTAGTTCTGTCCCGAGGTGCATCACTCCCGGTACCTGTGTCGCTCTCAGAGAGAGGAGACATCTGCCGCTCCAAGGGATCAGTTTGTGTGCCAGTGTGTGTGACTGGAGACAACGTAACCTTGGCGGTTCATACACGATATTGTGTTGTCTGTCCTCACAAGGACATGGTGTCCTCTGAGAGAAGGCAGGAAGCGTTTTAGGGTGGGGACCACCGCTAAAAGCTCCGGGTGATTTACGTGCGCCCGCTGGAGGTCTCTGCTCTAGAGACCTCTCACCGGGCGACCTTCGTAAATACCCTATCAGCCTGTCTGACATGCGTCCGTGGTGACCACCTTCCGTGAAAGGACAGCACCCTCTCAGAGAACCTCTCTCTCAGAGAACCTCTCTCTCCAGAATATGGGTTGACTCTCTGGGCTTGTGAAAACAGATAATGTGTAACTGTTTTGAGAAGCCCAGGCAGATTTCGTGAGTATCTCCTGCTGTATGCTCCTTAGAGCCAGCTGAGATGTCACGCTTACGGCTCCAGCCGGCACTGCGCATGCGCGTGACGGTGGTGCCTTTACAGCTCCAGCCGGCACTGCGCATGCGTGTGACGGTGGTGCCTTCACAGCCCCAGCCGGCACTGCGCGTGCGCGTGGCGGTGGTGCCTTCACAGACCCGTCAGTAATCCGCCTTTTGAGAGATGCCGTAGCTGCTCTCAGAAGGGGAACAATTGACGGGCTGTTTATTGGCTTCATTGATTTTCTTTTCATTTTTTTGAGCTGCGCCCTCGGCCTGAAGCCTGGATGCGGCAGCGGCAAATGTTTTATGACAGAGGAATCAATCAATGTGTGACATGTGTTTGTGCGGACTTGAGGATGGTGTTTAGGCATCTCTCGAGGCGGCGGAAAAACATTCACAGAGGGGAGAAGGAGGGGCTGTCATGCCGCTCGCTTCTTCTTCCTTGACTGCTGGCCGAAATTCTGGGTTGGCTGAGCCTGAGCTGCAGCCGGAACCGGAGAATTTATAGGCCAGCTTGCCCTTGTCTCCAGCCTGGGTTGGGGACTCGGGCGGGCTGCGGCCTCTGCGTCTTCGGTGCTTTAAACCGAGCAGAGTTCGAGGCTTGGGCAGAGGACTGCTGCTGCGAAAGCAGCGGCTGGACCCTTCGAGGGAGGCAGAGGTGGAATGCCTCATCCTCCCTCTTCTTCGTCTCACACCTCCTTTGCATGGAGGCGAGAGCGGAGCCGAAAATTCCCTCGGGAACGATGGGCATATCCAGCACATCCTCCTTTTCCCGGTCTGGGAGAGTGGTGAGGTTGAGCCATCTCGCTCTTTCCTGCACCACCATGATCCCCATTACCTTGCCCGTGGCCTGGACGGCGCAGCGTTGGACACGGAGACAAATGTCCGTGACCGCTGCCATCTCGTCCAGAGTGGCTGCCCCCGGGTTACCAGACATGTCCTCGCAGAGCTCCGCTTGGTAGGCGGTTAGCAGCGAGGACACATTCAGGGCCCTGGCGGACAACGCTGCAGCTTTGTAGGACTTTTCAGTCATTGCTGACTGAAAACGGTCCGACTTTGCTGGCAGCGTGGGGTTCCTGCTTGGTGACGGGCCCACCTTTGGTAGAAGGTGAGCCGCTACCAGCGGTTCCATGGGCGGCATGCGGAGCAGGCCGAGCTTCTCCATTCCGTCTCAGTCTAGGGAGGAGGCACCCTGGATTGGGACCTTGTTGCTGAAGGGCCGGTCTCTCCACGAGACCGACACCTCATCCAACATCTCCGGGAAGACTGGAAGGAGTTGTCTCCTTTTCCCCGCTGCTTGGGGAAGATGTTTTCCCTCGTAGCGGGACCTGGAGGTCTCCTTGGCCATTTCGGGCCACGGGACGTTGAGTCTGGCCGCAGCGCGTTTACACACGGCCTGCAGGTCCATGCTCAGACCGGGCGAAGCTGGTGTGCTATCGCCCAGGAGAGCAGCACTCGCCTCAGGCTTTGCAGCCTGCGCCAGTGACATGAAGGTGTCCTCTTCCTGTTCATCCAACTCGGACAGGAGGAACGCCAAGGCGTCCTCTTCTTCGTCCTCCTCGTAGTCCAGCCCCAGGACATCCTCCGCGGGTGAGACCATGGTGAGGTCTAACCGGGTGTCTTGCCGTCACCGGGTCCCGGCCTGCCAGGGCGCGGGATTCCGGTTCTATAGCCATCGCAGATAGTGAGCCCCAGACCGACACGGAGAGGGGTTCACTCTCTGTGGCGGACGTCGCTGTGTCTTGACTGCCGGCCGGCGGGTCCGTGGACATGGGGGGGTCCTGTTCCGACAGGCTAGCTTGTCGTGCTAACCGTCGGCGGAGGCTCTTAACGGTGAAGCGGACACAATGTTCGCATGAGCCGGGGTTGTCGATAGCGCCTCGGGCGTGTTCCAGCCCGAGGCAGGACGAACAGACCTGGTGTGTGTCTGTGCCCGAGATCTTCAACCCGCAGCCGCAGAGTCGAGCCACCGAGTCCCTGACTCCTCTGGTGTGAGGGAGAGGGGCGTCCATCTTGTTCGCCTCGTGTCGTGGAGAGGGCCCGCTCTCGACAGGTGGGAAGTGAGAAAAAGATATTACCACCTTGTCCTTAATCCGGAGAAAATGACGGTGTGGGTCTTTTATTCCCGGAGAATACTGACTGGTGTGGCAGTATGCTCCTTTAATCCTTTCTTCCTCCGTGGAGAAGAAAAAATAAAAAACTTCCTCGCTACCGTGGTGTCGGTAGAGAGGGAGCGAGCTAGCAACAGGTGTGCTGCTAGCTTGAAAAATCGGACCTACCTTACTTTCTCGGGTAAGAGAAAGGGCGAGGTCGATTTTAAATACTAACAGCGTTAGTACTACCGTATTCCTGCAAAGCAGAAGGAGTAGCCGGCGAGCGCCCGTCGACCGAAATGGGTATTTGGGTTCAGTCTGTGGACAGTGAAGCTTGCCCGGCTACTGTAGAGATGTGCTCTGAAGCGAGAAGAGGTGTTTGAATGACGCATGCGTCGTGGCACAAGCTACTTATGGGGGGGGGGATTCCCTGACGCTGATGTCAAGATCACCAGCCAATCAGGATTGGCGTAATGAGATTGATGCTTCTGTTTGCTCCGCGATGAGGCGCATCCCATAGTGAAACATCGAACGGAGTGTTATGAATGAGAACTGCACTATACATTTTTATATGTAAGTTTTATTGAAACACTCATTTATCTTTCATGAGTTACACAAGTTTACATAAAGTTGAACAGATATTCATAAACAGTTATCTCACTTCGTTTTTTTAGTTACCCACTTTATATATGAACATATGTTTGATGGTATATATTAAAAAAGAACAAATATTCCATTGAAAATAATATACAGTTTATAAATATATACAGACACACATGCATATATGCACGCATATATATATATATATATATATATATGTGTGCATATATGCATATGTGTGTATATATACGCATATTTATATATATATATGCATATATTCACGCATATATATATGTGTATATATATTATTATTTTTTCATTCTTGAATATACTATAATATACTTACTTATTTTTTCTATTTGTTTAATATATATGTTTATTTTGAAATTGGAAATAACCCAGTACTGAGATATTCTTGGAAATTAAATTAGAATCCATAAAACAGCTTGCGTTTGGATTCTGGTTACGGCCGACCGGCTATTTGGAGTGGAATGCAGCCCATCCACGGCAGTAAGCCCAAACAGTAATCGAATGCGTGGCTGACCTCCGTCTTCGCTAAAACGTGTTAACGTCCTCATTGGACACATTACAGTGATCATCACCAATCAATCTCACAGATTTCGGGGAGGCCCCACCCTCTCCAGCAATAGATTGATCTGATTGGCAGATTCAAATGTGCGTTGCCGCCTCTGTCTGTTGATGATGGCGCTGTCAAAGAGAAAGCATTCATCAGGTGCTTCGAAACGGAAAATTAAAAAGAAACGAGAGGAAAATACAGCATGAGTCAGGTATGTGTGTGAGCATTTAAAACTATTTTAAATTGAAATAATTCTGCATGTACACTACAAGCAGTCTAGTTGCTTAATCCGTATGTCCCGTCTCTCGGCACTACAACAGCTACATTAGCTAACGTTAGTTAAATTAGCTATGTTAGTTCCCTTGTGTATAAGTGTATAACCGGTCGGCAGCTTTGTGAACATTCAATTTCGAAGATTTTCGATGTTACAGTCAACTGAAGTCGACCCAAAACAGCCAAAAATAGCGGACCTTTAGATCGCTAACATTTAGCATAAGTCAATGGAGTTTAACATAGCGGATAATTAGCATCGTGGGGATCCCCACACCCGCCCGGCGCATCACACCTTGAGCAACTCCGGAGAAGAATAGAGTCCAACCCCTATCCAGAAGTAAGGTTCCAGAGCAGACGCTGTGCGTAGAGGTGAGCCCAACCAGATCCAACTGGTAACGCTCCACCTCCAGCACAAGCTCCGGCTCCTTCCCCCCTAGAGAGGTGACGTTCCATGTCCCCAAAGCCAGCTTCTGTCGCCCGGGTCTGGTCCGTCGAGATCCTCTGCTTTCACTGCCACCCTTCTGGCAGCGCACCCGACCCCATCGCTGTATCCCGTAGGTGGTGGGCCTGCAGGACGGAGAAGCGGAGGTGTTGCCCACATTGCCTTTTCAGGCTGTGGCAAGCCCGGCCACCAGACACTCGCCGACGAGTCCTCCTTCTGGGCCTGGCTCCAGAAGGGGACCCCGGGCTTCCACCGGGCTTCCTCCGGGCCGGGTATCCTCACTTCTTTGTTTTTCTTTCATGAGGTCTTTTGAACCAGTCTGGCCCCTCTCCTGAGACCAATTTACCATGGGAGACCCTACCAGGAACACAAGGTTCCAGACAACACAGCCCTCATGTTCATCAGGGCACACAAACATCTCTGGTTTGTGCTGGTTCTTCAGAGAAGTCCTGACTTATCTTATTATATTTATTGCTGCAGGGGGATTTTGCCATGGCCTGTGCGCCCCTCTCCCCTGACGGCTCGGATGCTGTGCTGTGGCTGAATAGATTGTATGTATGGGAACCTGTAAATTCAGTTATTTACATCCATGTGTTTATTTGGCCCTGCTATTAATTGTTAGGCCCACCTTCGGACAACTGGTCCTGCTGTTTTGGCTGTTTAATTTGAGAAACTGTTAATTTATTGTGTTAATTTAGTGTATATACTAGTATCTTCCTTATTTAATATTAACCATTGTGCGCAGACTTTATTTGGATACCTTCATTCATTTGGTTTTGTTCTTTAAGTTTATATACAAGTGTTTTTCTTGTTTAACATTGACCATTTATTTGGATAAGTTAATTTATTTGGTTGTCTTTGTTTGGTTATTTATTTAAGTGTACTACTGTGTGGAGGTTTTAACCGTCTTCCTCTTGTCAGACAGGTGCTGTGGGCCTGAGGCGGCAACCCCAGTCCAGTGGTGTTCTTCACAAGTCCTATTGTTTGGTTTGCGGTGTCACGGGTGTTTTTTTACATTACATTACATGTCACTTGTTAGACGCTTTTATCCAAAGCGACTTACATACTCAATACTGTGGACAATCCCCACAGGAGCAATTTAGGGTGAAGTGTCTTGCCCAGGGACACAACGACATGCTGACTGCAGTGGGGTTTGAACCTGTGACCCCCTGACCCCAACACCAAGGCTCTATCCACTGCGCCATATGCCTCCCTTAGTTTTGAGTTGGACCCTTCCCCCCTTTTTGATTTATTGCCACCTGGTAAGCCCCAGCCCTGTCTTGTACCTCCTATGCCCCAGTATGAACTTTTAGCTGATTGTATGTAGTGTATCTGGTGTTTTTAGAATAGTTAATTGATTGTTATAAAATAAAGTAATTGTGTTAACTGTAACTGTCTCTGGCCCGTTATGTAAAACAAACCTGTGTTCCTTGTGGGTTAAATCTTTTATTATCAATAGTTAGTTCCTAGGGGTGAAACTCCCTTAGGTGGCGTTGTTGGCAACACAAACTCTTACCTACACCACACCGTCACACTTATACTGCTTGATTTCATGGTTAAGGCAAATGTATGTTATTTAAATGACATAGCATGACTCTATTATACTTTGCATTATGTTGCACATGTATTATTTCAATTGTGTAACTTGTGTTGAATTTTTCTGTTTATTCTTGCAGTTTTACAATTTCAAGCCTCAGTAAATGGTCAACTCAACAACTGTCTTCTGAGTGTTTGTTCGCTATCTGTTAAGCTATGCAGTGCGATGCATACGCAAGGGCAGAATACAGACACAAACACTCAAATAAAATAATTTACTTTATCAGCATTGGTATTACCAATGCTTACTATTTATTTAATACCAATTTGGTAATACAATTAATAAAAAGAACAACGTTTGGGTTTGTTCTTCAGATATGACTGTGACGTTAACGTGTAAGCTCAATAATGAACTCCAGCTCAACCAACCATATTGTAATATCTAAGTAATCATCTTGAAATATGACATTATTATTTGTAATATGCACACATCTTATTGTGAGGTTGATTTCACATACACTACGCCGCTCTTCAACACTACTTTGATGTTTAGCTTGTCTACATAATCGATCATAGTGAATTTAAAATAACCTTATCAATGCATAAAGTTACCTACCTAATCAAATATCTCTCTAACTTACAAGGATGACCTTATCTTACCAACCTCAAACAGAAGCCGTTTATTCTACAGTATTCCACTTAATGCTTAACACTTCTCTATTAGGTTTTAACTTGGAGGCTACGATTAGCATTGTTAGCACAGATGTAGCTACCACTTGCTTACATGCTAACCCAAGCCTTAACATTCATTAACGTTAGCTGACTCAAAACATAAGCAACACATAAATAAAGTACTCGAATTTAATTTACCGTAAAACCGCATTCATGCACCGTCAGTTTTAAACGCGGAGCGAGTCACAATAGTCCGATATAAGAATGAAGAATAGTCCACAAGGCACCAGCACAACAAACACGGCAGAGTTCAAGTTATGTTCCCCGGATGAGTTGAGCAGGCTGAGTCCCTGTAGCATCACGGAGCTGCTAGCAGAGAGACAGGAAGCTAACAGCAGTCACTGGACAGTCACTCAATGTGACCACGCCCTAATGTATGCATAACTTTAATAATAACTTAAACAAATTATAAATGGTATAGTAACTCATTAATAAATGGTGATTTGTTTTACACGGCTTCCTTTTGGCAGTTATAAATGTTAGTAACTCATAAATAAATGGTCATAAAGAGATGCCAAGGGCGGAATCAACTCAGTGAACAACAGATACCAAGGATGCTGGTTGATGAAGAAGACGAAGTAAGCTAGTGCCAATATAAGGTTTAGTCATCTTGCCAAATAGTGAGCCTGTGTTGATGTATGAAAACAATGTTAGAACTGGTTTATAATAAATGGTGATTAATAAAGTATTTACAACCTAATTAATAACCTAATTATAAACCCTTTATAAATCCTTTACAAGGGTAGTCTTATTGTAAAGTGGTACCGAAAATGCCAATGCTAGCTATAGACTGTAGAGGAAGCGGACCATGATGTTGCGAGAGTACTGATGCCTGGCGGGGTCATGTACTGTAAGCATATATATATATATATATAAGTTACATGTTATAATGCTAGATCAAACTGTTGACTATTTACAGGTTGGTTATATTTACAGGTTGGTTATTTACAAACACATCCTAAAGATACAATGTGATTTAATATAATATGTATGTATATATATATATATATATATATAGATATATATAGATAGATTCCTAGATATTGAATAAGCAATATCTGGCCAATGACCATTGACCCTCAGACGGGAGAAAAATGAAGATACGTGGCAACAGACAGATCTTTCTATTTGTGCACATTAGACACCATAAACGAACGCCTTCTCCTCTTTGCTTTCAAGTATCCTCCATTCTGTTACATCGGTATGTGAAAAAAGAATAACCTAGTGCTTTCCATCAATACAGGATTTAGCTAATTTCTGGTAAAACAAGATCAGTTGCTGATAATGAGTTGAAATTAATGAGGGCATAGAGGTCATCCATTACATAATTCAACTCTTGTAAAATGGCCAATTACATGTGAGGCCTACGATAAACTGCAGAGGAAGCCATATTTACTCTCCAATATAGGAATACAAAAGTATTCGAAACACCAATGCCACAAACACAAACACAGTTACTGCTACATGAATGTGTATAACGTTTATTTAAGTTAGTTATTTTATAGTTAATTACAATTACATTACAATGACATTTACTGTACAGTATGCTGTATTAACGTCTTTTGTTTATTTATAGGATTATTGGTACTTGTTTTGTTATCTACCGTTTGCAAAATAACCCACAGCTATATTATCCTATCCAATTGCATGACCTGCAGTTATAAGCCCTTCCGCTATGGCTACATTTTTGCAGCCCTTTTGATTTGCGCTTACATTAACTAATTGCACTAAAGGTGGTAAAGGTTTATAGGGATGTCATAAGCTTCAAGATATGAATCAATCAATATTCATTTTTTAATGCAATCCCTGTCCAAAGCTTTATAGAGTTTATAATGGGAAATCATATGAGATCTCCTAACGCCCTAGATATAAAGATGGTATCATACGACGATATCAATAATGTGTGGCATACATGTTGTGCAAAGTGTTATGGCATGTCCATGTTTGAATTTAGAGGTGTTCTGAAGTTAAATATTTCAGAATAATATATTTAGAGAGAGGTATTAAGATTATTTGAAAATGTACAATTTTTGTCTTTAAGCTTACAAAAGGCGATAAGACACGAGCATCAAGATTGCAGGCCCAGCTTCTGACACAAATGGTGTCAGAAGCTGGGCCCCACACTACAGTGAAAGGATGCCGAGAGGTGGAAAAAAAGATGATAAGGAGGACCAAGAGGGGAGAGCCGCCTCGTCAGTTGAGCCAGGCAGCACAGCGGAGTCCAAAACCGAGGGGAAGCTGGAGGAGCTAGCAGAATTGGTGACGACGCTAGTTCGTGTTCAAGCGGCTAAAGATGAACAAGCAGAGAAGGCGTCCTCAATTCAGGAGTGCCGTTGGAGAAGCATGCAGCAGCAGTGTACTGAGATACAGCAGCAAGTATCCAGGATAGCACAAGAACAGAGACAAGAAGATGATACTCAGGACTAGGGGTGGGCGATATGACGATATATATCGTCGTGACGATATTAGGTCTCCACGATATGCTTTTTCAGAGATATCGTCCTATCGTGATAAAAAAAAAAAAAAAAAAAAAAAATAGCGGGAGGGGAAGAAGCTCTCCGTGCGCGCCGCAGGGGGCTATGACAGCGGACGGAGAGCCTCTTCCCCTCTTGCTCCCCCAGCCTCACCTACTGATTTTAATTTCACCATATATCAAGCCCGATCGATTTCACAATGTCAGCGCACCTCTGCTTTCGTTCAGTCCGAGTTGTTTGACACGCTCCCAAAGTCCCCGCCCCCTTTCTTTGCAGCGAGCAACCATAGGGCAGGCATTTCATCAAGGGGCTCCTTATGAAAAGACTAGCAAACGGTGGAAAGACATAACTGACGCTGTGGCGTTTTATGTTTTTCCCTTCAGTTATGCTAAAGTCTTTTATTACACTTCAAGTCTACTCTAAAGTTTACATTTTAATTATTTGGCACTGACTTTTCCTCATTGATGTTTTATGTTTTACTTAGTTCAATCAATCAATCAATGTTTATTTATATAGCCCAATATCACAAATGTTACATTTGTCTCAGTGGTCTTCACAGTGTGTACAGAATATCAGTATGACAATACGACACCCTCTGTTCTTAGACCCTCACATCGTACAAGGAAAAACTTCCAAAGAAAACCCAGTTTAAAGGGAAAAATGGGAGAAACCTCAGGGAGAGCAATAGAGGAGGGATCCCTCGCCCAGGACGGACAGACGTGCAATAGATGCCGTGTGTAAATTGAAAAGATAATACATTTGCAACATAGGTAGTCCAAATGTTTGGACTACCTATTATTATGTTATGTTTTACCCTCCTTTTCATGTTTATTGATGTTCACTGCTCATTCAGGGTTTCATTTCTGAAATAAAACCAGCTTGAAATGCTATTTTGGTCTGTTACTCCTTTTTGTTTTAGTTTCTGTTACCTTGTAGGTGCTTGTACTGTTAAGTAACTTGAAAAATAACCATAATAACCGACATGAAAAAATATCGTGATATATATCGTCTATCGTGATACTGCTTGAAAATATCGTGATAACATATTTTTCAATATCGCCCACCCCTACTCAGGACAACAGCCAGTTTCACGGAAGAAGTGAGTATCAGGACAGGGATTATGAGGGACCTGCTGGTGGTGACGATGAGATGTCCAACCAGAGGAGACACAGTCTCCAACAACAGAGGGAACCCTTGGCCCATAGGGAACCCAAATTGCTGCCGTTATCGCCAGAGGATGACATTGAAAAGTTCCTGACAACTTTTGAGAGAATAGCATATGTCTGCCACTGACCAAGAGACGGATGGGCGGTGCGCCTTGTTTCCTTGCTCACCGGTAAAGCTCGTAGTGCCTATGTGATGATGGACATGAAAGACTCTGAAAATTGTGGAAAAGTTAAAGCAGAAATTTTGTCAAAGTTTGAAGACTCCACAAGAGCTGTATGTTCGTCTGAAGGATCTCATCGTCAAATGGGTAAAGCCAGGAAAATCGACGGTGGAAGAAATAACCCAGACAATTATCCTGGAGCAGTTCCTGAGGATGCTCCAGCCTGAGCTAGAAATCTGGATAAGAGAGCATGACCCCAAGACAGCAGCGGAGGCAGCACGCCTGGCAGAGGTTTTCACATCAGCCAGGAAAGAGAGCCGGGATGCCACCCGCCGTTGGGAGAACAACCAAGGCCCAAACCAAGCTCAAAGGCCAATAAAAAAAGAAATTAGGTGCCATCATTGCAATGCTCTAGGTCACACCAAGCCATATTGCCCAGTTTTAGCCCACACCAAGCCATCTCTCCTGTGTGCAGTTCCTAGGTCAGACAGGGTCGAGAGATTAGGTGGAAAAGGCAGGAAAGTACAGTCTTGATCAATGGGCAGCGGGTAGAAGCATTGCTGGATACAGCATGTTTTCAGTCAGTTGTTTTGTTCAGTTTGGTCTGTTATGGAAATCTAGGACCCAACACTGTGGAGAGTACAAGTCAAAGTGATCAAAACAAATAAATGGTGAATCAGACAGAACCGTCTTTCTAGTTATTTATTTGAAGCTTCAAATAACATAATATACAATAAAAAATAGACACAGGTCTCACAGAGCATAGAATAGTCTGCATGAGTGTGCGCCATACAATGTGATAGCAAAGCTTATATAGGAAAGGAGTGGGAAAGTTAGAAATCTGTCTTCACACGGTCACATTGTTATTAGACATCTTCTGTCCTTGAGTTGTAGATAGCATAACGGTTCTCAGAGTAGGGAAGTTCTTGTGTGACTGTGTGTGAGACTCCCAGTAGCCAAAGCAGCTCTGTGGCCTTGAAGCGCCTGGGAATAAACCCTAAGTAGAGTAGATGGAAGAAAACAGTACATCTCAGGAAATGAGAAGCATTTGGTTTAAGCATATCAGGATATAATAAAAATGTCCACTACATTCTCCCCTTTTGATCATACTTGATCAATAAAAAAAACAAATGACAGGATAGACTGATATAACACATCAATGAATACACTCCATCGCTGGTTTAAGTAAACACATCACAAATATATCATAGAAAACTGGCTGTTTTTGTGGAGGACAGACTCCAATATAATGTAAGCATAAGAGAGGAGGGTACACATGATTATATTGTAGTGTCGGAATCAGACTCTTCTGATTCTAGCTGGTCTATCTCACTGTGGCGCAAAGGATTGTCGTGTAATGGAATAGCAGTATACTGAACGAAAGCTGAGTATACCATGCTGGAAACGCATTTCTTCAGTATTGGGATAATCAAACAGGTACAACTGATTAATAGGCCAAACATGATCGCCAGGGGTGTAACTATCCTAGCCAACCATGCTTCCCACCCGCCTGATGTAAGCCAGGACCACCAGTCCCAGCCACCTGCGTTGGATATGTCATCCGCTTTCATGTCGGCTAACAGGTCGTTGAGATGCAGCACGGTGTCAGTGATGTTCTTGGTGGCGTCGGGAATGTAAGTGCAACAGGAGTCACCGATCACACGACACAGACCACCCTTTGAGGCAAACAAAAGGTCAAGAGCAAATTGGTGCTGCATGAGCACGTTCCTAGAGGCTATTATGAATGGGGGCAATGCCTGGAAGCCTTGCGTCGTCTCGTAAGTGAGGTTCTCTAGCCGGACGTGTAAGGTATCTATTTTATGGGCATTGTTTGCTGTACCCCACCATGGGAACAGGATAACGGGGCTCGATTAATTGACCTTGGAGATAGACAATCTCCCTTTGATGTTTGTTTTGTTGTCCCATAAGGTATAACCCCAATCGGTGTGCGCGGTGGTCCATAAAACAAAAGCCCAGCCCCCCGAGCAGTGAGTGGCGGTGTGACTGTTGATTTTTAATTTACTCAAAAACCCTCCCTTAGGAAATCCGAACATTTCCGTCCATATATTTAATTTAGACAGACTGTCCTCACCATATTTTGCTCGCATGACATCCACAATCGGACCCTCAGGAGGATGTACAAACCCCTACCCTGCTTTTCTCCCATAACAAAGTCTTTAAGTGTTACCAAAACACCCCGTGTTACCAAAACACAATTTTTTCCTCCGTCGATGATACAGATATCCCAAATATCCTACTTTCGAGCAGTCCCCCTCATAAATGTCATGTCGAGTTTAATTACGTTTAACTTTAAACAATTTAGACACTATAACTATACATCTCACCCAGTATTGAAAGCCTTTTGAGTTCGTTGGATCTCGTGAAGTCAATCGGTTCCACCCCCGGCGCTGGTCCTCTCGTCCCGTACGGTTTCTGTCGAGGTAGAGGAGGATATAGTAGATATAGATATATAATATAGTTAATTTTTCATGAGGGAAACCTACTCTTGAAAATAACTGAACCAAACAGAAAGCAACTGATTTTGCTTTTATGGATTTTAATGGAAAAACTTCTGGGTACTTTGTGGCGTAATCTGTTATGACCAGAATGTACCGGTTTCCCCCCTTGCTCCTCTCAACAGGACCAACAATGTCCATCCCAAGGCGCTCAAATGGGGTGCCAATGATGGGTAAAGGCTGGAGGGGAGCTCTGGAGGGGGTTCTAGCAGATGTTATTTGGCACTGAGGACAACTTCTGCAGAATTGAGTGACCTCTCTTCGCAGGCCAGGCCAGTGAAAATAGCGTTGGATGCGAGCTATGGTTTTATGCTTACCCAGGTGGCCAGCCCAGGGGATAGAGTGCCCCAAAGAGAGAATGTTGTATCTATCTGCTTGGGGAACCACTAGCTGCAACACCGACCCCTGCTGACGGTAGAGAATGCCATTTTGCAGAACATACTCGTCTTCGTTGAAGTCCAGCTCAGCCCCTGGCTCTTTTTCCTTCGCCGTCTGAAAAAGAGAAACTAGGCATAGATCAGCTTTCTGCATTTCCATGATATTGGCTGGCATTTGAAACTGTAAGGTTACATCTGGCTCAGTGCTGGATGGTGGGTTCACAACTGTGTGTTGGGACTTTTCCTGCCTCCTCTGTCTGCGAGTTTTCCGAGGTCTCCCAGATGTTGTGTCAAGCTCCTGATTGAAAAAAGGTAAAGCACTAAGAGTCTCAGAGTGCTCATTTGGTGATTTTGCCTGTGCTCTAGTAACTACAACATTACATTTTTGGCTTTGCTTCCCCTCCAACAAATCAAAAAGCACTGGAAGATCTCGCCCCAGCACCGCTGGATAAGGCAAGTTATCAACAACCCCAATGTTCAAGAGGTAAGTTTGACCCTCTACTTTTATGTACATGTCAGCTGTTGAATAGCTTTTCTCATCTCCATGCACACAACAGATTGGGATCGTGTCTCTTGTGCTAATAATGTTGGGTGGTACAAACTTCCGGTGTACAAGAGTCTGACTACTCCCAGAATCCAGCAAGGCCTTGATAATCTGTCCATTAACTTCTATGAGTGTCATCTTAATAGACTGGTCATCCTTACGCACATGCTCAATATGAGGGCGAGTCATTTTGGCTGCATTTTGGGGGCACATAGGTTTTATATGGCCTTCTATTCCACAGAGATAACAAATTGGCTTTTTACCAAGAGGTTTAAATGGGCTGCTAGCTGACTGCTTTTCCCACATGGGAGGCTTACCCACACCGGAGGGTGCCTCCTGATCGTACTGTCGAGCTGGTTTGTGTCGATCCTTTGAACTCCATGAGTTATAGCTCCATTGTTGTCCTTTATTACGGGCAGCAACAAAGACGTCAGCCAGTCCAGCATCCTCCATCGCCGATCTTGGGTCACGCTCTCGGATCCAGACTTGAAGCTCAGGGGACAACATTCTCAAATATTGCTCTAGTATGATTATTTCACCAATTTCATGTATGGATTTACCTTTTGGTTGGATCAATTTCCCATAAAGTTCCTTGAGTCTTACATACAACTCCTTGGGGCTCTCGTCAGGGTTAAACTCCAAGGAACGAAATCTTTGCCTGTAGGTCTCAGGGTTGATGTCATACTTAGAAAGAATAGCAGATTTTACTTGGTCATAGTCAAGGGAATCATCAATGTCCATATTCACATAAGCACCTCTAGCTTTGCCAGTAAGCAATGGTAACAAGTGAAAAACCCAATCTGCTTTCTGCCACCGGCATGCTATAGCAATCCGTTCAAATGTAATCAGAAAGTGTTCAATTGTCATCATTGTCCGTTAATCTTTCCATTCTGGGCTCATGGTGTGTGCGAGACTGACCTGCAAGGTTTGGATGGGCAGCCATGGTAAAAAACTCAGCTTGCACCTGAGGATGGTTGCTGGTGGATGGTAAGACTTCCACCTCTGATGGATCAGGGTCTGCGGACAGAGAATCTGGTACTGGAGATGTTCTGGCCTGAACTTCTAACTGCAAAAGCTGAAACTGCTGTCGCATTGTTTCAAACCGCTGTTCCTGTCTTGTAGTTATCTCGCTCTGCTTTGCCGCTTGAGCCTCCGTCTGCCCCATATGAGCCTGAAGCAGGGCCACCAGGTCCGACATGGATGGCTCCTTACCTTCACCCTCAGTGCTTTCTACCACTCCAGAGGCCCCATTGTCCTCCTCTTCACTACTGGCTTGCTTCTCCTGGACATTTGAAAGGCTTGTCGGTCCTCCAGGTTTCCTTGTAATTCTCCCTCCACGTCCCGGACACTGCATCTTTTTTTTCCCTTCTTTTTTTAAAAGAAAAGAAGGTGGAAAAAAAACACCCGTGTCCTCCACTGAATGATCCCACCACTGTCGCCAATTGTCAGGGACCAAGCAGTAAGACAACAGGACACAGGAGTGGTTTAAATAAACTAGGGTTTTTATTTACCCAAAAATCCACAAAACATCATATAATAGCAAGGCCTATAAAAGAGGTCAACAGAAAATACCTCAAAGAAACATAACAGGTGTTAACTCAACAAACGGACCTCCTACAATGAAAAACCAAGGAACATGTATAGTGGCTTGGTCAAACCAAGTTGAACTCAAAGGATAATTAATAGTCACATCATACAAAGGACACTGACAAAACCCAAATCCCCCCTTCGACATGGAAGCAGGTGGTTTGTCCCAATCTGTCCCAATTGGCTCCTTGCAGTATTTATGAGTCCTCAGCGCTCGGCCACACCCTTTTCTGAACCAGGAAGTAACCTCCCCCAATGGACATGGTAACATTTAGAGCAAATGTGTGGTGTTAATTGGCATCTTTTATTGTAGCTGCACTGGAGCAAAACTACTGAAGATGAGGATGCAGTGTAGTTGGTTTACCCTGTGTGGCTGTGGCCATCACACTGCTCAAGGAGTTCCAGGATCGTCAAGAGCCTGTGTGCCAGTTGTTGGTATGTGCTGTCCAGGATGAGGAAGCAAATGAGAGGTTCTTTCCTGCCACCACTGCAACAGCAGAGCCCTTGACGTCGGACCTGTCTCATCTATCTCCCACCCAGCAGGAAGGAGTAAAGCCACTCCTTGACCCGGATCTTTTAAAGAGACACCAGGTTTTACCTCACTGGTCCAGCACAGGATCCGTCTAACAGGAAATGCTTCAGTTCGGCAGAAGACCTACAGGATTCCTGAACGGCTAATTCCTGTTCTACAAAAGGAAATAAAGATGATGCTGGAACTGGGGATAATTGAGGTCTCCTGCAGTGAGTGGTGTAGCCCAATTGTACTGGTTCCAAAGAAAGATGGATCACTTCGATTTTGCATTGACTTCAGGTACCTGAATGCAGTGTCTAATTTCGATCCATACCCAATGCCTCGAATTGACGATCTGTTGGAAAGGGTTGGCAAAGCTCAGTACATGACCACGTTGGACCTAAGCAAAGGCTACTGGCAGTTAGCATTGACATCTGAAGCTAAGGAGTTGACAGCCTTTAGGACCCCATTTGGTATGTATCAGTTCAGAGTCATACCATTTGGTCTCCAAGGGGCGCCGGCAACATTCCAAAGACTGATGGACCATGTATTGAGGGATGTTCTGACTTCTCTGCTGCATATTTGGATGATGGTTATTTTCAGCCAATCCTGGGATGAGCACAGGTTCCATCTACAACAAGTCTTGCAGCGGATCAGAGCAGCTGGTCTGACAATCAACCCAAACAAGTGTGCTATCGCTCAAAGAGAAGTGAAGTACCTGGGCTACATCATCGGATTTGGGAAGATTAAGCCACAGCTGGGGAAAGTCGAGGCCATACAGTCGTTCCCTGTGCCCACTACCAAGAAGAAGATGAGAGGGTTTCTGGGGTTGGTCGGTTGGTACCGTAAGTTTGTTCCTCATTGTGCAGACAGGGCGGTTGTGTTGAATGACTTGACCAAAGCCTCTGCTCCCAACAAACTGAAATGGACCGATGAGTGTAACAAAGCTTTTAGAGACTTGAAAGATGCAGTATGCGCTAACTCTGTCCTTCACACTCCAGACTTTGACAAGCCCTTCACCCTGCAAACCGACTGTTACGTTCCCTCCTAACTAGGGGTACAAATGGAAGTAACAAAACACCAGAATAACCGGGCGAGAGAAAAAGGAGAGGAAACTGTCTACTGCAGCCACAAAGTGATGTTTTAATGGACAAAAGAATAAGGGCTCACCAGCCAACTTGCAAAGCAAACGAAAATAAACAATACACGAAAAGGTAAACTGGAGCACATCTAACAATTCACAAGAACACAGGCCTCACACAGAGACATGATGCACACATTCAGCCAGAGGAGAAGGAGAGAGCGACTGCAGCCTTCCTCAGGTCCTTTATGGAGGCCCTGATTGAGGATTGGGAGCACCTGGGGAGAGGCTGCACCTGGGGAATCAGAGGGAGAGAGAAAAAGACACACCCACACAAACACTACGGCACGTAACACCCCCCCCCCATAAAACCAAACAAGTGTTTGGCCACAGTTACCAAAACACACATTACATCGTTACTTTTGAATGCTTGGAAGCTGCCACCTGCTGCTTCCAAGGCACACACTCCGCCACTAAATGACCAGGGTCAAGACAAGAGAAACACAATCTCTTAGTGTCGGGACCCGGGAGAGAAACAGAATGAGCATGTGTGACACGTCTGTTACGAGCCCTACAGTGAGGATAATTACTCGGAGGATATACTTTACCTCCGGCTATATCATTACCCATTATGACATCCACACCGTCGACAGGAAATTTGGGGAGCACAGCAACTGGAAAGTAACCAGTAGCCAGTTCAGACTGGACATGGACATTGTGAAGATGTGCGGGCACAAAACCCATTTCAATACCTCTCACCACCATATTCGCATCACAGGCAGACTCAGCACTCAGGGGCAGGGCACCGGCAAGGATGCATGACTGTGAGCCACCACTGTCTCGCAACACCGCGACCTGCCGCTGGTCCTCCACCCTTCCTGACAGAGAGACAAAGGCAGTAGAGATGAACGGTTTCAAACACTCATCAGGCCCTTTGTTAACAGTGGCCCGTCCATTAGGACACACTGCTGTAACCAAACCCACACCTTCTGGGTGCTTGCCATCCGCTGTCTGCTTTCTCTTCCAAGCTGCACAGTCTGCTATCACATGACCTGGGTCACGACAAAAAAAACAAGCTCTGTCTAGCCTGGGATTCAACACTGGAACACTGGCACAGGGAACGTAATTGTCAGGATATCTACGATAAGTGTCCCGCTGAGGAGGATCACGCTGAAAAAAAACGCTCTTATGTATCAGTGAAAACTCGTCGGCCAGAGTGGCAGCCTGCTGAAGGGTAGTTACTTTCTGTTCGTTAAGATAAACTACCGTACGCTCCGGTACACAGTTTTTAAACTCCTCCGACATCATCAGCTCACACACTGAAGTAATGTCCTCAGCTTTACAAGCTCTACACCACCTGTCAAAGAGGACTTTCTTCTCCCTCGTAAAGTCCACGTAAGTTTGGCCAGAAGTTTTCTTCAGGCCGCGAAAACGCTGCCTGTAGGCCTCAGGCACAAGCTTATATACCCTGAGAATAGCACCTTTCACATTGTCATATACCAAACTATCCTCGACAGAAAGAGAAAAGCAAGCCTCTTGAGCCTTACCGACTAGCTTGCACTGTAAAAGAGTAGCTCACACATTTTCTGGCCAGTGCAGAGCAGCAGCAATGCGCTCAAATGCACCAAAATAGATTTCCACCTCTGATTCACGAAACACAGGGACCAAAGAAATATGCCTACTCACGTCAAAGGTGGCAGCAGACCCAGAAGGTGTAATGGCAGAATCACCCACCCCAGCTGCCTGAATCTCTAATTGACGCATCCGGACAGCAGTGCCTCCAACTTCCTGATCTCCAGCTCCAGCTCCCTCCTGAGCTGAAAATCCCTATCTCGCTCCTCCCTCTCACACTGGAGACGAGCCATACGCACTTTTACCTTAGCATCTAATTTAGACCCCGTAGGTGAGGATCCTTCCGAAAACGAGTCGAATTGAGGTATGGTGAAAATTCTTGCCTGTTCCGTAGCACCCTTAACACCAGGAGTAACACCAACGCGGCCTCCATCATAAGACTCTGCTGCTACAGCCCCGGCCACCGTGCCAGGAGATTTCACCAAAGTAGGCAGACTCAAAACCCCCTGTTCAACTAGTCCAGTTAGCACAGTAGCCTTGAGTTCATTTTTAACAAGAGCAGTGGAGACAGAAATGTGATAATGTTCAGCAACTAACCGCAAATCAACCTTCCTTCACAAGTCTAGTTGACCCACAGTAGGACTGGCCACAAACTGCTCCAAAACAAAAGCCATCCTTATCAACGGCTACTTCGAATTTTTTTTTATTTTTCCCAAAACATTTTTTAACAAACATCCCCAGATCCTGCCTACCAAACTCACCTAACTATCTTCTGGAGCGTGCCGGGATCGAGGCGATTTTAAAGGCAAACATCAGCGGCCGAAACCCTGAATCGCCTGCCCCCAACAGGGAATAAATCCCCACCCAAGATTAAAATAATAAATGAGTGCCTGAAGGAAGGACTGATTCAGCCCAGCTAGACACTCCATCTAAACTGAGGAAGCTGTTCAACAGTAAGAGACTTCACAGCCAATGCTACACTTATATACACCACCAAACACAATATCAACACTAAACCACAAACGGATACTCACTCTTTGTCTCAGGATCTCGGACGAGCCCCCATTTCTTACGTTCCCTCCTAACTAGGGGTACAAAGGGAAGTAACAAAACACCAAAATAACCGGGCGAGAGAAAAAGGAGAGGAAACTGTCTACTAAAGCCACAGAGTGATGCATTAATGGACACAAGAAAAAGGGCTCACCAGCCAACTTGCAAAGCAAACTAAAATAAACAATACACGAAAAGGTAAACTGGAGCACATCTAACAATTCACAAGAACACAGGCCTCACACAGAGACATGATGCACACATGCAGCCAGAGGAGAAGGAGAGAACGACTGCAGCCTTCCTCAGGTCCTTTATGGAGGCCCTGATTGAGGATTGGGAGCACCTGGGGAGAGGCTGCACCTGGGGAATCAGAGGGAGAGAGAAAAAGACACACACACACCCACACAAACACTACGGCACGTAACACCGACGCTTCTGGAGGAGGGAAACTGGAGACCTGTTGTTTTCCTGAGTCGCAAGCTGCTGGATAGAGAGACTAGATACTCCACGGTAGTGATGGCAAAATGAAGCTTTGAATGAAGCATCGAACCACTTGGACAATTGTGTCGGAAATAGGTTCATTTCTCGAAGCTTCAGTTACAGCGACCTCTCCTGGCGAAGTGCAAGGCTGGTTTAACGTATCTTTGCCTTGAAAAATATTCGATGCACACACACACTAAGACTGAATATTATGTTCTATTTGCAATTAAAGATTGATTATTGTGTGTATTGGGTTATTGAGAAGAGACTAGAGAGTGCTGGACATTTTATTGGGAGGAGAGGGCCTTTTATCAGTTATTAAAGTTGAAAAGCAATGATTAAAATACATCCATTCCGGGCTTTGAACCAGCTGCGAGGAGGACATCGCCGCATTCGGGCCGCCGGCTGTACCCACTGGGCTATCTATTCCTTAAAATATTTAACTGTTTTTATATTACTGATAGTCTTTTTTTTCACAACTTCTCCACATTTCGAAGTGTTTCCCGAGCCAGAACGACCCATCTTTCTTCCTGGCTTGCTCTATAATGATATCAAATGCAATACCAACAACAACTCAACCGCAACAACGCAAACTACGACAACAACCCACACATTGTGCATTGTTTAGAGCGGTCATACAGTGTTGAAGCACTCAAATTTGAAACTGTTTCAACCTGTCAGAATCGAGACGAGGCAGTGCATTGAATCGCATGAATGGACCGCGAACCCATGTGCGAACCAGTCAAGTGATTCATTCAGGAAATGAAGCAGTTGCTGCTTCGGACGTCACATGGCACGTGATTTGAAGCAGTTGCTGCTTCGGACGTCATATGTCACGTGATTTGAAGCAAGCTTCGAAGCACTGCTTCTATGGAATAGGAAGTCCAGGGTTGAAGCTCTGTTCGAAGCTTCAGTGTCAAACTGCCATCACTACTCCACGGTTGAAAAGGAGTGTTTGGCAATGAAATGGGCCATTGACTCCCTCAGATATTATCTGCTGGGGCGGCACTTCGTTTTGGAAACGGATCACAGAGCTCTACAGTGGTTGCATCGCATGAGAGATGCAAACATGCACATCGCTGGATGGTACCTGGCACTGCAGCCGTATGACTTCACCGTTCGCTACAGGTCAGGGAAGACCAATATAGTGGCGGACTTTCTGTCCAGAGTGTCGCAGGAATGAGACACTGTTCTCCTTCGGGAGAGGGAGGAGGAAATGTAACGAAGGTAACTTCGTTACTATGGACTGACGGCTTTGGGGGCCTTGTAATATTGCACATGTGGGTTTGCACTTTATATAACGACTTCCTTTTGCACAGTAAGAATGTCACTCAGCACTTTAGTGAACAGTTTGCACTTTATTAGCATGATTTGCACAGTACAGTTTGACATGGCCCATTTGCACAGTTTTACATAATCTATACTATTTATTGATGTAGTAGTTGTTAAATGATTTGGAATGTCGTCTGGCAGATGCTGGTCGGTCCTCGGCTCCACCTGAAGAAGAGAGGGGAGTTATAGCGAGAGTGCCGAGAGTGTTTATGATTGTGTAAGATTGACAGCGGATGAGATTAGTCATTGTGTGCAGATGTCCTGTTTTAGCGTGTATATGTCATGACATTAAGTTGCATTCATTGTAGAAGTGAACACTGTGTAAAGGTTACGTCCATTGCTTACCCATGCTGTTTCGTCCTGTGTCCGCTCCAGTGTGTTTGGCCAAAAGGTCCTCGGGGGGAAACAAACACTGACTAAAGAAGGTTCCGGGACGAACCAAGTGGCGGGATGGGCGTAGGGGTTTCTGTTGTAGTTGGGAATGTATTTCTATATATTATGGTCAGTTATAATGTGGGTTTTGGGGTTAACTTAACAGCTGGCTATAAACCACTGATCATACATGCACAGGATATTATAGATTATCGTTATACCAATTATGATGACATATGTATTTATAATGGCTCACCTGTATATAGACATTTTTATTGATTGGGATAAACCCCTTGAGATGCACCATCTCGTTTTCAAGGGGGTCCCGACAATAAAAAGACAAAATGCAAAACATGACACAAGACAAACCACATACAGTCTGTTAAGTAAAATGCAAGCGATGCATACAATCATTACAATTTGAGACAGTCAAGCAAATCAGTTTCATCAATATCAGTTTCATTAATAACAAGTACAGACCAGTTGAAAGTGAGATGATAATGCATGTTTAAACATACCCAATGATGCAAAAGATCTAATAGCAGCAGGTAAAGTATTCCCGTCAGTTGGGGCTTTGAACATGAACGCTCTTCTGCCAATCCATTTTTTTGCAGAGGGGACTGAGAAATAAATCTGAACAGAATGTCTAACTTGATGATTTGGTGAGTAGGGTACAAAATACTGCTTTAAATAAGGGGGATAGTAAAGATAAATGCATTTAAATATCAGCTGAAGCCAATGCATGTGTCTTCTTACCTGTGAATGGTTTCTCCCAATAAGATCCTCTATAAAAGAGCCAGTCTTCAGTTGGAGGAAAGTGGTGAACACCTCCATGCTGGCTGGCTGGCTGGCTGTTCTTTATGGTGGTTGTGAAATAAAGACACTATGGTGTGCAACTCTACCTCCTCTCGTGTTTGGTTCTTTCACTGGAAATCCAGCCACTAAAAGGGTCGCTGTCTCACAAAAGAATGATTCACGGAAAGAATGACCCCAGCCCATGATTAACCTAAAAAACATGCTATATATCTGTGTAAATCTTCCTTTTCCTTCTCTATATACTCTATATACTATAATTAATTAGAGATTAGGCAGTCAATTTGATTTGAGAAACTTGCCCATGTACAAGGGGGTTCATTGTAGCCTTGGGCAGGAAGTGAAAGAGGAAACCGGGTAACCCTGAGTCAGGCAGCAGGCAGCTGCGTACTTTGCCAGCTTTGCCTATGAACTTGATTACAAATCACAGGAGGTTTAGCCATAGGCAGAGGGTTCTCTCCTTACATATCCAAGAAACACGACGATGGTAAATCCAAGGATTTTTTTCCTACATTTGTTTTTGGTTTAAAGTAGAAGCATACTAATGGTGGCGATTGTAATTTGCATTTCCAAACAGACAGAGCTAACATGTCTCCCCCTGGGAATAAGCATCTATCCAACAAAGCATATGGCTGCCAAAGTTTACATTAGAGCCAATACATGATCCACTCGTGAAATGACTCCTTCGTATGCAGGCATGATCTCTCAAGATGAAAATGGTGCTCTATCATCTGAACACAAGGCACGTATGAGCTTAGCGCTCCTTGTAGAAACTAATGAACAATGGATTGAAATCCATTACATAACTCATAACAGGCACCAGGGGAACATGTGGACAGACTCATAGGTGGTGTCACTTTACTATATAAAACAAAGACAAATGGTTGAAATATTCAAGGGTCAGCTAGAAGTCTATTGCCAACTCTCCGTGTCCAAAACATATCTGAAACATTTAGAAGTGATTGATTGCTCACAAGAGTCTATAACACCCTTCACATGTCCTGCAGTCACATATTTGACTCTTGAACCTGCCATCTGCGGAGCTAGATACCACGCCGGGAGGGACCATTTGTTACCATTTTTGTGGCTCTGTTGGGCATTTTTAGTATTCGCCAATAGTAAGATTTGGCAAAAAAATCATCAGTATATGTGCAGAATGGAAGCAAAATCAAGGCAGACCAACCCTGAAGGATACCACTTCCTGTATCCAAAGCACGCACACACACAGTTGAAATTACGTTACGACATTGATTGATCCATTGATGGGCGTTGTAAGCCAAGCTTATGATTGAGGGTAACAATGTGAGGGAGATATAAGTAACACGCTAATTTCAATTAGTATGTACAATTAAACCCATACTGTGATTCTTCTCAGTGGCCGAGATGCTTGTACGGGTTGATGTGGTTGATGTGCAGAACTACACGATATAGGCGTAATTGGTTTCTTGATGTTTGCTCAGTTTAAATTACTTATTCAAATAAATACTTTTACCAAACAGGTTTGGAGTGATCATAGATATCATGGATAAGGTGGTTTTAGATATTGCATGATGAGCTTAAAAGGCATGACTTTACCCCTGCTAAAGCAAAATATCTGGGTAGCTGCCTCCAAACAATCCCATGGCTAACAGCTCTCACTTTGTCTCTCTGCAGGCGCCTGGCCCCGGGATATGGCTATCTCTGAAAAAGGTCAACAGGAACCCTCTGGGCTCATAAAGACAGGCCAATTAACACACCCGCACTTGGAAACCTGCATTATTTATTCAGAGTTTCCCTCCTTAGGACGAGAATGGGAATGAGGGAGGAGGCAGGGAAGAGATGAAGGAAGAGATGAAGGAGATCAATGGAAATGTGGGGTTTAATTACCGTCAGCTCGGCAGGCCATCTTCACAGGACTAAATCCTTGGCAGGGGTTGGTAGAAACAGACCGGCAACACCCGGAGCCCGTATCTGTGTTTCTGACACGTTCCACTACACAGTGGTGTTGTGTTCAACAGCACTTAGATCAGGGTTGGAGTAGTCCTACTTGACAAGGCCGACACGCTTTATGATGAATAATAAAAGAGGTGTTTTCATCAAAAGCCCTTAATTGGCTTAAAAGAGAAAAGCATTTGCGTGCAGTTTGGAAAACCTCCCTTCGTGTCAGGATGTAATTGAACGTCCTCTGTAAATAACTTCCCAGTCATGATGCACTTACAGCATCACTAAACACGAATGTGTTAGCCCGGCTCAAGGATAAACACTTAGTTTCACACCAAGTGAAGGAAATGTGATTAAGTCCCTACATCTACACATCAAGGGATAAACATCATTAGATGGAAACCGCCTCGTCTAATTTGTTGTGATGTGCCTGTGATGTCATGATTGGATGTGCAATCTCTAAATAAGAGAGGCAACTCCAGCCGATACGGGAAAAACACTTTGATTAATCATGCTATGTTGTTGACTGCAATTATGTTATAGAAAAAACGGTGTATTCCATGATTCACACGATTGAACAAAGAAATGTATGGCTTAAATGTGTCCACTTATAAAAGGTTGTTTCACTGGTGATCAGTTGCAGAAAAACACACTTATAAAGCATGGTGACTATTCACAACATGTCAATTTAGCTCTATATGGGAGTCATGTTTCTACACAATAGTTCTCTCCTGCATACCTTTTAATTGCATGTATTCGTAATGGAAAATAATGTGTTTACTTTATATTCATGTATATTTTCTCTGTGATACTATGCAAAATGCCAGTTAACTTCCCCTTTGAACACACGACGGACACATCTCATCCAGTTAAAGCTAGAATAAATAAGCTTTGTGATGTATTTCCATGACATCAAAGAAGGAGGTATGGTGAAACATGCCGAGATTATACACAGGTATGACTGCAACATCTTGAATGTTTGTAGAAAGGGTGTCAGCAAATGAAGTTCATTGTGAATCATTTTTCTTTAATTGAATTGAATTTGTACAGCAAAATGCAAACAAGTTATTTGTATTTATAGAATTGGTGCTTCTTATTAACTGTAATTGTATCTGGTAAATACATGATATTTAGTAGTTCTCAACATTTGGACACAAACGTTTTTTTTTTAATAAATAACATTTTCTCTAGGGAATGGCTTTTACATTGCAGATGTATAATGCACCCAAAATCAAATAAACAGTCATTTACTCTGTTGGGCAAATCAGGTGTCATAGCATTAACAGTGATAAGAAAACAAGGAACCACATAGGACAGGTAAGAGTACATATACTGTAGAGATAACAGTACAAATAAACCATAGAATTAGGAGCTTAAGTTGTATAAATACATATATATTCAGATGTGATTAATTATCAATATTATAAGTACTTATAACATCCATGTGCAAGTGTATGGCAGTTAATAAGCAATCAATGTGTTTACACTGGGGGGTCACAGACACCAACCTGTTCATTACGTGGGGTTGTGATTAGGAAAAGGTTTAGAGAGACTATATAACACTGCACAAACTGATTAGAAATGAGCTTTTCAATATGGCAGTAAGTCAGATGAGCAAATGCACATGTTCATGCTTAACCAAGTTACACTTGGTGTCAGCTCTGATAACTGCCAATCCAACCTGCTCACCTGCACCCCTCCTCTCTGAATGTTTTCCCATGATAAACGAACACCCATGACCTAAGGGCAAAATACATGATGTAGATGGGGGGGGTCTCGCCTTTGACCGCTGCCCCCCGTATATCGACCATCCAGTGGTCGATATACTCAGACCCAATTAGAGGTTCCTTCCTGAACACAATAATTGAATTACCTTATTTCAAGCATATCGTACAAATGACATCCATGCTGCATGTATTGGCATATGTGTGGATGTGTTTCTATTGATTTTGATTAGTATCCTCAAAACATGTTACATTATATAGTTGTTGGTGCTTTTAAAATAATTACACAGTTTTCCTTTAATAATCTTATGTATAAATGTCAATGTCATGAAAAAACTAATAATGGTTGATTAAATAGTACGGTACATTTTCAGATTTAATTGCTAATCTGAATAATGCAACAATATTCTAAAGTCTGCGTTACTGGTGCAACCGTATGTTGTTTGAGGCTCGGATTTCTAAGAAACAAAAGATAGATGTTTACATTCTTTCAATTCGAAAGCTGTGCAGCAACCAATCATTTTCCAATGTTCCCAATGTGTTTTCTTATTATAAATGGGATTTTTCAGAACACCGTTTACCAAAGTTGAGTTAAAGGAACCTGTAGATCCATTTAAAAAAACAAAAACGTTATTTATTCACTGCATTCTCACCCAGAGCTGGGCCCCCTCTTGCAGGTTCATCATGATGACACCTGAAAGCCGCCCTGCAGTCCATGAAGCAGTCAGGGGTGAATATCCTAACTTAAGTGCGCCCTGGGTACGATAATGACAAAATGAAGAAAAAAAGAAACACAAGTGGCTGTTAAATTTGAGGCACAGACTTGTCTAATGGCAAGCATTGCTTTTTCAATATTACCACCAAATGTAAGGCTGCAAGCCTGGTTATGGAAATAGAAAACAAGCAAGCTTCTCTAGTATCTTATAGGTAACACTACCTCATGGTTTGTAGATACTTACGAAAACAGTGTAGTGGCCATCCTGAAACATGTGATGTTCTGAAAACAAATCATAAAAGTATTGTTTCAAAAGATAAATGTATGTAAATCCTGCAACTATAAACGTGTCTATAGTGTAGATCTCAGTCAAATTAGTCTCCGTCTCAACAAACCAATAAGGGTTGAATTGAATTCAAGTATCCCTTCTGGCTCCCTTACAGTTAAGTTAGTTGACGGTGCAGATAACAAAAATGTGGATTAATTTATTCCAAAGCCTGGCGAATTTCTGTGAATCATATCTTTTATGTTATCAATTTGCAGATGCTCTGGTTAAAAGGAAACCAAACGTTTCAGTGTATGCCATATTTTAGCCATAACAAAAGGCCAAAATGTGGTCCGCACTGATAGTAAGGCTTGTTTTTAGCCAACCCAATTGCCATAACAAACCCTAACCCTTTTGCATCAGACAAAGATGACAAAGCAATAAAATGTTTTAAAAAAAAATATCCGGAATCATCTCAACAATATAAGACGGATGGGTCCAGTATAACGCGAGAAAAGCTATGGACAGGAAGACCCGACCAACTCATTATCCCCACAGGCAACAAATCCAAATAATTTATGTTTTATAATAATAAATAATAATTCCTTACATTTATTATAGCGCTTTTTCAATGACTCAAAGCGCTTTACATATACACACATTACACATATCATACATGCAATGTATGGACAATACCCACAGGAGCAAGTGTCTTGCCCAAGGACACACCGGCTTTACAGACGCAGCAGCGGCGGGTTTCACCCCTTGATCTGATGATCACATATCATACATGCAATGTATGGACAATACCCACAGGAGCAAGTGTCTTGCCCAAGGACACACCGGCTTTACAGACGCAGCAGCGGCGGGTTTCACCCCTTGATCTGATGATCATTGCACAGCGCACTGCGCCACACCGTCCATCTTCATGCCTCAAAGTCATCGAGGCGCTTTTACAAGTACACATTGGTATTATACATGTACTGTGGACAATACCCACAGGAGCAAATCCGGGTGAAGTATCTTGCCCAAGGACACAACGGCCTGACTCAGTGGCAGCAGGAGCGGGTTTCGAACTGGAGTTCCCCAGCACTCCCCCTTGATCTGATGATCGGGTGCACAGACCACTGCGCCACCCGTCCCTTCACCGATGTATGTATCAGTGAAGTGATTGCAGCTCATATATTAGAGCGGGTTTCATTGCATTATTCAGTAGGGTCAGTGGTTTGATCCCTAGCCCCTTCCAGTCCACAGTCTGAAGTGCACTTAACATGTGTCACTATTGCTCCCAGTGAATGTGTGTGGAGAAAAATGCACGTTGCCTTCAACAAAAACATTACCCAAACAGAATTAATGTAAGGGTAATGACATGAGAGTCGTGGTATCTGCCATCTCCTCTGCCTGTTTGACCAAAAGCATAATTCCCCCACTGGTTATGACACTGTTGTGTTTTTTTCAATTAATTTAAACATTATATAACCTTAGATATTCTGGCCCTCTCAGTGCCCGTGCCTATCATTTATTTTCACAATATAGCAGTGTGCATTAGTGCACCATATCCATTGCACTGAAGTGGCTACTGTGTAATTTAGACCAAGCAAGTGGGTGTTCGTCATTAGTCACTGCTGGGGTTGCTGTTGACTTTCTCTCTGTGTGGGTAGGGGATGTATAACATGATTACTGCTCTGATCCACACAGTTACAGTGGGGCAACAAAGTATTTAGTCAGCCACCAATTGTGCAAGTTCTCCCACTTAAAAAGATGAGAGGCCTGTCATTTTCATCCTAGGTACACTTCAACTATGAGAGACAGAATGGGGGGAAATAATCCAGGAAATCACATTGTAGGATTTTTAATGAATTAATTGGTAAATTCCTCGGTAAAATAAGTATTTGGTCACTGGCTCTCACAGACCTGTAACTTCTTCTTAAAGAGCCTCCTCTGTCCTCCACTTGTTAACTGTATTAATGGCACCTGTTTGAACTCTTTATTAGTATAAAAGACACCTGTCCACAACCTCAAACAGTCACACTCCAAACTCCACTATGGCCAAGACCAAAGAGCTGTCAAAGGACACCAGAAACAAAATTGTAGACCTGCACCAGGCTGGGAAGACTGAATCTGCAATAGGTAAGCAGCTTGGTGTGAAGAAATCAACTGTTGGAGCAATTATTAGAAAATGGAAGACATACAAGACCACTGAAAATCTCCCTCGATCTGGGGCTCCACGCAAGATCTCACCCCGTGGGGTCAAAATGATCACGAACGGTGAGCAAAAATCCCAGAACCACACAGGGGGACCTAGTCAATGACCTGCAGAGAGCTGGGACCAAAGTAACAAAGGCTACCATCAGTAACACACTATGCCGCCAGGGACTCAAATCCTGCAGTGCCAGACGTGTCCCCCTGCTTAAGCCAGTACATGTCCAGGCCCGTCTGAAGTTTGCTAGAGAGCATTTAGATGATCCAGAAGAGGATTGGGAGAATGTCATATGGTCAGATGAAACCAAAATAGAACTTTTTGGTAAAAACTCAACTAGATGTGTTTGGAGGAGAAAGAATGCTGAGTTGCATCCAAAGAACACCATACCTACTGTGAAACATGGGGGTGGAAACATCATGCTTTGGGGCTGTTTTTCTGCAAAGGGACCAGGACGACTGATCCGTGTAAAGGAAAGAATGAATGGGACCATGTATCGTGAGATTTTGAGTGACAACCTCCTTCCATCAGCAAGGGCATTGAAGATGAAACGTGGCTGGGTCTTTCAGCATGACAATGATCCCAAACACACCACCCGGGCAACGAAGGAGTGGCTTCGTAAGAAGCATTTCAAGGTCCTGGAGTGGCCTAGCCAGTCTCAACCCCATATCAAATCTTTGGAGGGAGTTGAATGTCCGTGTTTCCCAGTGACAGCCCCAAAACATCACTGCTCTAGAGGAGATCTGCATGGAGGAATGGGCCAAACTACCGGTGTGTGAAAACCTTGTGAAGACTTACAGAAAACGTTTGACCTCTGTCATTGCCAACAAAGGGTATATTACAAAGTATTGAGATGAACTTTTGTTATTGACCAAATACTTATTTTCCACCATCATTTGCAAATAAATTCTTTACAAATCAGACAAAGTGATTTTCTGGATTTTGTTTTCTCATTTTGTCTCTCATAGTGAGGTATACCTAGGATGGAAATTACAGGCCTCTCATCTTTTTAAGTGGGAGAACTTGCACAATTGGTGGCTGACTAAATACTTTTTTGCCCCACTGTATACTTAATGCAGGACTGCAGGTTGGCTAAAAAGCTTGCTGGTTTTTAATCCATGCCAACTCCTACCTTTGGATAAGGTTTTTTTATTGTTTATTGTGGTTAGTCTTTGTCTAAATAGCCTCCTTAAGTTGAGTGGACTGCTTTACACTGTTAGTGCTAAGGTTAATACAGGAGCTGTTTATAGCACAGACTATCACCATTCAAAGGTGATGTCTTGAATTCTTATTTTATATAATGTGTTAAAATGAATTTCTTAAAATGTAACATTAAAAGTCTATTTAAGAAAATAAACCAAAACTAAGGTTGGCTAAGGCCAGTTAATGGGGTGGCGGGCTACTTCACGTGACACTAGGGCAGTGGCGGCGCCAGAGATTTTCTCTAGGGGGTGCTGTGGGGTAGCTTGACGTTTCATAGAGGGTGCTCAAACATTAAGGGTTTCCCATTAATGCACCAGCACTACAGTTGAATTTTCTACTGCAACACTCCCCACACGCACACAGTGTACCCGCGACTGTTACAATGAAGGCTCGATAATCAGCTCACAGCATATAGGTGTAAGCAGGGGTAAAGTGCTATTTTTACAAGTGGGTGGTGGACCTCACCTCCTCTAGTGGGGTCCGGGGGCATGCTTCCCCGGGAAGATTTTTTTTAAATATTGAAGTTCAAAGCATCAATCTGGTGCACTTTAAGAGCAACATCATATGAAACAGAACTGCAAACAGATTTTCTATTTCTTTATAGATATTTTACAAATCACTCCCCTTTTCACACACACACACACACACACACACACACACACACACACACACACACACACACACACACACACACACACACACACACACACACACACACACACACACACACACACACACACACACACACACACACACACACACACACACACACACACACACACACACACACACACACACACACACACACACACACACACACACACACACACACACACACACACACACACACACACACACACACACACACACACACACACACACACACACACACACACACACACACACACACACACACACACACACACACACACACACACACACACGCACACACACACACACACACACGAGGCTATGCTATTATGTGCAGAATCCCTCTCGCTTTCAGGTGGTTTTGATTGAGTGTCCACATGTGGACGTTTAAGGACTAAAAAACGATCAATCTTTCACTTTGCTGTTAGCAAATAATGTGGCGCTCTAGCTAACAGGAAGTCACAAAGTAATTTAGCCTATGGGTAGGTCAAAAATTTAATGGGTGCTGGCCATTGGCCTAATCATATCACCTGTGTTGGCTTTATGTTTTTGGTCAAAAATGTGTTTGTTTCAGATTTGCATTGATGTAATCAATATTTTTTCTAATTTAATAAAAATAATAATAATTTTCGAAAAAAAAAATATATATATTTCTTGGGGGTGCTTAGGGGGTGCTTTGGCAATCCTGGTGAGTGCTTCAGCACCCCTTAGCTCCCCCCTGGCGCCGCCCCTGCACTAGGGTGCAACCAAATACTCACCAGGTGCAGTCACAGCAGACGGGTCACTCACTAGTGCTCCCCGGAGCTTTTCACCACAACAAACAGTGAGGGTGACTAGCCCCCCCAATAACCAGCACTCAGCTTTACTAAAATCAAAAGAAACTGGAACCAAGTTAAAGTGGACCTATCATGCTATATTGGACAAATATATTGTAAGGCCATACCTATACAAACCATGTCTGGGAAGTTTTTGGCATAAAATACCAAACAGATCAACCATTGTAGCCATGCCTCAGACTGCTCATACCCCTCTTTTGAAGCCCTGTTAGAGAAACACGGATTGTGTGTCCTTAGCTTGAACAAAAAAAAGAGGAGGTGGAGCTAATGCCTGATCAGAATTCTACCGGAGATAAAGTTAAATTCTGCTGTGATAAAAACGCCATCCTGTTCTAAACCACATCAAGGATTATTTCTGAAACAGTATGGAGCTCAAATGCTTTTTCTCTTGCGGGTTTATCACAAGGTGAGTTCCTTTTTTTATTTCGTGCTTTTTAAAAACACATGTGCTCTACAGTACAGGTTAGCTCTGAGTGTTAGCGAGGCTTGCTAATGTAAACAAAGACGAGATTACGTCCAAAACACGCAGGGCCGTCCCTGGCCAACTTGAAGCCCCACGCAAAGTTAGATGATGAGGCCCTCTGTTTCGCAAGCGTTGACGACGGGTGCTACTGGAGCCTCACAGCGGCAAAACCGTGCCACACTAATTGCGCCGCATAAACGCATAGGTGCCCGTGCGCCGCATTTGCGGCTCAGTTGAGGCTCCCTCCGCGAGGTCCCACACAGTCTGCGCGATCTTCTTGTAGGGAGGGACGGCCCTGAAAACGCATCAGGCATTGTTTCTGATAGCAACTTTTTGTGGGTCCCCCACGTAATATATATTATGTAATATCGGCAGCAAATCTGTATCCGCTCGTTGTACACCCGTTTTTAAAAGATTTGGGTACGGAGGAAAAGAGAAAGGGTTTTATTTCCTGACGCTGTGTGAGTTCCCCGACACACCGGGGACACATATTTATGTATAAAAGACATCAAAAAGTGCATTTTGCATGATAGGTCCACTTTAAACAAAAGGATCCTAGTTGTTTAAACACTAGATAAACAGGCAAAGTATAAAAGACAAATGCAAAGCAAGCTAACAAACAGCAGCAGGTGAACCTTAAAACAATGGTACAATAAGGTTAAAAATTGCCTACCATGAGGCATACAAACAATTTAGGATCTGGCTCTACACTCTACGATTCATGGGGTTAGTAGATTCCACTTAAAAAAAAAATACTTTTTCAACATAAAACATTTCCTTTGTTTTTCCTTTCTCAACATTCAAATGTTCTCCTTTTAAGGATGATTCGGTGGAAAGAATAAAAGAGGTTGCTATCCGGTGCTTGGTGGTGTGTCTTCGTGAAAAGGAGGATCTCTTCAAGGAAAGCTTGGTAAAGACGATGCTTAAAACATACTGTAACTTGTGTTAACCTGAAACACAATGCAATGTTTCCGAATCTGATTGCACCAATAATACTGAAATGTATTTTCTGATCTACTTATTCCAGGATGGTGAAGTGGAAGTTAGCAATGAGTTGCTGAAGATTGTCTTCACCAGCGGTGCGGATGCAAGAATAGTGATTGAAGGAACAGAAGTCCTTCAAATCTCGGATGCGACAAGAGCCTGTGCCATGCTGATGGGGCTAATATACGCACTCAACCTGAACTACCTAGAGATGTTAAAAACGTTGGAAGCAGGTTCATGCCTTTATTTTATTTTAGTTTGCATTTACTTATATTTCATATTTGAGAAAATGTGTTATTAAAACGGTCATTGTGTAGCGAACATTTTAAAATAGACTGTTAACAAGTGGAACTTAAATGTGTATGTTATTTTTGACTCAAAGAAATTAGTTTATAATACTCAAACAAATTAAGTTAACAATTTGCATGGACATTTTTGAGTAGTATTGACTTAAATACATAAATTACAATAGCTTAAATCAAACAAAATGCAACTTAATATCACTCCATCTTTACGATTAAAATTAAGTTGGTTCAACTTAAATTTTGTTTTTAAAGGTGAAAACAAATTATGTTTGTAGTACTGAACTAATTGAGATAATCAGATTATAAATGGGTACTCGGATTAATTTAATAATCGATTAAATTGGAAATACTTAAAAAGATCAACGCAAATTGTTACCTCAATTTATTTAATTAGAGCCGGCGTATTTTTTTTTTTTAGAGTGTACGGAATAAGTGTATAAGGAAGAGGTTTTGCCACTTATGTGCAGGAAAATAGAAAGCTGGACAAACTGCAAGGAAACAGCAAGTGAGAAACACATGCTAGCAGAAACTGAGACCAATGTATGTATGTTTAAAGACAGACAGCCTACCTGTACCAGCGACCATGACAGCAAAGCCGATAGAACAAGGGCCACCAGGTGATTTTTATACTTTTCTCTAATGAGGGGCGTGGCTGGGGGAGGAGTCAGACCTTGAGCTGCATTCAAGAGCACTACTGTCTACATCTGTCAGTGAAGTAAAGTTTGAGATACATTTATTTCCATCATGCATTTAAGATGTCTTGTATCAAACACCTACGTATAGCCATGAAGACACAATTGCAATGCGTTCGGTCAGACTGGATTGCTAAAAATGAGGCAAAAAATAGTAAACATTTTGCCTTGAGGACCAAGACAGAAAAATCTGTAAAGGTGCCTTTTGAGAACATGTTTTAAATTATAACAATTTGGGTCTTAATTTCACAATTTCTAGTGATAACATTGTACTCATCTAAGTAAGTAACATCGATTGCCAAAAACGATTAAAAATAAATATGACTCCGACTGTCTAAATCTGATCTGTCCCCTTACTCTGCAAGCATATAGGACTTTGTATACAAAAATGAGTGAATGTTAAGCCCCAGAAATGTCCAAATTAAATCAGGCTCTTTTGACTACAGTTGCTGTGAGACCAGACACCAAAGCCAGTATGCTCACAGGTTGGTTATAACTTTCACAATGTCTCCTTTTACCTTATTACTTTTCTCAGCTTCAACCCTCCTAGGTAAGTGTGGTCTCAAAGCAAACAATGCACACACATTTCACAGGAGAGCTCTGCCTGAGAAGACTGAAAGAAACTACCAACAGACTCATGTCAGTTTCAGCTGACCTTTGTCCATCAAAATGAGACATGCTACATGTATGCAATTATAAAATCGCCTCGTGGTCCAAGGCTGAGTTATGAGGTTATATTTCAGTTCAATGGCTATACTGCCATATAGGACTTACAGTCAGTATAGGTTGTATATTCATTTATCATTCTCTTTTTTGTTCGCATCTTTGTTTATTTTGAGGTGAGGAGTTTTTATATCTCCCTTGGGTTATTTTGTATTTCTCATGCATAATATGTACTTTTTTCTTTCTGTTTCATCTTTTCCCACATATATAAAAGCTCAATCCTCACCACCACAACTGGTAGTGTTGTAACTAAGGGTGACCGTGACTCTGAAAAAAGGTAAATTCTCTGAAAACTGGAACTTGGAAAATAAATGTCATTCCTTTTAGAAAAAGCTTAATTGCTATACATGCAACTATGATGTCCTTACTGTTTATATGTTCAGTATGAGTTGGGCTCACAACACAAACTCAACTTTATCTGCATCATGCTGAGTGACAAGCCAAGTTTGTACAGAACCTTGTTCTCAGAGCCAGAAAATAGTACAAGCTCACACAAACATGCACAATCTGCTGCTATTTTAAAATCCTGTCTTCCAAGTTGCAAAGCAGTCTGTGCACCCAATGTGGCTCAGTGATTGACATATGTGATATGGTGCAAACAACTACAAAACATTGTTTTGATTGTTATTTGATTTTATTGAGGGATCCTTGCTTCTGTTCATAATCAGAAAGTGTATGCCTGCTTGCTTATGTTTATTTAGATGTTCATCTTTCTACAGTACATGGACCAAATTAAAGCATGGATATAATTGCTGGAATAAAAACATGTTATTAAAAATAGCATTCACATGGTCAAAAAAAGAATCACTGCATATTCAATTCCAAACAGATACATATGAGTCACACAACATGCTTGCAGTGATTATACATCCATTTACAGTGGTCTGTATGCTCCTCCATCCCCTCTCGCTGCTGTATTCTAATATCTCATGTGTCCACTGTTCCTGTCTCTTCTGCACCAGTCTTGTCAGTGAAAGGTCACTCTGGCCCTCCAAGCAGACTGCACAGTTTCTCCAGGGAAATTAATGGTTTGAGCCTTCAATAGCTGCCTCTCTCTTTCTTTGTAATTTGCCAGCATTGACTTGGAGGATGCCTTCAAAAGGTAAATGCACCCTTGGCCATGTATAGGGACTGAAAACAGATGGGCGCTCCTCTTGTGTTGATGTGTTCCCAAATTGGAGGGTGCTTCTTGCATTTTTGACTTTTTTTTAAGAAAATGGACAGGAGCAGTTGGAGCAGATGGAGTTTACCCAAACTCTGTTTTTGTCTATGTACATATTACAATATTGCATTTTGTATGAGAGAGACTGTGTGTGCACAAGCATCAGGGGCAAAGTGATTTATTTTTGATTCAATTTCATTTCACTGCATCACGCAAAGGTGTCAGTGGGAGGTTTGTGTAGCCATTGCGACAGCCACCCACCCACTTTCTATCGGTGCGTTATTGATGATGTTCTCATCCTCCCAGACAATCACCAGAGATACATGAACAGACGAGGGAAATATGTCTTCATTCTCTTGTCAGGAATGTTTACGGGCTGTTGATGTTCAAACGCCCAGCACTGCCTCCAGAATGGATGATCAGAAGAGGGGTGCAGAGTAAGAGATGATGTCTGTCCAACCTTCATAGAAGCATACATTTGGTTAATTATGTTGATAAGCATGTGATAGATTGGCACATAAAATGTCAAGGTTACACAAAACATTGATCACATGGGATTGTTGACATTAAAGAGCCCCTTTTCATGAAGAACATTTCTTGTTCTTTTGTATTTTAATCTGGCTTTTCAGCAGATTCTTGTCTGCTGTTCATCGTAGTTATCCATTATATCAGGGCTAAATACGGCCTTGACTGTCCAGTTGCTACATTACACCTCAGCGGAAGTCTCCCCGGGCCCAATAAATCACACATGCAGATACTAATGGAGGTTTTCAGACCATTTATAAGCCATCCACTGGCAGGAGGAAAAAAAGAAAATGATGGTGTCAGAGAAAGACTTGTTTTCAGACCCAAAAAAAGACATTTTAATACAATTGAGAGCAAAGTGGTCAATTAGGTATCGCTCTTGGAGAACTGGGTTTCTGCCAATCACTAAGTTTTGTGAACGAATAATTCATTCCTAGAAAGGCTTTTATTTTCCTTGCAGTGCTAAAAGGGAACCATTGCATGGCCTTGTGTAAATATGCCGAGAGAATTTGGTTTGACTGAACATTATCCAAAGCAATACTAATTAGTCAATTTTTATATTCATGTTTCATTTCAGCAAAGATTTTATAGTTTATTTAATTGTTGAGTTCAAAGGTCACTTTCACAAGACACTGTGGCCTTTGTTCCATTTAAAACATGCTGCATTATGGTCTGTGATTGTTACATACAGTTTGCAAAGTTTGGTCAAAGTCCCATTCAGTCTTCCCACCGACAATGTACATTTTGCGTATGTTTAAGTCAGGGTTTTAATTTCTGTGTGGTTTAGATGTTATGAAGACAAGTCAATAAAAAGCTTCAGAACTTTAACATATTGGAGACTACAGTATACAGTAATTTCTTTGTTTATAATAAGCCAGTTAAAGGATGAAACATATAGGAAAAGAAGAAAAATAAATAAAGCATTCCTCGGGTCTGAGAGTGACCTTAAACCTTTCAATTACCCACCACAATTCAATATGTCAGTTGTCTACAGTTAAAACAAATTATTTAGGAATTTCATTTTAGTACTTCTAATTCAGTGAACTCCAAAAGCTTGCCTTAGAAGTTGAGGCAGTATCTTTTTCAAGCTCCAGCATTGATAAACATCTCCTCAGATTTGACATGTTGCAAAACCATGCTTTTTGTGGAGTCATGTTATCTTTTTTTTCCACACATGGCTTAAATGGGCCGTTCAATACTTGGGATGTGTGCAGCAAATACAACTTTGTGTTGGATGGAGGGAGTCTTTGTGGCTGCAGGAAAGATATGATAGATTGGAGACCTAACCGCAAGCCCTCTCAGGTCTCAAGTCCACGACATTTGAAGAAGACACATGACTGAGAGGTTATCTAATGCGTGTGAAAGAATCCATGGGGGATTGGGAATGGAAAGGTGAGGAGGTATGGAAGGATTAAGATAAGGAAAGGGAAAGTTCATGTGTCTGTTAGATAGTAGACTGAAAGAGAGCCATAAAGCAAAAAGCAGGGTGAGTGAGTATGTACCACATCGACCGTTTATACAGTAGGAAGTGGCCATATTCACTGTGAAGTTACCATTTTGGAGTCCCAGGTGGGCAATTGGCAGCTGCCATCTTGGTTTTTGGTTGTCACTGTTTTCAGTCTTTTGCAACCAGAAGCAAACGAGGAGGGTAGAGCAAAATACATCCAAACGCTGAACAAGACATTTTTGGCAAACATAATATTACAATTCACTTTCAACACCTGAAAACAACAACAATGTGAAAGAGTTCAAACAAAACACAAACCCTACGAACCTAACCCTAACCCTAATCGGAAGGTAGCCTTGCCCTAACGGCCCGTCCACACTACAGCTTTGACAGCTTCAAAAACTGTTTCCAACGCTTCTGCCCATTCACTTTGAATGGGGTGACGTCACTTTTTGCCGAACTGCATTGTGGGAAGCAGAGCGGAGCTTTCCTGGCGTTTCAGGCTGCAAAAGTTGAGCAATGTTCAACTTTTGAAGCTTCTGAAGCTTTCGGTGGAAGCGTCAGCCAATCAAATCATATGCCAGTACAAGCTCTAGCCAATGAAACCGCTGCTTGTGTGTCAGGGGCGGGAGATTCATGTGATTGGTTGTTGGTCGAGCTTCAGACACGCCGAGCTCCAAGCTTTTTTTGAAGCTGTAGTGTGGACGGGCCGTCAGGCTACACCTCTTTGTCTTCCATTTACTCTAAATGGTACAGTCATTTTCAAAATGAACATTCATGCTGTGTTGAATAGTACTTAATTCAGACCAACATTTTTTTGAGAATTAGAATATTTTTCTCTGTGTGACAAATGTTGCGTTTACACAACATGTACAGTACACTTGAGAGAACATGGAGCCTGTGGGATTACAGTTTGCTGTGCTGTGATTATATGGTGGAGAATTCTGCTAAAGTGTCCCACATCTGGGGTTAGGGATTAGGGATTTGTAAATAGGAAAATGTGAGTGAAAGCTGTTGGTCGGCTGCAAAACAGTGGACAGTGGAGTAGAGCGCTGTGTACATCAGAGCTTTACATTGGTGTTGATCTGCTCCTAAGGGGATTAAGTACACAAACCTTACCATCCCAACCTGCCACTCTGCACAAACCAACATAAACATGAACGCATTTAATGCATAGGTCGTGTTGCATGCACTGCTAACTTTTAACCCCTTTCCTGACGAACAGTTCCATGGACCTGGCTGTAATCTCAGTTTCTCTAATCTGCCTCTTTGCAGATTTTTGAAACTGCTACCAGTTATTACCAATATGCTCCTGTGATCTTGATCTCTTTTTGCAACCAGGAAACTGTTATATCATTAAGTCATGTGGTTCTCTTTCTGTGACTTTTCCCTTCTCTGTATTTTGTGGAGTGTATAGGTCTCTCTTACTCACGACAACCTCAAATGGTCTGTCTGTATCATGTCAGTGT